>NC_088300.1:77038083-77363583 GCF_032854445.1 Liolophura sinensis
CCCACCAGTCAGGCTGTTATGTACAGATGTAGAGTATGTTATATAGAACGATTCGTGATCTCCAACAAACTCTCCCACCATTCAGGCTATTATGTACAGATGTAGAGTATGTTATATACAACGATTCTTGATCTCCAACAAACTCTCCCACCATTCAGGCTATGATGTACAGATGTAGAGTATGTTGTATAGAACGATTCGTGATCTCCAACAAACTCTCCCACCAGTCAGGCTGTTATGTACAGATGTAGAGTATGTTATATAGAACGATTCGTGATCTCCAACAAACTCTCCCACCAGTCAGGCTATGATGTACAGATATAGAGTATGTTATATAGAACGATTCGTGATCTCCAACAAACTCTCCCACCAGTCAGGCTGTTATGTACAGATGTAGAGTATGTTATATAGAACGATTCGTGATCTCCAACAAACTCTCCCACCAGTCAGGCTATGATGTACAGATGTAGAGTATGTTGTATAGAACGATTCGTGATCTCCGACAAACTCTCCCACCAGTCAGACTATCATGTACAGATGTAGAGTATGTTATATAGAATGATTCGTGATCTCCAACAAACTCTCCCACCATTCAGGCTGTTATGTACAGATGTAGAGTATGTTATATGGAACGATTCGTGGTCTCCAACAAACTCTCCCACCAGTCAGGCTATGATATACAGATGTAGAGTATGTTGTATAGAACGATTCGTGATCTCCGACAAACTATCCCACCAGTCAGGCTGTTATGTACAGATGTAGAGTATGTTATATACAACGATTCGTGATCTCCAACAAACTCTCCCACCAGTCAGGCTGTGATGTACAGATGTAGAGTATGTTGTATAGAACGATTCGTGATCTCCGACAAACTCTCCCACCAGTCAGGCTATCATGTACAGATGTAGAGTATGTTATATAGAATGATTCGTGATCTCCAACAAACTCTCCCACCAGTCAGGCTATTATGTACAGATGTAGAGTATGTTATATACAACGATTCGTGATCTCCAACAAACTCTCCCACCAGTCAGGCTGTGATGTACAGATGTAGAGTATGTTATATAGAACGATTCGTGATCTCCGACAAACTCTCCCACCAGTCAGGCTATGATGTACAGATGTAGAGTATGTTATATACAACGATTCGTGATCTCCAACAAACTCTCCCACCATTCAGGCTATTATGTACAGATGTAGAGTATGTTATATACAACGATTCGTGATCTCCAACAAACTCTCCCACCAGTCAAGCTGTGATGTACAGATGTAGAGTATGTTATATACAACGATTCGTGATCTCCAACAAACTCTCCCACCAGTCAGGCTGTTATGTACAGATGTAGAGTATGTTATATAGAACGATTCGTGATCTCCAACAAACTCTCCCACCAGTCAGGCTGTTATGTACAGATGTAGAGTATGTTATATACAACGATTCGTGATCTCCAACAAACTCTCCCACCAGTCAGGCTATGATGTACAGATGTAGAGTATGTTATATAGAACGATTCGTGATCTCCAACAAACTCTCCCACCATTCAGGCTGTTATGTACAGATGTAGAGTATGTTATATAGAACGATTCGTGATCTCCAACGAACTCTCCCACCATTCAGGCTGTTATGTACAGATGTAGAGTATGTTATATACAACGATTCGTGATCTCCAACAAACTCTCCCACCATTCAGGCTGTTATGTACAGATGTAGAGTATGTTATATAGAACGATTCGTGATCTCCAACAAACTCTCCCACCATTCAGGCTGTTATGTACAGATGTAGAGTATGTTATATACAACGATTCGTGATCTCCAACAAACTCTCCCACCAGTCAGGCTATGATGTACAGATGTAGAGTATGTTATATACAACGATTCGTGATCTCCAACAAACTCTCCCACCATTCAGGCTGTTATGTACAGATGTAGAGTATGTTATATAGAACGATTCGTGATCTCCAACAAACTCTCCCACCAGTCAGGCTATGATGTACAGATATAGAGTATGTTATATAGAACGATTCGTGATTTCCAACAAACTTCCAGTTAGTGCTCCAAAACAGGCAGACAATCATGGTCAACCATTCAGGTCTGCCAAAACTCTGCAGACAGGATGGTTTACTTCTTTGTGGAAAGAAGATCTCTTGACAGGGAATAACAGGGATATTCCTGTCATAACTCTTTTCTTACAGATTTCTCAGGGAACATTGGCAGTGTTTTTACTTTAAACGTAAAAGAAAGATACAGACCCACTTGCTTCAGTAAACTTCTTACTTGGTGATTCATCATAGCCATGTGCCAAGTATTGGGAGGATTGTTTTTCAAAGCTGTATAGATTTGAGAATTGCCTATAGGGGCTATACTTGTTTGTATGTTAGTGAAAGAATATTTTCAAATGGCTGTAAATTAATATGGACAATGAATAGTGGTCACTTCAAGCTGCAAACAGGTCCCAGAAAAATGTCAGCTTGTCAAGGTGACTTTGTTTATTGACACAAATGTTATCATGAAGGAAAGGACTATTAGAAAAATGTGGACAGTTATAGACACCAAGACACCATACATGTGTTTTTCATGCTTGTTGAACTAAAATAGAAGTAATTATGTGTTCACGTCGCTATTATGGCTTTACTTTTCTCGTTGTTTATCTAGGGTCCTTTGGTGAGATGGCTGAAGGTGAACTTCAGTGAGTGTTTCACAGCCTGGATTCATGTCAAGGCCCTGAGGGTATTTGTAGAGTCTGTGCTCAGGTAAGTCAGCTTAACACTGACCAGTGACCAGATTGATGTGGTCTTCTACTGTCTATGCCTTGTGTGTGTTGTGTAGTTTGTAGTTTCATCAACATGTTTGGTACTTGAAGTATTAGAGCTTATACATGATAACAGTTCATTCTCTTAATGATGCAACAAATGACTTTTTGTGTTGTTAACACTAAGGAATGCTTTGTTTTGTACATTAATCTACTTGTATATAAATTTACCTTGACACAATCATGCAGTGAGGTAATTGTGACTACTGTATAAATGGAAAATAAACAACCTTCATTTGACTTTTTTCATTATTTCAGGTACGGTTTGCCAGTGAATTTCCAGGCTATGATCTTACAGCCATACAAGAAGTCCATGAAGAGGTTAAGGGAAGTTCTAAACCAGTTGTACGGTCACTTGGACAATGCAGGATTGTCTGGCACAGAGGTAAGGGTATCTGGTACAAGTGTAAACTTACCTGAACCAGGTGTTTGGTCACTTGGACAATGCAGGATTGTCTGGCACAGAGGTAAGGGTATCCAGGTGTAAACTTACCTGAATCAGGTGTATGGTCACTTTGACAATACAGGACTGTCTGGCACAGAGGTAAGGGTATCTGGTACAAGTGTAAACTTACCTGAACCAGGTGTTTGGTCACTTGGACAATGCAGGACTGTCTGGCACAGAGGTAAGGGTATCTGGTCCAGGTGTAAGCTTACCTGAACCAAGTGTTTGGTCACTTGGACAATGCAGGACTGTCTGGCAGAGGTAAGGGTATCTGGTCCAGGTGTAAGCTTACCTGAGCCAGGTGTATGGTCACTTTGACAATACAGGACTGTCTGGCACAGAGGTAAGGGTATCTGGTACAGGTGTAAGCTTACCTGAACCAGGTGTTTGGTCTCTTGGACAATGCAAGACTGTCTGGCAGAGGTAAGGGTATCTGGTCCAGGTGTAAGCTTACCTGAGCCAGGTGTTTGGTCACTTGGACAATGCAGGATTGTCTGGCACAGAGGTAAGGGTATCCAGGTGTAAACTTATCTGAACCAGGTGTATGGTCACTTTGACAATACAGGACTGTCTGGCACAGAGGTAAGGGTATCTGGTACAGGTGTAAGCTTACCTGAACTAGGTGTATGGTCACTTTGACAATACAGGACTGTCTGGCACAGAGGTAAGGGTATCTGGTACAAGTGTAAACTTACCTGAACCAGGTGTTTGGTCACTTGGACAATGCAGGACTGTCTGGCAGAGGTAAGGGTATCTGCTCCAGGTGTAAGCTAACCTGAGCCAGGTGTATGGTCACTTTGACAATACAGGACTGTCTGGCACAGAGGTAAGGGTATCTGGTGCAGGTGTAAGCTTACCTGAACCAAGTGTTTGGTCACTTGGACAATGTAGGACTGTCTGGCACAGAGGTAAGGGTATCTGGTACAGGTGTAAGCTTACCTGAACCAGGTGTTTGGTCACTTGGACAATGCAGGACTGTCTGGCACAGAGGTAAGGGTATCTGCTCCAGGTGTAAGCTTACCTGAGCCAGGTGTATGGTCACTTTGACAATACAGGACTGTCTGGCAAAGAGGTGTCTGGTACAGATGTAAGCTTTCCCCCCCCCCCCTACCCCCCAAGAAACCAGCTTTATGGTCACTTGGACAGTGCACATGTAGGTCATGGGATAAATTTCTCCTGAAGAGGGCGTATCAGTCATGTTATGCGAAATCACGCTTTAGAGCGCAATTTGCAGGTTGTAGGATTCACATATGAAACCAGATCATGTTCATGTGTCACTCCTATTTTGAATTAAATTCACATTGAGAAGCAGGATTTCCATTACATGAAGTATATCACCTAAAGAGTGTTTATTTATCTATTTGATTGATGTTTTACACTGTACACAAAAATATTTCACTTATACAACGGCAGCGAGCATTATGGTTCACTGATTACTGGAAGACCTTCCCACATATGGCTGGAGAGGAATCCAGCAAGAGCTAAAAGATTATCAATCTCTTCTAAAATGTCTCCTCTTCACCTCTAAAGCCATACTAAGCTCAGAGGAAACCATCCGTATACTGTCTACATATAGCCCATCTTATTTGATGCAACATTTTCCTTGGAGGTATGAATAATCTGGTAAATAACCAAGCCAAACTGGAGAGGACTCGTCAAAGCCGATTGTTTTAACAGCTTGTATCATTTTTGTTGCAGGCGGGAGTGGAAATCCCAGGACTGAATATTGGAGGCAGCGAGTACTTCCCTTATGTGTATTACAAAATTGGAATAGATTTAATAGAACCCATGAAAGTGTAGCTGTACATCTAGATATGTCTTACTAATACTAGACACTGTAATCAAAGCCAATGTTATCCTTGTTCTGTAGATGCAAGTACATGTAGGTGAGTGCTTACAGAATATAGCAGTATTGGACAAGTTTCCTGAAGACTAGATAGGTAAACCTCTGTAACCCAGACTAGATTCTTACTTACGTGTGTATACCTGCCTGCATGTGGCTTTCTGAGGCACATTCCATATATCACAGAATTTCTATTTATACAAATTTACAAAATACAAATCCGAAAGCAGTGTTCAAATGCAGTGTACCCTTACATTGAGACCATGGAGGTGCAAAAGATAATCTGTTCTTGAAAATTGTAGACATACACAAAAATAAAAAAAAACTTGTTGAAAAGTATAATTTGGGACCATTTGTTCTCCAGGAATTTTAGATTTTCATAAAAAATTGTTAAGCATACACTGTAGGAATATCATCATGAGGTTTAAGAAAAATATTGTACATTCACATTTTCCTAGTGTTAAATTAGCAATTATGTGCCATAAAGACAAAGTTAGTAGAATCTAGTCAGACTTGGGTACTTTTGAAATGGAGTTCGGGCAGCACTCCCAGGAAATTGTCTGTTTTGGCACTTTGTCCAGGAAGTAACAACATGTTAGTGATCATTCTTTTTTATTGAAGATTTCTTTGAAACTATAAAATGAAAATGTTTCTTTAATGGAGTCTTGATTGCCTATGTGATATTTAAAACTGGTGATTACCTAGCTGAGGTTCTTGTGGAATTTTGTGTTTGTAATACCTGAAACTAATGATAATTCACCATAGTTACAAATGCACTGTGCAACATGTTCAGGAAAGGTTGTTTATTGAAAGGTATAAAGTTTGAATTTAGAAGCAAATGTATGAGAAGATTATTCAGAAACAGTTTGGTATTCTCACACCAATAATGCCTGTACATACATGTAGCACATATGTTGTTTGTTATGTACATATTTCAGTTATCATACAGAGCCTATAAATAAAGGGAGTGGATGTTGAAAAGATGATTTTTCAGCTTTATTGAGTAAAACTTTAAGGTCTATAATATTCAAATTAACTACAAATAAAAGTACAGGAGGAGACACATGCAAATATCAGTATAATAATACAGTATGTTTTATTACATGTCCATTGTCTCCATGAGATTATGATTTCCAGTTTTGAGAAGAAAAAAAAAATGTTACTTTGGCAAGAGCCCTCACATACTGAGGGGAACAATTCATATTTGATTTGGATTGAAGATTGTACTCAGAATATTTCCCTTATAATACTGAGGTCTGTTTCGTGAGTGGAGAAGACTGGAGTATGTAGAGTTTCAAGGAGAACTACGACTGTTGGTCAGACAGAACTTCGTACAATACACACATCACAAGTTACGATGACCACAAAGTTGTACATGCTTCATGTGCCTCATGGGAAACCTAGAATCATGGAAATTCATGGGACCATGAAGAAAGGCAGGAAGAAATATTTTCGTCTGTTCTTAATGGACAACATATTTGGTGGACAAATGGATTTTATGAATGTTTCACCCCAAACAAATGAGAACTTCATTAAATATATTTCTGAAGATGATAAAACATACATTGTAAACATCAATGAATATATGTGATTATATGACAAGTTGTTGATTTCACAGCTCATGAAGACAGAATGAATCCTGTATCATACAGCTGGCTGATCTGTGATGTATCTACACTGAAAATGGCTGATTTAGTGAGGAGAAATATGAAAAATGGAGAAAGACATTTAGTTAATCCAGTTGGTCAAACTCCACGTTTATATCTCCTTTGTCTTTACTGACACCAATATTTTTAGCCAAGTCCCATATTTTCTGCTCTTTAGTTCTTTCTTCCCATGAGTTTTCATCATCTTGATTTGGGCCATATTCTAGCTTTCCTGTCTTTGATATTTTTGAGCTTGTCACTTTATGCATGTCTTCAAGAAGACCTGCAGAGTGTCGCTGCTGAACAGTGTCATAAGATTCTGGTGTTTCTAGAGTAGTGGCTGCTGGTGCAGTGTTCACCGTGCTGAGTTCCACATCTTCTGGTCCTACCAGCGGTACAGCCTGCTCACTGGGGGCTGATGTTGTCAGACATGTGTCAGAATTGGCGGTTAAGGTTTCCGAACTGGTTTCAGGTGTGATATCTTCTATACTCACACCACACTTCTTCAGGAAACTGCTAGGAGTTAGTTCTTCATCATCTGACAGGATCTCAATCTTTGGTTTGTAAGCAGGCTGATGATTAAAACAAAGAAAAAAATCACTTAAATGTACAATACCATAACATGAAGTGTTCAGAGCAGTATATGTAAATAATGGATGACCAAGACAGAATACAACTGACACTTCATGATGACGACAATACACGACTAGCTTCATTGGTGCTTGCCAGTCTACCTGTAAATAGTATGGAAACTGCAAAATCTGTTTGTTATTTTACACAAACTTTTTTTTGCATTAGGAAATTGATGGGACCTAATGCATGCACTGCATTTGTTGTGGCTTTGTTTTAACAAGGGTCCAGTAATGAGAATTTCACTGTGAAACTGTAATTGCATTGATTGCAAATACAGTTTTTGAATGCAGAAGTCTTGTAGAGTGTGTGTATGAACACTTACCCTCATGACAGACGGCTCCTGCTCTGTCACCGGCTGAACTGTTACATCGACATCCTCTAGGTCAGGTAAATCCTGAAAAGGAAACACGTCTCACATTCAAAAACACTCAATGAAGTCTCATCAAACAAATGGACAGGTCTTTGCGCAGCAAAGCTTTTCCTTGGCATCTGATTAAAATGAACACAGGAAAGTTGTCAAAAAAATATATTTTCAGTCATAAAATTTTGACTAGTTACAACCAAATAAGTTGAACTAGAAATATTCTGACTGCTCAAAAAACTGGTAGTGAAAATAATGGACATAAAGTGATGCATAGGGGAAAAGGGTTATAAAGAATGCAAATCAGCCTCATCATCGTCTTGGTGTGCCCAGTAATAAGGGAGTGAGACAAACATTTATTTGCAACAAGTTTTTAATATCTGATTTACATGTACTATATATGCACTTACATCTAAGTCTTCATCTTGCCTTCGGTCTGATTCATCTGTACAAAACAGACAAATTGTTGCAGTGTTAAGTTAACAACCTACAGGTGACACCAAAACTGAATAAACACAAGATTCAGATGTATCTGCCCTGGTAGGGAGAATAATACATATAATACACAATGCACCTGGCTCGGTGTTGATGAATGATATACACACGATTGTCCCATTTCTTCAAATTCAATGTGGACATTAAATACATCACAAAAAGTGGCATAACTGTATATTATTAAGTTATGAGACTCATTTTCAAAAGACTTTTATTTTGGAAATAGAGACAAAAAGTAAACAAATTTTAAAACTCTTAAGTGAAGTGGTTCTGCAGATATAGTGATGATGTCATATACCGTAAATCTTTTCAAGCACTAAAGCAATGTTTTCAGTAAAATTTATGCTTACAATTATCATGAAAATGATGATAAAACTAATTAAAAATGTAAGCTTAAAAAACTGTATAAATTATTTAAGTTCACTGAGTATGTTTCAAAATATTGGATGCAGAGGTGGTTGAGTAGGTTGAAGAATTAGGGTGATACAAACTATAAGTATGTGGAATTTTGAAAACCTAACATTTATTGCTCTGTGTAGTACCTTCCCCTTCTAACTGCATGTGTTTTAATAAAGATGCATGTAGGGAGATTTCTATCCCTTCACTTTTACCTGGTACTTCTGTAATCAACACTCTGGAGGATATCTCTGACTGATTTCTTTGAGTTTCTGAAGAAACGAAAGACATTATTTAGATTGATAAGAACTGTTGTCATGACTGGTTTTGAAGTCTAAGGTATGCCTTGTAGCGTTTCTACCATACATAACAAGACATTTAAAAAAAACATTTACATTTTTCTGAACTGTGCATTTTATTTAAATGCTGATACATAATAGTAAAACTTGCATATAAAGCCTGGTCAGCAGTAGCTTTACCAGGTCCTTTAAGGAGCAAGAGAGATGCATAGTTACCTCCCCTGACCTCTGCTTGGATATTTATTTATCTGATCAGTGTTTTACACCGTACTCAAGAATATTTCACTTATACGAGCCCTGGGGAAAAGCACAAACATCCGCAGGCTGGTGGCAGACATTCCCACTTACAACAGTAGAGGAAGCCAGCATGAGCTTGATATGAACTTATATACTGGAGGGAGGCTCACGGGTCATTGTGCGTGCTAAGCCCCTTGGCCATGATGGCACCCTCTCTGCTTGAATATCTCGATCTAAAAAGAAATATTTGGCAACAAGTCACAGGTCTTTCACCAATATAGTGGACAGCTGTCATGCAAGTGAAATATCCTTGACTAAGGCATAAATTTCACTAGAGCAAAGGCAGTCAGTTTTATGGGTAGAGGAAACCACAGCACCTGGAGAAAACCACAGACCTTGGGCAAGAAACTGACATTAACATCAGTGACATGTGATTTCCAAATGCAAGTCATATTGGTGGAGCATAAAGCCAAGTGATCTCTAACAAACCTTATGTACAATTGCCTAAACAGGTCTATGGGTTCTGCAAGCAGTGAAGGTGAAGAAATCTAAGGATTTTCCTTTTTAATGCTGGGAATGAACCAACACATTGTGTGTCCCAACAGCTGAATGACACGCCTCTTAAGCACTCCACCAAAACCAATCCTTCATGGTGCTGAACAAATCACAAAACAGAACTTACTCTGTGAAGAGAATATTCCTTCTGCCTCCTCTTTCGGTTTAATGAATGGAATTTCTTCTCGGTCAGATGTTTTCTGGAAACACAAATATCAAGCACATCAGCATACCTTATTACATAACAATATTATCTCAGCTGATGTTTGTAAATATTTTCAATGGTCAATGTGGATGTCATTGTATAAGTGAACTATTCTTGAGTGTGACATTAAAGTCCAATCAAAACGAAAATTAAACTTGTCACTCAGTCTTCACTACCATATTTGCGCACATTTCTCAGTTGTCAAGTTAACAAAAAGCACAACCAACAAAACCTCAGCAAATCTAACAGTGCCTGATTTACCTGACCAGGATTTTCCTCCACATCCTCGGATTCAGAGTCTCGTTTCAAGTTGTAAGCTGACTCAAACGTCCGCTGTTGGCCATCCTTGGTTTTATATGTCCCATACAACCAGTCCACAGAATCCACATCCACTTCCACCTTCCCTTCTTTGCCCTCTTTCTCACGCTCTTCATTCAGTTCACGCTCCAATTTCTTTGCTATCCCCTTTCTTCGTAAATCCATCATATCTGATAAGAAAGAATAAATAATATAGCGTTTGACACAAAACACATCTCGCCTCTTTCAAAACAATTGGTACTTAGTGTTATATAGTTCATGGTTGCATACCCAGGGATGAATATATACCGGTCATTTCCTTTTCCCCATTTCACCAAAGCCATCTGTGTTTTGAAAGTAAGATTGGTTGTTCGACGTCTTTATCCACTGGTCACTGGATGAGCTGGAAGCTAAGGTTACCTCAAATGTATCAAGCAACATGTCTGTATGGAAGCCACCACCAGATCTCAATCTAGTGATATGTCCTTCACCCAGGTTTTCAGACACCTGAATGCGTAACACTTACAATCAATACCATCCTGTATCTTCTTCCTCTCCCTTTCTGCCCAGGCTTCTCTCTCTTTCCTCTCAGCCTGCACACCCCCAGCAGCCCTGTGGTCAAAACAAAGTGACAAGCAATTAAACTAAGTTTGCAATGACTCTGTACCTACACACATTTATGTTCAGTTATAGCTGTGACAACGGCCTCTGTAGCTTAGTACATCGGTCAAATTGTTTACACCTAATTTTTTATGGGTCATTCTCTATGGATCATGAATTATCCTAAAACTCTTGCCAAATGTAGTAGTTATTGTGAATTTAAGCTTTGCTTTAAGATTTGTCTTCATGACATTCTACAAGGGACTTAAATTTCATAAATCTACATGTATTTACTGATTTAAAAAATTGACATTTTTCTCCAACAGTTAACTTTTTGGGTTTTCACAACTTAAATCCCCTAGAATGAAAAAAATGAACACTTAATTCATGCTGCAGAAACAGCCCCAGTTCTTATTAAGTTGGGATGAACAATACTATATGTATAAACATTTATCACTTGTCAATCAGCCCAAATCTTACCAGGCTTCAGCACAAGCACGGTCTTTAGGAAACACTGGACGATCATCCAGGTAGGTCAGACTTTTCTGAAAAGAACAGTTTTACAGATACAGGTATATTACTGTTAATGCCACACATTTTATGACATTTAAAACTATTATAATTTTTTGATAAAGAAAAATGAATAAATTTGAAAACAATGAGTTGGCAATAATAAACCGTATCATTACACTTACCAGAGTTACTGTCAAAGTCTTCCTGTAATTCTTCACATTCTTTATAATGGGGTTACCCGTTAGTGTCAACACTCTCTACAAAACAAAATCATCCATAAATAGAATCTGCTCATCTGGGAGTACATGTAAAAGACTGAACAATAAGAATACATGTACCGTATTTCAAAGTCAACAAAATACTGAGAATGTGACCGACAATGGTAATGCTGTTCAAAAGACGGGTAGAAAAGTTTTTTTAAAGCCGCTTGTCACAGAGACAGGTAGATTTTGTTTGTATCTGTCACCTACAGGTATCCACCTGTCCCCATGAGTCTGACTTTTAGAAATTCTATGATCTGTGCTGGCAATATCGATCGCAATGCACTGTGGCACTTTGCCAATATATAATCTCAGTTTGGCGAAATTATTTTCCGTCAACCTCGCCACCCTGGGGAAGCAATATCAGTCTACAAACAGGAACATTTGGTTCAGTTGAAGCTCCCTTTTTTTTCAATATTTTGTGGGGACTTCTACACAGTCGATCATCAAAATGAAACGTACCAGCAGTAGTTCAGTCTGTATTTGTGTACGCATGCGCTTCCCATTCAAGGGAAACAATCAGGGAAATCATTAAGCCTGTATGTGCTTAGATTTCTATTCATGTGTCTTGAGTTGTTCCCTTTTACTCCTGCGACACCGCACCTAGTCTTCAAGTAAGAACAGTTAGAACTCGGTCTTAAAGCTGTATGCTTTGGGGCAATAGGAAGAGGCCGGGACAATAAATATTAACCACATCTTTTTTATTTTTTTACTTGTCTGGTGTTTCACACTGTACTCAAGAAGATTTAATTGATATGATGGTGGCCAGCAACTCACGCGGACTACAAATGCAATGGTGAGAGACTGCGGATCATGCATGACACTTAAATTTTTGATTGATTCACTGCTCTGCACTGACTGTTCTGTGGTTCAGGCGGACTGGCGCTGTTCCTTCTGTCATAGCTGTGGACTCTGGCGAAAAAGTGTTAGGAAGCATTTTTGCATTCTAATTTTGCTGATGCTACTATAACCGAAGCATGTTCTTTAACGCTGAAAGTACATTTGATCTCGGAATTGAAAGTGTAAACACGATAGGTCCACTGACGACGGCCTTATCCACTAAATGATGTCCTAACAGTGATGACTTGTTCGGCCTGAAAATAACAATGTCTTAAGACAACATTTTGATTATGGGAACGCCAAGTAAATCTACAGACTTCACAAATATAGACATGCAAGGATATTGACTTAAACATGATTGTAAACTTACTGAGCCTACCTGCTGCTGTAACAGGTGAATTTTTTGTGACCGGTCACCGATAAAAATTGCCTGTCGCCGACAAGCAGACAGGCGTTATTTAAAAAAAAATAAAATAAAAAAGTTTTTGTCACTTTTTTTGATCACATGCATAACAAACAAATTCCAAACAATGGATGACATGAAGAGAATCCTTTTAATCAAAGACAAGGCAATTATTGACATAAGACTGACTACTTACCAGTTGTGGCATTTTGGCCAGGACATCAATGATTGCAGGGTCCTCTAGTTTATTGTGAGACAGGTCTAGAACACTGATGCTCTCACACTTAGCCAGATGACTTACTGACTCCACACTGGATAGCTTATTGTGTGATATCTGTAGAGTGTGCAGCACCTTCAGACAAGCTGAAAACAATAGCTAGAACTCAAAACTTGATGCCAACAGGGATTGAAAAAAAATTACAAATAGATTATGGATATATTAAATTTTAAACTCAGGCAATTAAAGTCCACATATATATATCCAAACTGTGTGTTTCAATTTCCATCACACGTACCATTTTACAATAAATTTCAGCCCACAATTCATGAACATTATATGGAATGCTACAGCTAAGACATGAGTTATCTTTCCTGAATAGTCTCAGAACATGGGTTGTTTCCCCTGAGCAGAAAAGATGGGAGAAAATTGCTAGTACCGGAATATCGTAGAAAACTATACCTGACAATGCCTTCAGATAAAGTTGTAAGTCAGATATTGTCTTCCAAGATAATTTTGCTGTAGCTTACTTCATATGTATGTCTTCCTTTATTTTAAGATGTTAGCTGGCTGGCATTGCATTCATTCATCAGATGATCTCATATGGAACTTTCTATAAGAGATGTGTATACCAATTTCTGTTAACATTTCCTAGGTTTGATTGAAAAAAGATATAACTAAATAGTTTTTGGAATTACATTCAGTTAGCAAAGTGGTCCTGTATTAGTCTCGTGGTGGTCTCTAAGCAGCCTTTTACGAAAATTGGATTGATCTATCCGCATACGACTAGCTGATAACTTTCATGTTATGAATAATGTCAGAAGGTCTCTCTAGTCACAACTTAGACTTGGTAGCAAGGCTACCAAAAAGCTAGCCATGAATGCAAAACTTCAGCTCAATGCATAAAGAACTACAATCATGAATTTGGTAATGTACGGTAAATAATGTGCTCATAGACCATAAATGATAGAACATCCCCCTTGCCTCACTGAGCTTTATATGCATGCAAAACTTCATATCAATACATACAATACTTTTTAAGATACCAACCCCAACATTTTGCTTAACCGTGATTCTAATACACATTACACTCAGTTATTTTTTTATTTATTTATTTATCTGATTGGTGTTTTACGCCGTACTCAAGAATATTTCGCTTATACGATGGCGGCCAGCATTATGGTGAAAGGAAACCGGGCAGAGCCCGGGGGATACCCACGACCATACGCAGGTTGTTGACAGACCTTCCCATGTACGGCTGGAGAGAAAGCCAGCATGAGCTGGACTTGAACTCACAGCGACCGCATTGGTGAGAGACTCCTGGGTCATTACGCTGCGCTAGAGCGCTAACCAATTGAGCCACGGAGGTCCCTCATTACACTGTCAAGAATTCAGCAATTTACAGTATTTAAAATGCAACCATCCAATCAATGATCCCCCTCGTACTATTTTGTTCTACATGTGAGCAAACCTTGAGCTCAATACACGCAGTACTTTCTGAGATACCACCCCTAACATTTTGTTTCACGTTGATTCCAATACATAATACACTAAGTTGGAAATTCAGTAATTTACAATACCATATATGTAGACACGGAATCAATGCTAGAATATCACCCTCATGCTATTCTGCTCTACATGTCAGCAAACCCTGAGCTCAATACATGCAGTGCTTTCTGAGATACCACCCCTAACATTTTGTTTAACACTGATTCTAATACATAATTCACTAAGTAGGGAATTCAATAATTTACGGTACTTAATAAGTACACATGAAATCAATGCTGGAATATCACCCTCATGTTACTCTGTTTTACGTGTGTGCAAATCCTGAGCTCAATACATGCAGTCCTTTTTAAGACACCACTCCTAATATTACTTTCTCTATTACTGGAAGCCAATGATGCCGACGCTCAGGATACGACATAAGCTACGCCTGTACTATATACAGGAGAGCTAAAAATGGCCACCTAAATCGCAATTATTACAGCCACAGGCAGTAAAATACTTACATATGTTTTCAATCTTCTCTACTGAATTGTTGCTAACATTGAGGGTATCAAGAATCTCCAAGTCTTCCAAGTTCTCTATTTTTCTGATTAGATTCTGCTGCAGGTAGAGACATCGCAACTTCTTCTGACAATTTAGGTTTTCAATCTTTGTCAAGCCATTGCATTCCAGCCACAGACATTTCAATCCTGTGTATGCTTCCAAGCATTCTATCTTTGACAAACCTGTAACAGAAAACACCACTCACTGATAAGCCCTTGTTGAACAGAGAACAAACTATTTATTTTTATGTGGATTGGCGGGAGTGGGAGAGCAATCAAGTATGAAAATGGAAATTAACATGTTTATTTTATATAGCATTCAGTTATATATACACAAAGACAAGAATCAAAATTGAGGTAATAAAGTGATAAACCTTACCTTTGTAATGCAGATAAAGTACATCATTTAGCTCTGGAGTTGTATACAGTTTCATATCCTTACAATGTTGTCTCAAAAATTTGGCTGTGAGCCTGGAGAAGAAAGAAGGCTGTTAAACCATCAAAACAAAGCATTCTGGAAGTATTGTTTTCTCTTGTATGTTCCCTACCAGTTTGCGCAGTCGAGATAATAAATACACATATGTGTAACTATTCCAGAACAGAACAAAAAAAAAGACCTTAATTTTGTTAAAAACATCCCAAAAGTTGAACTTGATCTGTAACTGGTCACAGTAAATAGTATACCAAGTTACAATTTGGTGTGCTGAATCTGTTTACTCACACCAAAACTCACACCAAAAAAGCCCACCAACTGTTTTGTGATGTATTAACACACACACCCAACCTCCAGATCGGTATGGGACAAATGACTGAGAAATCTAAAGATGAATTTGGCCAAAGCTTTGCTAAAGCTTTGTGATATTAATTGTGATGGAGAGGATGACTGAATAACTAACTGGTTAACACACATTCTAGTAGCATGAGGGAATGGTGGTTGTGGCTGTCCTAGTTTCTAAAAACTCACAGGTCACTGAGCTTTTCAGGATATGACTTTAACCAGACAGTTTTACTCTAACATCCAATACCTTGGTCCTTCTGGTTTCTTGTCATTCTTTGTCATGTCAACGTTTTTAGCATTCTCCTGGTCCCCAGCACCTTTTTCACTTTTATGATTAGAATCCATGGCTGTTTTCACATTTAGTTTGTCTGGAAGAAAAAAACAAAGCCAAAGCGTACATTCATGTACGACAAGTATGAACTTGATTTTCGATAATGAAAGTGTTAAATAGACTGTTCACAGAACACTCAACAGGGACTGCTATTATACAAAATAATTCTCAAATGTACAGGTCAGCAGGACACTGGGGTATCAGTGTGTCATGTGTGCGTAGCTTATGCATTAATTTCTATTTTGCACACCATTGACAGCAGCCATTAACTGCAATGCTGCCCACAGTATGATGTTACTTATCTGAATTAACATTAATACCATTTCCACTAAATGCAATGCTGTCATGTGCCTTGAAAACTTTATTATGTATATGATAAGTAACATTCTCTCCAGGTAATTAATGGTGTTTGCAATCATATGGTGGAAATCTGGAATATAATGAAGGTGAAACAGTATCAACAAAATCAAAATCTTCAGTATCATTACACATTAAATTTATAGACCTGAAACATGTGCATACTGTTTTAGAAATACAATAAATGAGAAAATGTAAGAAAGCACATAAATGAATATGGTGCTATCATCTGATTCTTCAGAGTGTGTCATGTAATTTATTTACCACTACCTTTGTTTTCCTTGTCGTTCTCCTCCAAGCAGAGTTCTTTATCAGATGGCGTGTTTTCTTCTTTATTGGAGTCTGTGATAGTTTCTATTTCAATCCTGGTCCCAAGTGATGGTGTCTGATTGGATTCAATTTCTGCGGTGAGTTCCTCTATAAGTGGCATCTTGTCCTTCCCAAGAATCCTGATCCAAAATATTAGAAGAATAATTAATAGATAACATTTTTGTGGTTTATAGGTACAGGTACACATACAAGGTATACTTTGATAAAAAAAAAGAGTTTATTACCTCCATGAAATCTTAAATACACAGGTGTAGAAATTTATCGCATGTAGCAAACAATGAAAAGTTTATCCAGCTTTAATCTAATGATTACTCTCAATAGGATACACGGCTGCCATGGACTGCATCAAAAAGTAGTACATCCAGATGTAGTAACTGATGAGCACAATATGAAGATTTCATAACTATCCATATGCATTTTATCATTCAGTGGCATCAGAAGAAATTTAAAAATCCAAGTATCATAGCATGTAAGGTCAGGGTCGAGGGCCGCCTTGGCCCCGGAAGCTCCACGAACCTAGATAGTAGTGGTTGAGATCTCTCCCTGACACATAAAAAGTGTGTATGAGTGGGGGGGAGGGGACAAGCATATTTATCTCCCCACCACTTGAAAGAGAAAGGGTTGCCCTGGGCCCCTGGGCCCTCCGGTTAGGACGTCACTGACCTTCAGCCATGTTTAATGAATATAAATTATACCAGCATGTATTTCTACAAATACAAGATCGTGTAGATTAGAATGAGCTCATTTCATAGGCCTATGCTCAAATCGAAAGGTTTCGTAATCGAAGTCACTAAATTTGTATAATGTGGACAATCTGTTGTGAAATAATCACCTATCAATTTAGGTTTTAAAATATTAAAGCTGTCGGCCAATGAAGTTATTTTAAAACGGTGATAATACTTAACAAAAAAACGAACGCGCACTTGCTGACATTGGCAAAAGCCATACCGGCAGTCCTGTGCGTAAACGTTTTGCCTTTTAAGCCTGAACCACATGAAGATACTTACTTCTGTTGTGTTGGACAGCCTGTGTTGATAGTACTAGAAATGTTTCTTACAAACTTACGGCCCAACAGATAAATATACAATGCACAAGTCCAGGCTGGTCGTCTGCTACTTAACTTGCTTCTTCGAGTCTCCCGTTACCACGGTATCAGGGTAAATAAATGAAGAGTTAATAAAGGGAGATCACTCTGATAGGCTCTGGTGAAAGCAACCGGTCGAAAAAATAATTGATCGTAGATCTCCAACAGAGAAAGCTTACTTTATACTCTCATTTTTCTTCCAGCTTTTCCCTCAAATCTTTTGGGTGCAAATCGTCTAACGTTACTTCAAAAATAAAATGACGAAGTGTAAAATACCACATTGGAGTATTCTTGTTTGAAAACCGTCGTCAGGGAAAATTCAAGAAAGGATTTTTGCTCGTTCTGGGTCGTATTAACTTACCCGAAGTTCCCAGTAGGTTTGGTGATTCTCTAGTGCGAAAAGGAAAAATATAACCATTTGTAATTATATTATTGATGCTAATTCATAGCTATTCGTGTTGGTTAATGTAAAATGGCCATGTTTGCCGGAGCAGAACCTGCTTACAACAGGTTAGATCTTCATTTCAGGATAGTTTTTCAAAGACAACAATATATTTTGGTTCCAAGTTACCCCTTAATCAAAAGCCATGTTCATTCATGTCATTCACTGAAGCATTTTACTGAGTTGCACCCACTTACTTTATACATTTGCTAATACCAAATTACCACTCGTGTTTATCCAATTTCTTTCTCCACCAAACTCCTTTCATCAAATTGCAACTCAAGTGTTTATCCAGTTTCTTTCTCCACCACAATCCTTTCATCAAATTACAACTCAAGTGTTTATCCAGTTTCTTTCTCCACCACAATCCTTTCATCAAATTGCAACTCAAGTGTTTATCCAGTTTCTTTCTCTACCACAATCCTTTCATCACATTGCAACTCAATTGTTTATCCAGTTTCTTTCTCCACCACAATCCTTTCATCAAATTACAACTCAATTGTTTATCCAGTTTCTTTCTCCACCACAATCCTTTCATCAAATTACAACTCAAGTGTTTATCCAGTTTCCTTCTCCACCAAACTCCTTTCATCAAATTGCAACTCAAGTGTTTATCCAGTTTCTTTCTCCACCACAATCCTTTCATCAAATTACAACTCAAGTGTTTATCCAGTTTCTTTCTCCACCACAATCCTTTCATCAAATTGCAACTCAAGTGTTTATCCAGTTTCTTTCTCCACCACAATCCTTTCATCACATTGCAACTCAATTGTTTATCCAGTTTCTTTCTCCACCACAATCCTTTCATCAAATTACAACTCAATTGTTTATCCAGTTTCTTTCTCCACCACAATCCTTTCATCAAATTACAACTCAAGTGTTTATCCAGTTTCCTTCTCCACCACAATCCTTTCATCAAATTGCAACTCAATTGTTTATCCAGTTTCTTTCTCCACCACAATCCTTTCATCAAATTGCAACTCAAGTGTTTATCCAGTTTCTTTCTCCACCTCAATCCTTTAATCAAATTATCACCCGAATTATCACCCAAGTGTTCTTTCCTGTTACTTTCTCCATGTGCTTTCATCAAATTAGCAAATCAGTGTTATCCAGTTAACATATTTTATCTGCTGACAAAAACATATCACCCATGTTAGTCCAGTTACTTTCTCCTACCCCTACAAGAAATTATCATTGTATGTCAAATTAGATGTACTTTCTCCATCTGTATGCCAGCACATGAAATTATTATCCAAGAGATATCAACTTACTTTCTGCTGCTGCTTAGGAGACTCATCCAAGAGTATCGAGTTATACTTCCTTTTTCTGCTTATACTGACCCATCATCCAAGTGTCCATTCTGTTACTTTCTCCATCACCTCACAAAAACATCACTGAAGTGTTCATCCATTTCTGTTCTCATTTTTAAAAACTTCACGGAAATAGTTTTCAAGTTACTTTCTCCTACTAGTCAAAACCACAAATAACTGCTACTACAATAACTGTTAATAGTGTGGTTTACTTCCTTTAACTTGGATTCATGTTGTGTTCCTTTCTCACAACCTTCTGACATTTACTACCTCATTTGCCTTGCAGGCGGATCAAATTTCATGTATAGTAAGTTGAATTGGCATTTCAGGAGTGTCGCAAGTTCATGCAGGTTTAGTCCAGATAAGGTGGAAGCTCTTGCAAAGTAACGTGGCCAACTTACCCGAGTTGGCCTGTATTGTATGTCGTGGTTGAGCCGACAGACCTGTTTATGCAAAATATATATTCAATCCAGCAACTTCCATAAAATTACAACTTTAGCCACGTTGGTTTGCGAGCGATACAACCTTATCTTGTATCGCTCGCTTCATCACGACTCAGAATTCAGTATAACACATGCTCACAAATGCGTGATCCAATTCTTGTAACAAAGTGTTGTTGCAAACAACTATATGCCTACATACTTGCATTTCCTTTAAGAAAACCTTCAGATTCTTTCCATTCAGTCTTGATTATTATGTGAAAGTTGTGATACCATACTGATTTGGCTTACAATTAACACCCAGCATCAAACTCTGTCCTGTTACACATGAATAGGTCAGTCTTCGGATAACAAACTTCACAGAACACTCTTCGCTTGTAACACTGTAGGCAGATTTGTCTCCCATCAACAGCATTGCATTGAGGGAGAGGTGTAATAGACTTTCACAGATGAATCTGTTCTGTGAACTCTGGTAATCTGTGTGACATAAAAGACAGTAACTTCAATACTCACCGGCCTGTCACTTCAGCTCTATGTTAAAATGGAACTGTGATTAATAAAATATGGATATGTCATTCCTGTGGGTCACAGTTGACATCCCCTCACACCTGTGGTTTTATTTGCTAGCAAGTTTATCAATCCATTCTAACATGATGGTTAATGATCTCGTTTTAGCCATTAATTAATCAATCAAGACAGCTGAAGACTGCGGATATTATGATGAACGGTAAACCTAGTTTACCTGAAGGTTACCTGAATTAATTTTTAGGCCACCTTTTTTACAAAGTTTTACTCATACTTTTGATTGCTGAAGATAATTGTTAATCATTCAAGATAAAACAAAACAAAGTCATTTTTGTTTGGGAAAATTTACTTTGAACAAAAAAAAAATTAAAAAAAAAAAAAAAAAAAAAAAAACCAAAGGCAAGGAAAAAAAAAATCAGGATATAATCTCTTAATTAAGATAATTTGTCATAAAATGTACATCTATATTTATAATGTGCCATCATGCAGCACAAAGAAATTAACACATTTCCCAGTCAGCTGAAGTGTTGAAAAAAAAAACAACCGCTAAACAAAACATGATGATAGCAGAAACATGGTTTGATAAGCCTGATGTATCCTGTAAAAAGTATACAGCATGCATTGTCTACATTTCTATAGAACCCTCTGAATAATAGCTTGGGACACTTTATAAACAGCTGAACAATGACAAGAAAAAAGCTCACATGTGAAGATTTCATTGAAAAAAAATATAAATAAAAGTAAAAAATAGAAAAACAATAGATGCGTTAAACATATATGTAATTCTTATTCATTCATACAAGGGTCAACACTGGCAAAGTTGTTTTTGTAACTTAACATTTCATACAAAACTTCACAGTTGTGGTGTAAATGCACATATACATGAACATGTATAAGGATACTGATTTACAGCTTGTACAGAAAAAGGTTTGGGCTTTATAACAATCAGACCTTTTCTGACAATATATATGCAAAATGTATTTGTACACGATGGAAACTGCGCATGAAACTGGAATACGCAAATACCACAGTACACATGTCTGTAATTATAGCACACTAACTTAGTGTCCTTAGTTCTTGCTGAACCATGGCCTGAATATACAGATAATGGCTGAGTCAGAAAGCAGCTCAGTGAAGGTTCTAGGCACAGAATACCAGTCCATCAGGAATTACATACATCATCACTTGTAGACTTGCAGACACTGAAACAATCTCAGTTTCAACTAGCATTTTCGTTGATCTCAAACTAACCTGTTTCAGTGCCTAACTTACATCAAGATATCAAACTCAGTCTTAAATTTGAAGCAACAACCAATACACAATAAGCATGCTTTCATTACTACAGTACAAAGCATTAAATTTTAATCACCTATTAATAGAGCTTTTGTGAATTTGAAGCTTGAAGAACTCAAAATATTCTCAAGGTTTGTACTCTTACAGGTTACTATGTCAGAGCACAAGTTGGAAAAAAAGCCTGTCCATACAAGAACAAGTCACAATTTGAAGTGTAGCAAATACAATAGTAGTATTCCCCTCTGACCACGGGCATTAGGCTTACATTATTAAACAATGTTGGTCCTTGAGCAACCTCTCGAGACCAATGAATACGAGATGGCATGCCTGGTACCATCACTGTAAATATTGTTATCAAGGTCATGGTTAATGCAGATAGAGAATATTCCTTGATCTTATTTCACAATTTTTTGCTACAAATACGTAACAGAAACTGTCATGCCAATATACGGCATAGCATGTTCCACTGGCATAAATTCTTTGTGTGCTTTATGAAGCAGACACTGGCTAGAAGGATCTAAGGCAGTGATCATTAACTGTGGTGATGTGGTTAGAATTTGTGTGGGAATATTCTGGTGCAATTTACACTTCATCAAACACAATACTCACTTCATGGCCACTTTTTATGCTGACATACAGTACATGTGATCTCATGAAACAAACAACCTAAAACTCTCCACCAAGAAAGAATCACCACCTATCTGACTACTATCAAACTAATAACATGGATCATTGCCACTGGTCAGTTTTTCTTCAGGAGTATAGATGTCAATCCTACAACTTACTACTTGTTCTTATTGAACATTTATTCTGATGGCTATGTTTCTGCAGAAAAACAAATGCCACAGTGGTGCTACATCCTTAAAACATTTGCTGCACAGGTTAGATCACGACAAATCAAGTAGAGAAACCAGATCTGGTTCGAACCTCTCTAAGCCTCTAGAATGTTTGAATAATGCTGGCACCAAGAATTCAATCGGAACCAAAATATCCCATAATAGTAATTGGCGCCAGTGCCATAGTTTTAATCCTAAACGAACAGGCTGTGGACAACCATGAAACATAACTTTACACAAAAATATATTTCAAGTCCAAAACAGCAGGAAAAATTCAAAACGAAGAGTTGTCTTATTAAAACAAAAATGCATCTTTACTTTAAATTAAGAAAGTTTTAAAAACAAAGCCAAAAGACTCAACACAGCTTTAACAAAAGTTTTCCCAACCTTTCTTGATTCTAGTATAAAAAAAAAATCATTCTGAATCCTTATGATCTTAATGTGGCATGTTTATACTTCACTGAAAGGTAAATGTATCAAGAGTGTGATGGTCTGGGAACCTTTTCTTGTACTGCAAAGGGCAAAACTAACAAATCTATAAAAGTATATGTGTAGATGAGTCTGTGTCGGGTGATTAACATGTTCACAGCACAACCATTATCTCAGGAAGTAATTTCATTTAGCAACAAGAACTTTAGCCATTCACTGATGCCCTTGAAAACTTTCTTGAATATTGGCCAAGTTAAAAGTTCCAGAGTAATTTCCTGATTACAGCTACATATACGATAGATCTGATTAGCTGGTTGACAGCCCAAAAGCACTCATCTTCACCGCTTAAGGAAACCACTTCCCATCTTGGAAGACTTGGGCACTTTCTAATACAAGCCATCTGATTGGTTGTCACAATTCTTGCAGGAAGAGTAACTTCCTCTGACTGATCATATAAAATGCATACATGTCTCCCAGGCAATGTCTCTGTCAACACCCATCTGTACACATCAGTAATATCTATCATATATATATATACGCAGATACATATACCATCATCATATATACAAGCTCCTGACAACCTTCTGCAGGAATTGTGAGTTACTCATCTCTGTGGCACAGCTGTGCATTTCATTAAAAGCAAACGTCGTGTGTGTATTTAATATCCTCTTCCTCCCAACTCAATCCTCGAGGGCATTGACCTGTAAGTGCAAACACACACACTCACACGCACACAGGATTCCCAGTTAAAACTGCTGAAATATGGATGATGATGAGTATATGGAAGTTGAAACGTTACAGGCGTGCTGTGATATCCTTGGCATCAATGTTAAAATGTTTTATAGTTTGATGTTAACCACGTAAGTCCTTCATACAGTCCGTCCCCTGTCGTAGCACAAGACGGCTGAACATACCAGTTCCTGTCACGAATCCGTGTTAATCCTAATTTTTCCTGAATTTCATGAGGCTTCATGGCTGTGAAACAAAAACAGGCAATATGATGAACTTGGCACAGTAATTTCCAGCAGACCAATTTAGAATGTATCTATAGAATTATCACCGAGGTCAAGTGGTACATGTATTATGCAAGTTGGAATATCGCAAGTTGGAGATTGCTCCAGAGTAGGCAGAAACAAAAATACTCAGGCTATCTGAAAAGCTGAATATTATACAAATCCAATGAAAACACTATCACCGACAGTGATTTCAAAATAGGCATTATGATAATGTAACAGCATAGGCTTGAAATACATCTTGCAAACATGTGAAAAGGCTGAAGAATTACAGTATTTTGGGACCATGATCACAAAGTCAGCCTGTACATTTGAATAATCTACATCTCAACACCTGACAGAACATAATACTAATTCAACTGACTTATTTACATTATTTGATATCTATATTGCATCATATGAAGAATATTTCACTTTAATTATAACAGAAGTCAAGCTTAAAGGGTAGAGCAAACCAAGCACAGCACTGAGGATATTGCCACACCTTGGCAGCTAAACATGTAGCCAACAAGCTTCCTGATTTAAAGTTGCAGCCTAACCAGCAGGTGGATTCAAAAAGTCAACTTCATTGGCCATTGGTAATTTGATAATGAAAAAAAAAATTAACCAAAAAAAAACAAACAAATCCATCCAGGCAAAATATTACCTTCTTCTTAATTAACTGATATGACCTTGTGTATTGAAGCTTTAATGCTCAGTGCCAGCTGCTATGGTAATATATTTATTTATTTATTTGATTGGTGTTTTGCGCCGTACTCAAGCATTATGGTGGGTGGAAACCGGGCAGAGCCCGGGGGAAACCCACGACCATCCGCAGGTTGCTGTCAGACCTTCCCACTTATGGCCGGAGAGGAAGCCAGGGTACGGTAATATAACAAGATTCTCTAATTTAGCTCAAGCAACATGTACACCAGTAATCAACCACTTAAAAATTGATACAATTTAACTTACCTTCTGGTAAATCCTGCTTGTTGGCATATATTAATATTATGGCGTCTCTCATTTCTCGGTCATTTATTATCCTATGCAGTTCTGTTCTAGCTTCGTCTATCCTGTCCCGATCAGCACAGTCTACCACAAAGATAAGGCCCTGGGTACCTGTATAGTAGTGTCGCCACAGTGGACGGATTTTGTCTTGGCCACCTACATCCTATAACAAACAGTAAGCCACTGTAGCAACATAGCTTATGCTTCCGATAATATTTTCACTAACGGACACTTCATTGAACATTGAAAAAAATTGTTGTTCAATATTACTTTACCACATAGCAAGCTGAAGTAGCGAAATGTTTTGATGGGAGGAGTTATCATGAATATTGATGTGATGTGCTCTTGGTCATAATGGTGTGAAGTTGTCATTGTACAGGTACTTACCCACACACTAAATTTGACTTTTTTATAGTTGACTGATTCCACATTGAACCCAACAGTTGGTATAGTTGTAACAGACTGGCCTAATTTCAACTTGTATAGAATAGCTGAACAATTGTTAAGGAAAAAAGAGACAAATACAATACACTGCTTTTAATATACATGTTGATATATACTGGAAAGTTGTTATCACTAAGCATATTAACATTGGAGAACAACCAGTACCTCATTAACAAACCAATAACTTTGTGGAAATGCTGAAAACCTCTTCCTGGTCAGTAAAACTAATAACGTGCGCATAAGGCAAAATGCTTTCTCCCTATGGTTGTCCAAAACCTCATCATTTCCTCGGACTGAAGCTTCCTGGCCCACCACATGAAAACTGCGCACTACATGTGGTCTGAACTGATGCTTTGTACTGTACCACAGCTACCACACATGCCAGTCATTATATACCTGCTTGTAACATATGGAATAAAAGTACCAGAAGGTAACTGGCATTAAATGTGAAAAACAAGCCATTTAGTGGGAAATGGTTGCATGAATACAACTTCAAGGGAGGCAACTACCATCAGATGATATCAGATATATGCTAACAGACAACTAATGCCCATCACTGTTTAGATAACAAGTCAGAAATATCACTTCAGCATGTGTACAGATTTTCTAACAAGCTGCTGAACAAAGCTTAAATTATGAATTTAACCAATGGAACACAGGGCTCTCTTAAAGAACATTTAGTCATCAATGGGTAACATTTGTCTAGAAAGGATTTTCTACTTCATTCCACAAAAATATGTCTACAGATTTGATTTTTGAAGACATGTTCAATAAATAATACATGTATAACATCTAAAATGTTCTATATTAAGAAGGAGAGAAGTTGGTATTAATATGGCTGATGTCAGATAGTGGACAATGCTTAACAGTAGCACTTATCTTGTTTTTACTTATTTATTTATTTGATTGGTGCCATACTCAACAATATTTCACTTATACAACTGTGGCCAGCATTATAGTGGGGGGAAACCGGGCACAGCCCGGGGGAAAACCCACAATCATTCACAGGTTGCTGCCAGGCCTCTAATCTTGTAAAAGCTTACCTGTACACACATGTATGGTGACACCTTGCACCAGATTACTTGTACTACTTTTATTCTAACATTATCACATGTTTAAATGGATTTCTTAAATGGCTATCAGATCTCTTCCCCCAATCTCCCTTCAATACATTTTTCACCATTATGTCCTTAACCTAATATCACCTGAACACAAATTTATTTTATTATGAAGAGTGCGTTGCCAATGGCAAATGAGATCACAACAGAAGAGAGGGTAGGGTAGGGTAACAGGGGTTAAGGCACTGCCAAGGTGGCGTGCACAACACACACACAGTGTAGTATCTAATGATCAGCAGCATGACACCGCAGCTCATCAGTGCCTGTCTGGTAGTACCTGCTGAACAGTGGCTTCTGTCTACACACACACACACACACTGGTGTACACAAGCGTGCTAAAAATAGCTGAAGTGACAGAGTAGGTACATGTTCAGGTCCCGCATTCAAGCTTGCAGAGCGCAAGTGGGGCCTAACTTTTCTGGTTTGACATGTCCACCAGGGACTACTTCTCTCACGCTGCCAGCCTGACACAGATCTGACGCCCACCTCCGCTCATCTGCAGCCAGAAGTGTTTCTACTTAATTTATGCAGGAATTTACATCCTTTAAGGCGACAATGCCGGCGCATCTGGACCACTATCTTATCCTTCCGTCAGAAGAAAATGACTTGTACTATGAAAGCTAACGTTACATGAGCTGTTATCTCTGTGGCTCTCACTGAATCAAAACTGCATCATCTACACACGCACACGTAGTCTCTGCTCTATCTCATCTTAACACTTGTGACTATGGACATGTTGTAAGGTGAATACGCTACATGTATCTAATTTTATCTAATTCTGCAAATAAATTTTTGTGTGATTTTACAGACTACTGAATATGACGGGGTAGGTAGCTATTCCTGTGATAGTGGCAAATCTTTACTATAGAACACTAGACATTTTTACAGGATTTTCATCCTAGCTATCACACATGCACATCAATATTTGACACAGATATTAAATTTAAGTTAAATAAAATCACAGTAACCCTACTCGTCTCTTTCATGATAGTTTAAGAAGATGAAAAGATCTGAAATACCAGGTTATTTTATACTGAAGGAGCTCACTGTGTCCACATGCATATCTTGTACATATCTATCATCAGTTCACGCAATCTCTCCAGTTGCAGTCTTATATTATCATACAGATATCTACAGAGTGATATTTTATATGCAGTTACATGTATTTCTTGGGTACCTGGTATTTGGAGATACAAACATTTTTTTTTATATTTTAGCATTTTAAATGAAAACCACTTGCATAAAACTTAACTACCTGTCACAGGCCCCAAATCCAGACATGTATACATGTTTGGTGCGAGCAGTGTGCTACTCTAATAGCTGTACCAGCTGTGTGTATAGCCCTAGTACATGTGGGAGTACTTGTACATCACTGCTATGAACTTCTGGACTCTCCACGCTCCATCATCTAATCCTCTACACACTACCTTCCTCACTTACCCCACACTGATGAAACATCATAAGATTTAGAGATAAAATGATATCTGTATGTATGTGCACGTTTGTTTCTGCCAGCCCCTACTACAGAGTACGAGAAACTGTGTAATATCAGAATCTCTAGCTCATTACAAGAATGTACAGTATATAACCAGTGAAACAAGCATTCAATGGCCTCAACTATTCAGCCAACATGTTTTTGTTAGTTTGCCCTCCACTCAAAAATTCTGTTTACAGGTGACTGAAACTTCAGCCACCTACGCCTACAGTGCATGTATTAAACTAACTCAAAATCAATGGTTTACAACTGATACAACTCCTCACTCATTTATACAATCACCCTCAAACCCAAAGTTTGAGAAAACAATAGCTAGTCTAATATACTGTCATTCACACTAACACAATTAACCAACATTGGATACATTTGTTTATGTGGCTTTGTGGAATCGAAGATATAATAATGTCAATGTCCATTACATACCCATGTCCACATGAATGCAGAGTAAAATCTAATAAAGGCATATCTTTGTTCAGTGCTCTTGAGGTAATCTAGCACACCTGTTAATCGTTAATGATATTACATGCTGTTAAATTCTAAATGTTGACCCAGAAAAAAAGGTATCCCACAGCTCTGCTACAGCAGTGTAGCTATAAATAGCACAGGAAATATTCAGTGCCTTGGACAAGTAACGCCTGTGAATCCTATTAAATCAATAGGGGAGGGGAAAGTAGGGCTAAGGGCAAGGGTGAAAAGCAGAGGCTGATTTGTTAACACAACTATTCAACATTGCTTCAATTAACCAGGTTACAAACACACTTTGACAGGCCTTCCCCAGTAGCTCTGTAAAGCAAAAAATATGTAGTGTTTCAATTTAACTCACACCCAATTCATACACATGACAGTATGGCCAGTTCAAGGCGTTTATGGACACTTCAGGAAGAGGGTGTTTCTCTCCACAGGAAATAATGTATAAGCAAAAGCTAGGGAGCTAAGCCAAGAGTTTTGATCTGACATAAGTTACATTAGAGAGACCTGCTGTAATCAGGAAGAGTAGCTATAAATGTTGCAAAATCTGGTGTGAAAAAAAAGAAATATATATAGAGAGAGAGAGAGAGAAGTTTATATATACATTTATATATATATATATATATATATATATATATATACATGTATATGTGCCTGTTGATGGGTTAAATCATCTAAAGGATTAGGACAGTTGGGGATAGCAGCACAATTTTTTGATTAATTTTGTCAAACGATATGATACTCCAGCTGCACTATGATCTCTAGTATACCGAAAACATTTGCTGTGATAATGTCCTTAAACAATCCCTGATTTGATGTCGGTGTAAAACAGTACAGCATGTTTTTTGCCAAGTAAGACAACTGTACAGAAGGTCCTTTCTGATGAACCTAATGGGTTGTAATTGATACTCTACTAGGTCCTTCAAATACAGACAGTTAAGCAAAGCCACGCAATGAGGTAACTAAAATTACACACACTATACTTTTGGTACCAACACTTTTCATAATATACACACGCCTATTGTAGTACATAAACATTAAGGTTTCACCTTATAAGTAGAGCTTCAAACTGCTGAAACTGACTTCTTGAGTAGTAGTGTGTACAAAGGCTTTCTCATGCTGTTGTATTACTTCACGAGGATAAAATATCATACAATGAAAAAGAAAGATTTCAGAAAACTGAGAATCAAAGGATACTGGTTTTTCCCGCTGCATCTAACCCCAACATCAATATCCTCATCTCTTTGTTACCAAACACCTTGGACATCAACTTCCCCATGGTGCAAGCTTCTCCAGGGCTACAGCTGAAAACATAGAAAAACAAGGCAGAGATCAAACAACATGTACACAAAAACAAGTTACATGTACCTTTTTAAGTGTACAATGATCAGTAATTCCTTTTCGAGCAATCAACCTTCTACTCTTAGGTGGCAAAAAATTCTAACAACTCCCAGAGAACATCCAAGAAATGTAGCTGTATTATTATGTCATCCACTGGTGTACAGCCACTTAGGACTTCTTTCTGCTAAATGCCAATAATACACTTAACAAACTGTGAGGTCAGAGTTGTGGGAATTAGCTCACTAGGTTAATATAACTCGCCTCCATATGTATGGTTCATCTCTAATAATAGGTATGACGGGTTTTCAAATTAAGCTTTTCCACCTGAGGCATGAGTTTCACAGCAATGCATTACACGCCAATGTTGATTACAAACATTAAAACAGGACTTGTTACACACAGTCAGTATAGGTAAAACAGCAAATAAAACTGTTCAGTCCATTTTGTATTAACAACGGATTTGATGATTCCTGCTGGAAACACTGTCCTGGTAACCTTTCCAATGTCACAGAAATTTAGCAACAGCCAGAGGTCCTTGTGAGTGAGGATAACAGATTACAAAGTCTGTCACTGAGTGCTCTATATGCATGGCCCAGGGTTGCGCCTTTTGATTATTTATTTATTCTTCATGTCTACCAACACACCCTAACAAGAAAATTCATTTATGGTACTTTGTAGGCACATACAGAAGGAAGACGGATGAAATATATTCTGAAATCAATTCATAACTGGAAATCTTTAGTAAAGTGACTGGCTCTGCAGTAATGAAATCTGTTATCCCTATTCATAAAATCCTGTGGTTCGTGCAACATTTCCACAACACTCAACTGCCTCTTACATATTACAGGGCATCAGTTATGACAATGTTTTTACTTTGACCATACTCAACTTCTCTATATGTAAGTTCAATAATTTCAACAGTTTCCTGATACTAGGAAATTATCCTTCAGGACCAACTGTTTTGCATATTGGTGCTTCATTAAAAAGAATTAGATCCACACTGACACGTATATGTACATGCAGTCACAAGGTATGAACAGACCAGCTGAAAATGTCAACACATGACTGATGAGCTAAGGACCTAAACTGTAAAAAAATGAAATTGTATTATAACTGCTGTTTTAAGTTTCTGAGGATAAGAATGAAAGATATGTTTTCCCTCGTTTCCAATTATGACGTTATTCAAGTCCACCATTTCTGACATACAGCCACAAATGTAACGTCATTCCAGCTTAACTGCTTTACTCATAGTTATATGTCTCTCATTCAATGTGACATAAGGAACATTATCTTGTCACCATCACAACAGGAAAACTTCACAGAAACTGATGAAGATTTTGATTTTAAGGATTCTTCACTTACAAGGGGTAAATAGTGTTATTCATACTAAGTAAATCCTAATGAACAATGGTGTTAGCGCTGTTTCAAAGGGTATCTTTCATATGATTTTAATATTTCTGTCTGGTTTCCCTAGCACTTTAAGATTTTTATTTAGTAGTAGGTATTTTAGCACCATACCCTAATTCTTCTAAAATTTGGGACAGGTATTAGTAATGTTGAAAGAAGAATATTACATTTCTTTACCAGCCTTTTGGAAATTCCTGCTAGAATTACATATATATTGGCTAAAATGAGCAGAAAAGGTGTCCCAAATTTCAAAAGAAATAGGGTAATTAAGAATTTTTCGCTTATACGATGCTGGTTAAGGCCAGAGAAAACCACCACACCTTACCGTTTGCTAGAAAGATGTACATGTACATAACCCTATATGATCATAACTTGCAACAATAATATATTAGCACTAGTTCCCCAGAAGCTTAATACATGTATATGCATTGATCAATTAAGCCCGTTGAAATAACAAATTTCAGACTTAGGAAGCAGTCACAAGTGACAATTTAATTTCCTTCCTGCAGATGTTAAACCCTTGATTTATGTTTCATCCATAGATACTACACAGCTGTGTACAAGCATTTTGGACATTGCAATTCAATTATACAAAAGTAAATACATGAAACCTTTATATTCCAGTGCCATACACTGAAAGTTTTTTGACACCTTATGTATGCTTAGTTGTACATGTACATGACCAACTGTGCATGTGTAAAAACGCCCTTGCCTAATGCAGTTTACTATGAAATACGTTATTTGTATGACTCATTTACACTGGCCTCCACCTCCCAAACATAATCAAAATACTGCTCAAGCCCACATAGCAGAATGCTGATAATATCGGACTAATCCTTAGACTTAAATATTGTTCCACTCCCAAACAGAATGGATTACCACCTATTTGGCCATGGGAGTATACTAAGGTCCAGTGATCTGTTACTGGTGGCAGCAGAAGCTAAAGGCAGCGCTCTACATGCACCTGACTGTTGAACCATTAAATTAAATAACCTGTGCCTGAGCGACTAGAGTTCTGAGTATAACAGGAACCAGCCTAGTCCTAATGTAGGCCTAATACCTACTGGTACAAATGATATCAGATAATAATACAGTATCCATTACCTTTTGGCTATAATAATAACCATAATATATAACATGTTATTATGAAGTTAATTTTACTTTTCTACTACAGAAGTTAACAATTAACAAAAGCTCGCCGAAGATTAAATCTGTAGCTGCTATGCTAAATTTGGCAAAACTGTAAATTACACAGCAGATGTAACTGTTAAACTTTGAAGATCTTTAGCCCAATATATTAGAAAATTTGCCAATCAATAAGACAAGACATCATTAATTTCAGATCACACTCTTTTAAAGGCATTTTGCACTCCTGTCAGACAAAATTGTAGTTTAATGACCACTCATCTCTTTATTTGAAATTTTAAAAATTAAAAAAAAGTTTTTTTAAAATTCTGACAGGTAAAGATAAAGTGAAAATCTTTATATTTGTGTGATACATGTATGGGATAGAGTTGTTTATAGTGTAGGAGTGGAAAGACCATTTGAATGTATTTTAATTGCTCATTAGACAAAAAAGTATTTGGGTGACCCCCATTTCTTATTTGATATTACAAAGAATGATTTATAAAAATCTTAGCATTTCAGATAAACTCAAGCAAGTTACGTTCTACCCTCTGAATGCAACAAAAGTTTTCACACCACAGACAATCAAAATTATCATCATGCTTCTACATATAGGTTGGACGAACACAAGAATTTATTAATAAAAGGATTAAATTCCAGGACCCAAGATACATGAACACAGCAACATGTGATTGAGCCCTGAACACGGAAAATCTTTATTTAGAATACGTGAGTCATAAGATAGTTTTGATTACAATACCAATGAACATGTAAAATGAGAGTGTCACTGCAGCTGTTCAGCACGTAGAAATAACCATTAAAAAGGATTTTACCGCAATCAACAATCAGACAGAAATTAGATATTATTAACAAAGTCTTTCATTTTAAAATAATCTAGTAATTAACCCCTACTGTCCAGCCTGTATTAAAGCAATTCCTTAAAGCTTTGATAGTTTGTTTGAAGTCGTTGATGGTCACATGAGAAAAGGAACATTCTAACCAAATTATAGACTGTTCAGCCTTGCGCAGTTTATTTCTGATAAAAATTTTGGTATTACAAGCTTTGAGTTTATTTATTTACTTACTGTTATTTTACTGTTGTTTAGTGCCATGCTTACAAATTTTTACTTGTACAACAGGCGGCATTTTGATGGAAAGAGGAAGCAAGAGTGGCCGAAATAAACCGAAATAAACCACTGACACGTATCAAGTTACTGACAAACTTTCACAGATGTGACAGACGTACAGATATACACAACATAGCGATGGGAGACTAGCGGCCTTCAATGAACATTAAACTGTCGAGCAAGAGTCATGAACTGCTGCATCTCATGTAAGCTGCACATGAATTCGATATAACCCATACCAAATGAGACATTGATTTCATTGGTGTTTAACACCATACTCAACAGCCAAGTTTATTTCACCTATGCGATGGCGGCCAGCATTATGGTAGGAGGAAACTGGACCAAATAATACAATGATTTAACACAATGAATCATCATCACGCCTTCCCTATTTTAGTAGCAAATCCAAAGCTTTTGCATTCTATGTGGAGTGCATTGTCAGCTACATGAAAAAGGACAATGGTATACAGTGTACCATGGGTATTCCTGTTTTCTCCACATTTAAACCTGAGTGACAATCATCTTTTAAGTGAAATGTTTTATGAGTGGAGTTTTACAAATCGCTAAATATTCTTTTTTACCTTATTCTGCTTACCATGTTGCTAGAGAGTATGCACTTTGCTACTATTTAACTATTTACACAAACAGTTGGAACACATAGATATCACCTCACACACAAGGTGAAATACAGGCTATGCACAACACTCAACATCAGCATTCAACCGTAACGCGTTCCTTTACTAAAACTCATAAAGGTTTTCAGGCTGAATATATGCCCTTAACAAACAAGGTCATAGTGACAGACAGGTGAATGTATGAATGGCAGAATGGTCCCAGGGAAGTACATGAGCATCACAGTAACTCTCGCCACATTAATGAAATCCTTGCCCCCACCATTGCGAACAAATTAAAATGAGTTAACCCAGAGAACAGTTCAAGCTCACTGCAAATCATGCTGTAAAAAATTATTACTGTAATCATCCAAGCATGAAATACAAATTTCCTTAATAACTTTATTGCCACCCACTTCCAATCAGTCAGCAAGAAAAAAGAACTGTTTTGTGTCTAATAAATTAAGGCAGACATGATGAGATAGACTATTATTAAATTTGAATATTTTCAAGCTTTGTAAGTAATAAGAATTTGAAAAAGTATTATTTGAAGTTAGAAGTTACAAGTTCAAATTATAAATCGTAACTTCAAACCAGAATTAAGTGGATGTATTCTTATTTGAAGTTATATACAGCACTGAGTGGAATGGCATAGTAAGATCACCACAAACTGACATTAAATTATTTGCCTGAGCTTCGTGTGTATAAACACAAACCTTGTATATGGAGTTTCACACTACATGGTTACATTATCTTTAGGAGATCATCCTGGAATGGCTTTGGATACGTTTATTTGATCAGTGCCCTCATGAGATGCTATAAACTATTTTTTTCTCTACACTGGCAACTGGGCAGGCACAAACATTTTCACTTAGAGCCACAAGCATTTCCATTTCAGGACTACAATTGTGACAGGCAACAAAAAGTACCATATGCTTTCCTCCAGTTACAAACTAGTTAATGATACTGTGGACCTTAACATAACGACTGACAATTACAAAAGGGTTTAATGTTATTTATGTTCTTAGAGGGCAGTAAAAGGGAAACATCAAATTCCTGAAACTTCTAAACTAAATTCTGTTCACTGCTGAATCAACATATTTGAATATGAGGACAACTAGTTACTCAGGTATTTTTCAGTCCAGTGCGAAAAGTAAAACTTTGGAGTCATGCACTGTAAACACTGACCTACAAACTATGGGGAAAAATGCAGCTCACTGTCAAGATGTGCTGGGTCAGACAAAAGTTGTCAGACCAGGTCAGGTGGTAACCAGTAATGTGCCAGTAGCAGCTCAGTAAGGCATCCATAAACCTACGAATAATATAATCACTGAAAAGCATACAGCTGACATCTTACTGTCATAAAACACAGTGCTTTCAGTAAGGATAGTTACACTCTCAAGCATAAAATCTACAACAATTACATGTATAACATATCCCTCCACATCTAATGATTTAGCCAGAATGATGATATGGTTTGGTTCCAACAAATATCACGCTGGATCAAGAAGACAAATAATACACAGCACGTGTCAAAGGTATGATTAAGATACCACTTGGTGCAATTTTTTTCTAAGCCGAGGAGGATCGGATTTGTGTACTCTGTTGGGGTAAACAACAACAACGGCGTCAAAATCATATGCACCTAACACCAATCCCAGGGTACACACCTACCGCTGAACGCCGGGTACCACTAGATTCCTTTCCTTTCTTGCCACCGAACCCCAGGTCACTGCCACATTAAAGAGCAACCTATGTTGCCACACCCAGATACAACTGTTCTACAGCAGTTTTTCCAGAAATATCAAGACATTTCATAAATTTCAACTTGTCATCAATTCATCGTCTGTTTCCCAAGAAGTAATGGCGGTTGCAGACCAGCAAATCCGCGGAAATGGCGAATAAAAATAGTCCCAAAGGTGATCGGTCTGAAATGGAAGTTATGACTTCTGATCGCGGGTGTATTTCATTAATCCATAGTCAGAAAGTCAGAAGCCTTAACCTGTTTTAGTTGGTATAAAAGCTCACAAAATACAGAAATGGTTACGACCCACATAACGCGCAGTAATATACGAAGTTCTTGGGCTGTGTGGGGATATCCGTGAACGGTGAGGTGGAATCTCTGATGTCATTCACGCCACTACTCGGGGCTCACTTGGGGGTACTACTACAACTCGTCACAATTAATTTGGCCGATAATCATGACATTGTGAACAATTCAAATTTAGGACCTGAATTTTGTCATATTTGTCGTATATAAGCTATGAGATGGCTAAATGCAGCTAACTGCAAATTACTTAAATGATCACCAGAGATTTAAATCTCGGTACGATTTCAGTGTAGCCTTCTCTGCAGAAGGTATTTAAATTGTGTCGGTATGAATTCACAAATTGAAATCCCCTGTGGAACTGAAAAATCTTGTTCTTGCCAAAAAAAAAATAGTGTACAGAAACAAATTCCCAGCTGATATAATAATAATCCCATGATTAACCTACAGAGTATAATGGCTTCAGTTCGTCTTTGCACGGCAAGAGGCCGTAGGAGCCTTGTTGCAGGCCATACGAATTCTGTCACAAGACAATGCTCCACCATAAATGGGCACCCTAGGACCCCTCCAATTTTTCGGGAGGGAGTGAGTGTGATATACTTCAAGATCCCCCAACCCACATACACTAACGTGAATTTGAGAAAGTAAGAAAGTACTTAAAATGCTACATTCGGTAAAATTATCCGTCGATCAAAAAATTAAAATTGTCGATCTTTGACTTTAGGCTGTTATACATGTAGAATCCACCACAGGTCTAAATGGCTGAGAACTCTGAGAGTTTTGAGAACTGGCTGATGGCCTATTGCACTGATAGACTAACCTATTTGTATTGTCCTGGGGCAGGCCTACTTAGTTGCACCCCTTCCCCAACTCCCCCAACCAACGCGAACTTTCAACAACATTGTTTGTGTATCAATGGATATCTGGAATGTGTTAAATATACATACATATACATTTACTATACGGTTACAGTAACAAGCCCATAATAATTAATAACCTTGTATACGTGCAGGCCATCTGTATATATTATATGACTTTCCACCAAAAAGGACAAATCTCACTTTCCGATCATCGGTCATTTTATTAACCAAAAATCGCCGAAAATTCGTCTATCTATAGCTACTTAAGAGGTCAGAATTCCCGGGGCCCTGGTTGGCGGCCCTTGCATGGAGCAAAACTTCTCTGACCTGAATTGCAGACCTGCTCCTTTACCATCCTAAAATTACATGATCTAACATGAGCCGAACAAGGTAAACTACATATTGCTACCTACTTAACATAAATGTAGCATGTACTGTATATTAACAATTAGGCTTATAAAATCAAAACTTAGCACAATAAAAGCATTTTCTGCATGACGAATTTGGTTTCCATAGCCTAATAGGTATGGAAGCCGATTGAGGACACCTCACTATAGCTCAACCTTTCTCAGAATGCAGTGAGATATCGATCGAGACAGCGAAAAGTTCCCTATGGAGTTTAACAAATATCTGATAGATTTAACTTTAAAATCTGAGTAAATGCATAATTAATACCATTATATCAGGATAGTTCAGCCTGACACGTCATTTGCAGGGGTGTAGGAAGCAAATGAAAAGTGGAAGGGGGACATTATCCCAACCGATGAGGCGAGGGTTCAGTAATGGCCGCCAAGGCTTACGCGCTCTTTCTGTAAGACCGTGGGATAAACCCCGGATGACTAGCGACGTTCCCTATAAACTAAGAGTTAGAAATAGATGCTTTAGACGATCTAAATGTACCGATTCTGAACAACACAAGTTTTTGTGGTATTTGGCAAGGAGGGAAGCAAATCACGCGAAGCGTGAGGCACTGAAAAGGTATTCCCATTCACTGTAAACTTTCTAATCCGCAGTTATACGCAAAATCATATTGGTCAACAATGAAAACTGTTCTGGGAAATAAAGCTAAATCTCCACTACCTCCAATGTTAGTAGACTGTAATATCTTATCCTCAGATACAGACAAAGTTTATATATTTTGTACATTTTTTAGTTCTCATTCTCAACGCCCTTTTCGTATACCAGACTTACCCACCTTTTCGTTCATTATCGAATCCTGTATAGGCATCATCCAAATCACCGCGACAGAAGTTTTATGTTTACCTAAATCTTACCTAAGCATTAAAAAGGCTTCTGGCGTTGATGGGATTTCCAACTTTACGCTCAAATGTTCTGCTGATTGCACTGCCATATCTGTTGCTACTGTATTCAATTATTCCCTCAGTAGTGGCACTTCCCCGCCCCAATGGAAGCTGTCTCATGTAGCACCTGTTTGTGAAAAAGGGGAATCGAAACGAAATATCAAATTACAGACCAGTCTACCTACTTTTGTCTTTGTTTAAAATATTAGAAAATATCGTATATAAACGTATATATACGGATATTGTTTATCTAATAGTATTCTTAAACCTAACAATTCTGGTTTTAAACAGGGTGACTCCACTCTGTTTCAGTTGACCAAAATAGTACATAGCATTTATAAGGATCTAGAAAAGGGTAACGATTTATGACTCTTTTTTTTCGACGTGAGTAAAGCTTTGAAAAAGTCTGGCACGAGGGATTATTGTTTAAGCTCAGACAGATTGGGGTATACAGTCTGGTTCTGAGTTGGCATGAACTCCATTTGATGGCCAGAAAAATAGAAGTTTGGGTTAATCGGTTAAGTTCTGCTTCTCAGTGTGTTTATTCTGCATGGTGTACCTTAGGGTTGACTTCTTGGACCGTTACTTTTTCTGTATTTGTAAATGATATCAATGTTGATATTAAATCCGAAACGAGTGTTTTTGCTGATGATACATCTTTGTATGAACCTATTGTAAATGTTGCTGACTCCCAAAATAAGTTAAATAGAGATTTAAAGCGGCTGGAGTTCTGGGCACATCAGTGGGTTGTTAATTTTAATGCTCTTAAGACCGTGTCTCTTCTTGTATCATTGAGGAATAATCCAGCTTACCTTAATCTGACAATTATTCTGTCTCATAAACATCTGGGTATAACACTTCAGCACAATGGCAAATGGGATATCTACTTCAGGGAACTAATATGTATAAGTAATATAAAATTATGCATGATGACTAGAGCTAAAAGGACATTAAGCAGAAAGTGTATGATTAATAGATTTTGTAGTATAATTCGATCGGCCTTAGAATATGGCAATGTATTATTTGACAATTGCAGAATTACCTTGTCTCAAAAATTGGAAAATGTACAACAACGAGCTGCTCTGTTATGTACAGGGGGATTAAGACGAACACCATATGCGACATTAATGAATGAACTAAACTGGGAACTTCTACATGTTCGTCGAAAAATCAACAGAAATACTTCTCTTTTCAAAAATACTTAACAACTTAACCCCAAATTACCTTAAAGATCTTTTTACAAATAGAAATGACATAAATGCAAGGTATGCTTTGAGAAACAACCCAAATTTACGTCTATTCAATTGCCGTTTTTTCTCTTTTTCGTCGTCGTTTTATGGTGTCCATGCACAGATCAATGATGTCATCTAGTGCCCTGGTATCCATGCACAGATCAATGATGTCATCTAGTGCCCTGGTATCCAAGCACAGATCAATGATGTCATCTAGTGTCCTGGTATCCATGCACAGATCAATGATGTCATCTAGTGTCCTGGTATCCATGCACAGATCAATGGTGTCATCTAGTGTCCTGGTATCCATGCACAGATCAGTGATGTCATCAATTGTCCTAGTATCCATGCACAGATCAATGATGTCATCTAGTGTCCTGGTATCCATGCACAGATCAATGATGTCATCTAGTGTCCTGGTATCCATGCACTCATCAATGATATCATCCAACTTATTCGTCAGAAACGTACAATTAATTTACTGTTGAAAGGCTCAACAGACTTAGACCAAAGTGATAACGTATTATTCCTTAAGAACGTGCACACTCACATGAACGCCACAGAGAGATTTAGAGAGAATTAATCTAGAAACGATTAACAGATAATTAAAAAGTGAAGCCTACATCCTTATTACTTTTACGTTTACATTTAATTATTTACGAAAATAATAATGTGTATAAAGTATGTAATGCTGTGCTGTTAAATTCTTGAAATTGTACAAGGTCACATGTGAACTAGTGCTCAAAAGAAAGTATAAACCAAAACAAATACATAAAAATCGCGCAAAGTAAAAAATTGAGAAATTATCCATGATGAGCCCTATTACCCGTGTAAACGCCGATCCATCCAGGGAACAAACTGGCCCAACAAAGCAAGATTTGCCTAAACTTGGCCCTTCCACGTGTAACACGACATGAACGTGCATTTTGGCGGTATAAATGAGTCGACGGGAAACGTTAGGAACACAGTCGTCAGAAAAACACCAGAGGTATGCCACGTTTGAGCCAAGTTGAGTGAAAGAGAGCTGTCGGTATGGCCCAGCAAGGAGCGACCAACGCCGCCATTGCCAGAACCTTTGGTTGCACAAGAGCAACTATCGTCAGGCTTATGCAGCGACTCCGGCAGACAGGCGTTACATCCGACAGGCCTAGGAGCGGTCGACCACGCGTCACCACCCCCGCTGAAGATCGACACATCCGGACCATTCACCTCCGCAATCGGAACGTAACGGCAACGTCAACGGCGGCGACGGCACTAGGGCACACGATTAGTCGACACACAGTCTACCGTTGACTACGTCAACACGGTATTAGGGCACGTCGACCGTATTGTGGAGTTTATCTGACGCCTCAAAATCAACGTCGTCGGCTGATATGGGCCAGGCGCGTTCTACGCTGGCAGAGGCGTGAATGGGCACGGGTAATGTTCTCCGACGAGAGCAGGTTTTGCGTGTACAAAAATGACGGTTGGGCTAGGGTATACAGGCGTGTAGGAGAACGTTTGGTGCCAAATTGCGTTCAGCAAGTTCGAGCGTTTGGAGGTGGTAGTGTGATGGTGTGGGGAGGCATCTGTGGCGATCTGAAGACGAGGCTGGTGGTGATTCATGGGAACCTCAATGCTCGCAGATACACGGATGAAGTTTTACGACCGGTTGTAATGCCATTCATCCACCAACAGCAAAGAGGAATTTTGTACCAGCATGATAATGCAAGACCTCATACTTGCATTATCGCCAACATCGATCTCTTACCATGGCCGGCATGTTCACCCGACCTCAGTCCAATTGAGCACTTGTGGGGCCACCTGGGCAGACAAGTCAGAAGACTGCCAGTGCCACCTGTGACCGTTCAACAGCTGGAAGAGTGTCTCCAACAAGAATGGCAACGAATCACACCTAACGTCATTCGACGTCTGATGTCATCAATGCGTCGACGTGTTGTGGCCTGCATCAATGCCAGTGGAGGACACACTCGCTACTGAGCATGATTTGAATGACATTTCCAGAGGGAAAAATGCTTCATTTGAATTTTGCAAATGTGTAAATGTTCTGTTGACACCACATCTCTTTGACTGACCATCAAACCAAACCTTCACCATTTAATGAACTGTATGTATGGACGTTTCAGGTGAAATGGAATATTCTTATGGAATTAAAAATAATTTCAAATATATTTCTTTCCGTTTTTATTTGATGTCTGATCAAACAGCTGTATACTTTCTTTTGAGCACTAGTTTATATGTGTGCCATGTACCTTTGTATTGTTTAAAGAGGAGTCCCACTTGTGGCCAACGGCTGTTGGGAATCCTCTATAAATAAACTGTACTCGCGTTTGAACGTGACAAAATATCCGCCCTCAAGGATGTGATGAAGAAGGCCTATGCTGTACATTTTGGCACAAATTTAGTTTTCGGATTGCTTCCATTTTTTACATGTACATATCATTTACTTCCTTTCCGTTTAAATACCGATATCATGAATAATTCTTTGTGAATTGTGAAATATTTACTCTAATAGCGTATGCGGATAAACTGAACAGTTGGGTCGTGGAGAGATGGTGGAGTCGTACACAGGCAATCGAACGACTGTCCCAGTCAATTATAGGCGAGGGTTCATGGGCTGCTCAGGTCCCCGAAGCCCCGAGATTCCAGACGTCCGGAGATATGCTCTAAATGCCTCTTCGACCAATTAAAGTAAATACAAACAGATGTACGAAGCCTTTAATTTTAACATATTGAAAATCTGTGCGCTAAGATGAAGATCTTCTGAACTCGGAGCTAGAAGCATTCACAAAATGGCAAAGGGAAATTCTTGTGTAGGGGGCACGGGTGGACACCGCCCCCTCCTCAAGCTTCCTACGCCACTCATTTGTATCATGTGTATCAAATTAATGGTTACTAAAATAATAGCTTTCAAACGATGAGTAAGCATAAGACCCATTTCAGACAAGCATATGAAATAGGAAATGAAAACTAAAAACAGCAAAAACGATCACAATTATCTGTAGTAATTATCAAAGCCAGCGAGTGAAATGTTTGTGTTCCCCCTACAGAGCCTCGTTCCTATGCACTCGTATTTTACAAATTGTATATATTAACTAATGGTTTAGTAAATGTACGAGTTACCGTGACGTCTGATTAACGTCACTGTATCTTGCTCTGACAAGAAATTCCTATCAAGAACAGCCAATCAAATGATGACAAATTCCCTCGTCAACTTTCACTTCCGGTTTTAATTTCAACACGATGAGTGAATGTCTTCGGAAAATGTGTGCGGAAAGAAACATTTACAGTCATTATGGCTATTTAAAAATGAAGTATGGCGGTGTTAGGAGCAGTATGAACTCACCAGCTCTGTTACTGTTTGTGTTTCTATCAGGGGCTTTGCTGACTTACCTAGTAACACTCGTGCCATGGGCAGAAATATTGGGAGGGAAACGTCAGGAAATGACAGCCGGTGACAGAGGATACCACGAGACATCTGTCATGTTGCGGGGTAGACAACAACACCCTGTCAACTCAGGTAAACGGTATTGTTGACTGATAGAAACAGCACTACAGCAGTATATATATTGCTTTAATTGTCGTACGTAATTTGTTTGTCTATACAATATGATAATGTGTGGTTCAACTCTTGGATGTGCTTAGTCAGCGTTTTGACACCCATTAATAGATCGACAGGCCATATTGAAAATAGAAATAGATTAGCTCTCGTGTCGTATGCTGGTAGATGGAAAGGTATAGAGTGAAAGCTAACAGAATTGGTGACTTAGCTCTTATTCCTTTGCTAAACATTTCCCCCTCCACGCTATACATTCACTTGTCAAGAAATGCGCGAAATCAACGCAGGCTGGAGGTGAAGACGAGAGATTCTGCATAAAGTAAACTAATTGAAAGGTTTATACTAGGCTAGTTTGATCAATGATTAGCTCAGAGGGGTGTAAAGGGAAACTGCGAGCAGTCTCAAATACTGTAAATATACTGTGTATATCATATTTTAACATTACCATGTGAAATACCGATAATGTGGTGTCGAAACTAACTGTGGTGTTGTTACCCTGGGTTTCACATTGGCCAGTCCAAATCAGGCACCAGCTAACCTGTTATGGATGTTAACTGTCCTTACTATTTGGCCTATAGTCCTCCCACAAAAACTAGGAAACTTTACACTTTACTGTGAACATGTAGGCCTATGCACTATGATTACCATGTTGTCAGGTTGTTTCTGATCTTCATAAAGTAGAATCCCAAGTAATCAGAAAGTTACACATAGGCAATTTCTAAATGATATCAAGCACTATGGTACGTTTAGTTTAATTCATTTGTTGAATCAGTGTTTATAGTGCATGCCTCTTTTGTTTATTTCAGATTTGAAAGCAGAAGCCCTAGCAGCCTTGAATTTAGCCCTGGATATGCAGGCTCAGGGAAAGAAGGAGAAGGCATTGAAATTATTTCAACATGCACTTGTTTTGGATCCTTCTCATGCAGATATTTTAATAGAATATGGTGAATTTTTAGAAAAGCATGAGCGCGATGTTTTAACTGCAGATCATTTATACAGGAAAGCTCTAATTGTAAGCCCTGGTCACAGCCGTGCTCTGGCCAATAGGCAGAGGACCCAGCCTCTGGTGGAGGAAATTGACCAAACCAAGTTTAACAGAATTGACAAGAAGAGAGACATGCTGTATAAGGTGCCAGGAAATCATCCGGGCCTAAGGAGAATGAAAAAAGAGGCATACTTCATGAATATATATCACAGTAATGCCATTGAAGGGAATACATTAACACTGGCCCAGACACGATCTATAATAGAGACGAAAATAGCAGTAGGTGGTAAGAGTCTTGTTGAACAGAATGAAGTGCTAGGACTGCATGCAGCTCTTTCGTATATCAACAGCACCCTAATACACAGAGTAGGAGAGATAACTCTGACTGATATTCTGGAAATTCACAAGAGAGTTCTAGGATTTGTGGACCTGGAAGAGGCTGGAAGGTTCAGGACATCACAAGTGTACGTTGGTGATTACCAGCCCCCAGGCCCTCTGGAGCTGAATCATTTAATGGAGGAATTTATGGAATGGTTAAACTCTGACGAGGCTTTAAAACTTCATCCTATAGAGTACGCTGCATTGGCCCATTACAAACTTGTCATCATTCATCCATTTTTTGATGGCAATGGAAGGACTTCCAGACTTCTTATGAATCTCATTCTAATGCAGGCTGGATTCCCTGCTGTTACTATTCGTGTGGAAGACCGGCTACGATATTATGAAACCCTGAATATAGCCAATAATGGTGATGTTCGGCCATTTATAAGATTTATCGCAGAATGTGCAGAGACCATGCTGGATCAGTTCTTGTACTCCACTGTGGAGAATCCTAAGGAGAATTTTCCTCAGTTATCAAACAGTAATCGCTCTGGGGATAGGGTTATAACTATAGAAAGTTCTCCTTAGCTTAGCCCATTTTTTTTCATGTTTTCTGTGTTGTTTTGAGATTAAATGTGTGAATCTGTGAATGAGTTTAATAGTGATATTAAAATGGTGCAATACTGTGAGTAATATATGTCATCATATATGTTGATGACCATTGTTGTTTTGCCAAAATCAGAAGTAGGTAGAAAATGTGATACTGTAATATTGATGGTTGTTAAAAATCCATTGTTAAATCCTTCAGCTTGTTCTTCAGGTGACGAGTATTTTAAGAATTATTTGCCAGTTGTCAATGTAGGTTTTCACATTCACTTTGCATAGCTTATGATTTTGATTTCTTTTCTCATATATTCTCTAATTAACATTGTCATTAGAGTGTCCTTTTATTGCATAATTTATGATAAAACTATTGTCATTGTCACAATAAAGTAAATGACTGAATTATTTAATGCACAGCTTGGCCAAAGCTTTTCGGACTGATATTCTGTGCCAGATTGCGCTTTAAATGAATAGTTAGTGATATAATTTGTTGAGTTCCACACACACACACACACACATTTGGTGAATGTTGTTACTTAACCATGTTCTGCTTTAATAAGACACCAAATTATCAAGTATCTCTTTGTATTTCAAGAATAACCAGAAAACTAAATGTTATGACTCCTCACCATCGCTAAATTGACTGCTGAACTAAAACTAAATGCTATGACCCCTCATCGTCGCTAAATTGACTGCTGAGCGTAATGTGAAGAAGCTGAACATTTTTCTTTGTATTAGTTCACTTTTCAGTATAATTGAAAAGATAATTATGAAGAAAGGTAAAATTTACATACATCTTGCTGTTTGCTACTGGTAGACCACTTCTTGTTTTGTTATGTAACAGTCGGTCATGCACAAAACTTTCCCTCGTGGTATTTTGTCTTATTTCCTTCATCAAGAAATTCACAAATGAAGCTTCTTTATATATTGTCTACATGTATGTACAACACTGTTTCAGCACACTGTTCAAAAAATGTCTCCTTGTCTCTGTCTCAGTCAGGAACACTTAAAAACAACATGCTGTTAAATCTTGTTGGGGACACCAGATTAATACCAGATTGTGGCTACATGTGTAGCGATTACTGTAAATCTTCAGCATTTTATACCACTAAAGTACTTTTATAAATATAATTTGTATGTATCACTAAAGATGCAGCCTTCATAAAACTGTGCAAATTATTTATCTACACCCCACAGTGCTCAGAATGTTTCAAAATATTGGTTACTGTGGAGGTTGAAAAGGTTGAAGAATTAAGGTATATACCAAATTTGTTCATGCATGTATCCTATCAGTGGTAAACTAACCATATTCTCAGTCAGTGATGTTTGAGTTACAGACACTTTCATAGGTGCTCTCCATGTAGGGGTGTTTGTTAAGTTGAGCACGGATAATCACAGCACTAAAGCAGCAATGAGAACCTTGTATACATGCATTCTCATTAGCCTTTTTAAAATTAATACTGATTGTATTAACTACCAGTAGTGGTAAACTTCCTCATACAGCATTGTTATCAGTAAATCCCATCTGCTCAGTGGTGGACGGAGCTCTGTTATCTGGATTGTGCAGAACAAAATTTAAATTTATCATCAAGAACAGGTGAGAAAATAACATGAAATCATGTGCTCAGTATTTGTTAACTGTTCAAGTGCATTGTTTTAAAAATAGCTAGTATTTGATTCTCATGGCCAAAATATTCAAATCGGCTCTATGAAGTGGATAGGGTAGGGGAGGTGGGGGTGGGGGGTGTCAGAGTTGTCATGTTTTCACTTTACATTAGCTTTTTTTTCACTTTCGGTTTGAATGTTATTTAAATATTCCCAAGCTACGCAATCACAGATCTGAAAAAGTGAGCTTTTTTTTCTGTGTTATCTTCATACCCTAAAGTGTTTCATAGTATTGCATGTGTCTTAGAATTTCCTTGTTCATGTCTTCCTGACATGATGTAGGGTTTGCGATACTGGCATAGACCTGCTGTGAAGCATTTTCTACCTCCATGATGTTTGTGAAGATTAAGTGTGTATTGTGTGACTGAAGGAGGATGAGCATTTGTTGTATGAATGTCAAACTTTACAAGTACCGTCATATTTGTATACCAGGAAGGAATAGTCCGGTGATATGAGGAAAGTTAGCCTTTGAACTACATTGTTTGTCTGTGTCTCTGTGCCCTGATTACGTGTGAACTTCACTGTGGTTATTGTGACGGGTAAAGTGTTTGCATTTATGTTATGTATGGATAAACAAGGTGATCTGTTTTCTGTATGTATGATTGCCAAACACTAAGCTTTGGTCACTTACACTTTATACACCTATAAATAGTCCTGCTATGAAATGTTATATATTACTTGTACAGAGAGGGATATTGTAAATAAATACATATATTTATTATATCAGTTCTTTCTGCCTTACTGTCTCAGAAACTTACAATCACATACACGCATTTTCAAGTTGATGTTCTCGATGTAAAGCCAATTCAAAATTCATACAGTTTTCATTCAGTGTGTGAAGGAGCATTAGTACCATGAAGGATAAATGAATAGGCAACATTAAACAAAGAGCATGGTTTTAAGGAACATGAAGAAATGCCTGCCAACAGTGAGAAAAAAAAAGTAATTTTTGAGGCATATGTTATATTTCTTAATAACCACTCAACAGTATGCATATTTTCCATTAATGGTTGGAAATATTCAGACATCACGTAATCGATGAACATATGGGGAACACGGGATCGGCTTAGTGCCCTGATTTTGGCCCAACCCCCAAAGGACAGTTGTTATCGTTGACGTCACCACACCTGGCTTCTTAATTTCCGAACTGACCACTGGGGCCTTACGAAAACCATAGTTTAAACCATTTGTACGCCCCAAAAAGAAAGCTGATAAGCTTTTTTGTAGCTTTATATTTTAGGCCACATCATAGGTATTAAGGAGTCAAAAGTCAAGTGTTTCATATGTCCTTTAGGTAACTCAGGCCACATTTGTGTGGTTTATTGTTCATTCCAGCCTCTCAATGACATTTTGTGGGCAAACTTGTAACATTTCTTGGGCATTGCAAGAGACAATGATCAATGCAGCTTGGATCTGAATCGTTGCACAGGAAGGTGACCTATTACTTGATCAGTTTTCCTATTACTTTACCCATGGTTCTATTACTGCTGTAATGTACATAAGGTGACATTTCTTTTGGATGTTTGATCCATTGATATTTTTACAAATGTTCACAGTTTTCTTTCAGGAATCTTGTCAAGCTTTGAAATTGAAGTCCTGTAGCATATTGCTCAAGCATGTATAAAAGAGAAGTCATGGTCAGTTTACGTTATGTCACACAATGGTGTATAAAATTTTATTTAGAAAAATGTATGAATCATTTTCAGTCAGCTGCCATTATACGTTCAGGCATAATCAATAATCAATAGAGAACAAGGTGAAATATAGAATTTTCAGACATCAATGTAAAAACATTCACCTTCATTCACACAGTTTATTAAAATTAATGGATTATTTCAAGTCTGATCAGATGGGTTATTGTGTATATAATGATCTGTCCATCATTATAAAAGTATCACTTCAAATAGTATTGTCTTTGGTGAGTCGAAGTAGAGATTTTGCGTCTTCTGTGGTCTTGGCAACATCACCAACTTGTTTGCTGTCCAGTGGCACCCTCTGTAAGATCAAGAGCATCAAATCAGTTTCATCAAGTGTGTAAAAGTAAAATGTATATAAAATTTCCTGATAGACATATGAAGTGTTATTCAACCCTTAGGCCTACATCCTTATCATTGTGTATCAACTGTTTTTATCAGTTCTTCTCCTCATTGGCTGGTTACAGGAAATGTGTCAGAGCCAGATTTTTAGAGGTGCTCAGCTAAGATAAAGGACAAGCATTTATACCACATAACACACGGAACAGAAAAATTAGTTTGTTGAATGGAAACTGAACATGTGTTGGGTGTCACCCTATGGTAAATAGGGATATAGTTTAGCATCAAATATCACACCCATTGTGAGATCGGGGGCCTCCGTGGCTCAGCTGGATAGCGCGCTAGCGCAGCGTAATGACTCAGGAGGCTCTCACCAATGCGGCCGCTGTGAGTTCAAGTCTAGCTCATGCTGTCTTCCTCTCTGAACGCATGTTGGAAGGTCTTCCAGCAACCTCTGCCTGGTTTCCTCCCACCACAATGCTGGCCATTGTTGTATAAGTGAAATATTAATGACTATGGCGTAAAACACCAATCAAATAAATAAATATATTGTGAAATCATTATTTGAAATTTTACTTCATCTGTCTTCTGTTTAGAATCTTTTCATTGAGTAAAAGGTGGTGAAAAAGCTGCATGCCTAACTTCAGCTGACTAGCAGATTACATGTATATGGCCTGTATAGGCCTTTTCTCCTCAAGGCCCTGTTCTTTGTACTATTATTATTATTATTATTATTAACCTTATTAACATAAATCTGCATACAGCTCTTTAATATAAATGAACCCACTCGCCTAGAATGATAACCAAGCTTGATGTCCAGTTAAACATGAGATAATTAAGCATCAATACTTCACCTCTCTGTAAGCATTCAGTGTCCTTGCATCAAACAACATCTGGGTTATTTCTTCGGAATCCCGAATGTTCCTGTATTCTGCAGGAATCCTTCCATCCTGACAATGAGATAAAGAAAAACACTGAACAAGAAGCAAGACATCATTTTTTTTTTGTTTTTTTTTTATAGTAAACTTAATTCATGCCCTAAAAATTCACCTGAATATGAAATATTTTTAGAGGTAAATAATGGTCATAAATTATAAAATGAAATTGTGGGAGCTGAAACTATCATTTTTCATAAAGAATGTCATCTTACATTCAGGCATTAAAGCATGTTTCCTCGATTAATAGAACTTCCTGGTTCAGACAAACTAACAAAATAACTTTTGATTAGATTTTCCTGATTGAATACTTTGCTTAGAGCTGTTTGACACTAAATAGGCCTTTCAATGCCGATGCACATAGATGTAGGCTACAAACTTCATGTACCACTTGTGAACTGTAGACTTGATGTTTCATGTTTACTCTGGCTTCTTATACACTCTTCAACTACCTTTACACAAATTATTTGTAACAAATTGAGAATTTCCACCTTGTCTTGTCGTCGTTCAAGGTCATCTGGGTTTTTCTCCAACAAAAGTCGCACAAATGGCTGTCCTTGGTCCTCTGGTAGTGCATAAGCATAATGCAATGGGTAACGGTTACACTGAAAATAATATCAATACTTGTACTGCAGTTCCCATCAATACTTGTACTGCAGTTCCCATATGTATTTGTATTGCACTTCCCATCAATACTTGTACTGTAGTTCCCATATGTATTTGTATTGCAGTTTTCATCAATACTTGTAAAGCAGTCCCCATCAATACTTGAAAGCAGTTTCCATCCATACTTGTACTGTAGTTCCCATAGGTATTTGTATTGCAGTTTCCATCAATACTTGTAATGCAGTCCCCATCAATACTTGTACTGCAGTTCCCAACAATACTTGTACTGTAGTTCCCATATGTATTTGTATTGCAGTTCCCATCAATACTTGTACTGTAGTTCCCATATGTATTTGTATTGCAGTTTCCATCAATACTTGTACTGCAGTTCCCATATGTATTTGTATTGCAGTTTCCATCAATACTTGTACTGCAGTTCCCATAAGTATCTATATTGCAGTGTCCATCAATACTTGTAATGCAGTCCCCATCAATACTTGAAATCAGTTTCCATCCATACTTGTACTGAAGTTTCCATCAATTCTTGTACTGTAGTTCCCATCAATATTATACTGCAGTTCCCATCAATACTTGTACTGCAGTTCCCATTATTACTTGTACTACAGTTCCCATTAATACTTGTACTGCAGTTCCATCAACACATGTACTGCAGTTCCCATTGATACATGTACTATAGTTCCCATCAATACTTGTACTACACTGTCAAGAATAGTGCTACCCTGTCCATACACTAACATTGCCAGGAATACATGTAGTTCTCAGCACAGGCCTGTCTATACAATTACATTGTCATGAATAGTTCTCAGCTCTGGTCTGTCTATACACTTACATTAGCAGGAATAGTTCTCAGCACAGGCCTGTCTATACAATTACATTGTCATGAATAGTTCTCAGCACTGGTCTGTTACACACTTACATCATCAGGAATAGTTCTCAGCACAGGCCAGTCTATACACTTACATCATCATGAATAGTTCTCAGCACTGTTCTGTCAAAACTTACATCATCAGGAATAGTTCTCAGCACGGGTCTGTCTATACCCATACATTACCAGGAACGGTTCTCAGGACCTGTCTATACACTTACATTGTCATGAATAGCTCTCAGCACAGGCCTGTCTATACAATTACATTGTCATGAATAGTTCTCAGTACTGGTCTGCCTCTACACTTACATTGTCAGGAATAGTTCTCAGCACTGGTCTGTCTACACTTACATTGTCAGGAATAGTTCTCAGCACTGGTCTGTCTACACTTACATTGTCATGAATAGTTCTCAGTACTGGTCTGCCTCTACACTTACATTGTCAGGAATAGTTCTCAGCACTGGTCTGTCTACACTTACATTACCAGGCATAGTTCTCAGGACCTGTCTACACACTTACATTGTCAGGAATAGTTCTCAGCACTGGTCTGTCTACACTTACATTGTCATGAATAGTTCTCAGTAGGGGCCTACTGGTCTGCCTCTACACTTACATTGTCAGGAATAGTTCTCAGCACTGGTCTGTCTATACACAACTGTCTGCCCACTTCCACTTGGTTGAAAACCATGGCTCTGGTCAAAGCTGTGTAACCATTCTACAATAATAAAAACACAAGGAAATAATATTTGGAACAAATGGATGTGTACCTGGACTGTGCTGTGATTACATTCCTTTGCCTATACATGAGAATGAACACAAATGTTACTGAGCAGTTGTAAACAAATATCCATTATTTGTGTTTCATTTGTGTCTTAACAATGGGGAAAATTGTGACTGAATAATTAGGATATTTGTCTTTTGATCACTAGGATGAAAGACGCGTGAGTTTAAATCTCAGCCTTGAGTCACAGAATTTGTGGATTTCCTAGATCTAGATTCCTAGATTGTTTGTAGTTTTCAGCAAAGTAAAGTGAGGCAACATGAAAGGGAGCAGTTTACCACTGAACTTCTGACTCCTCCACCCACACAAAAAAACCCTTGTATTAGTGGAAAATTCTTGAGTACTCGAAACACCAATCAAATAAACAAATACATTTCTCGAGTTAACCCACCTTGTCCTTATAGTCTGCATCATTCAAATTTTTCACATCCTCCATGTTGCCAGCTGCTGCTGCTTGAAACAGGGCTAATCCTCTGGCCTACATCCACACAAAAACAATGATCAGCAAACAGGGTGAATCCTCAGGCATACATCCACACAAAAACAATGATCAGCAAACAGGGCTAATCCTCTGGCCTACATCCACACAAAAACAATGATCAGCAAACAGGGTGAATCCTCAGGCATACATCCACACAAAAACAATGATCAACAATCAGGGCTTATCCTCTTTCAAACATCCACACAAAAACACTTATCAGGAGTGAATCCTCTGACATACATCCACACAAAAACAGTAATTAGCTGATAACAAAGCTAAAAAAAGCAAAAATGCTAGCCTAAATACATACACTAAATCTAACAATCATCAGCAATGATTGTATACCACATAGGATACGGGCAATCTATGGGAACCCAGCAATATCATTTTCAATAGAATGACTTAAAGCATTGCCTACTTGCGATTAGCATAGGCCTACTGGCTCTTGGAAGATCACCACTGCTTGGAATGGCTACACTGTGTTACCACATGAGCACTGTGAGGTTTATCACCACTGCTTGGGATGGCTACCCTGTGTGACCACATTAGTACTGTGAGGTGTATCACCACTGCTTGGAATGGCTGCCCTGTGTGACCACATGAGTACTGTGAGGTGTATCACCTCTGCTTGGGATGGCTACCCTATGTGACCACATGAGTACTGTGAGGTGCATCACCCCTGCTTAGGATGGCTACCCTGTGTGACAACATGAGTACTGTGAGGTTTATCACCACTGCTTAGGATGGCTACCCTGTGTGACAACATGAGTACTGTGAGGCTTATCACCACTGCTTGGAATGGCTAGCCTGTGTAGCCATATGTGCACTATAAGGTGTATCACCTCTGCTTGGGATGGCTACCCTATGTGACCTCATGAGTACTGTGAGGCTTATCACCACTGCTTGCAATGGCTACCTTGTGTAACCATATGTGCACTATGAGGTGTATCAGAACTGCTTGGGATGGCTACACTGTGTAACCACCGATCATAGTCAGGTGTATCAGAACTGCTTGGAATGGCTGGCGCTACTTGGAATAGCTACTGGGTTATATCAATCTCACTTTATTTTGAAATATGATCCAATATATTTTCTTACCTCAATGTTTTTATATCGCTTTAAAACCTTGAAGTCTGCATCTGTATTTTTGTTGACTCTGGCCAGGTCCAATAAAGGTTGTCCTGTCTGTGGATAATTTACCAGAAGACATCAGAAGAGCATTTTTGAGTAAAAAATTCAACAGTATATTAGTTTTTCGCAAGTCAGGAATTAAAACTTTGACATTTTGCCATGAAAGAAGTCCATGCAAATATCCTTCTTCAGAAAGGACATTTATTAACTGCATAAAAGTTTTTCGCAACTTAGGAGTTAAAACTTTGACATTTTGTGCTGAAAGAAGTCCTTGTGAATTCTTCAGAAGTGTCATTTGTTAAATTTTGGTAAAATCCTGAAGTGTAAATTGTGGTAAAATGCTGAAGCTGCTGAAGTGGGCCTACTACAATTGGTACATGTTGTGATTAGTGACATGATAGGTGATACGTTTACATCAGACATGAGAGCTCACCTCTGTGTCTGTGACATTTGTGTTACCTTCGCCATAAAATGTCACTGGTAAATGAAACAGCAACAGTTTCCCCAATTGGTGTACAATGAACTGAAAAAAGCCATCATCAACATGTAATCTATGATAATCTACACATCTTATCATCTCAGGAAAAAAAAGTCAGGTAGTCTGCTCTTACAGATAATGAGGTAATTCTCAGCAAAATTGAAACTTTGATTCTTTTGCATACATAACAGGTTGAAACACATTTAGTGCATGCATGGTATGGAAGTACAAATGGCCTTGTCACATAAACTGGTGTGCAATCTACCAGAACATGTATACAGATATTAGGGTAATTCCCAGTAAAACAGAAGCCTTCATTCCTTAAGCACATATGTGCAACATGATTGGTTAAACAAATTCTCATTTAGTGCATGCATATGTAGAAGTGAAAATGCTCACTAAAACTGGAACAATATTTAATATATGCTTAATAGAAAAAAAACAATGTGATGAACAAGACAGTAAATTAGACTCCTCTTTCAGTTCTCAGATGTACTTGTAGAAATGTAGGTATGTCTGCTAATGTTGACACAGCTCACCTTGTCAATAGCTTGTACAATGTCCTCATGGCCTAAACAAGCCGCTAATTCTCGTGGTGTCAATCCATCCTGTATACAAGGTCACCAAAACAGAGAAACACTCTAAACTCATCAACACATTTCCTATGCAGTTTTATTAATCTGACTGCTGTACATGTGCTGAAAAATTCAGGATGACCATTTTAATTCCATTAATATCATTGATTTATTTACTGCCTCATATTTTTATGAAAGTATTTCAGTTTACCAGTGTTAATTTCAGCACAAAAGTTTTATTGATGAATACAAAAATATGTGTCAATATTTACCATGTTCCTATCTGTCACATTGTACCCATAATTCTCTCTCAAAATCCACTGTATCCAGTTGGGAGACATTCCTTCCTGGACAGCACGTAGTATTGGGGTATTACCGTCCTAGCATGAAAAATACAAGCCACTTTATTTATTTATTTATTTATTTATTTATTTATTTCTTTCTTTCTTTCTTTCTTTCTTTCTTTATTTATTTATTTATTTATTTATTTATTTCATTTCATTTCATTTCATTTCATTTTAAACCGTGCTCAAGAATATTTCACTTATGTTTGTCAGCCAGCATTATGTTGGGAAGAATCTGTGCAGAGTTCAGGGGAAGCTCGTGACCATCTGCACATTGCTGGCACCATTTTCGGTCATTAACTTAATTAATTAATAAAGTAATTTATTAACAACATATTAACACCCAAATTCTTCAGCTGTTTGTGCCATCTATATATGCTGTACTTACATTCATTCATTCATGTTCATGTTGAACAAACTAATCCACACAAAACAACACAGCTAAAGCACCAGTACATATTCCTCTGTGCTGTTGAAACAGGTTTTATAATAACATAGAAATATACTGAATTTGACACTCAGGAGATCATTTCTCTCAAATGGGAGAAAAACAATACAGTTCAATCAGAGGCTCAGAGGAATAGACTGGAACATCATTTTTATGAACTTTATGTTGTCACATAGAAGTGAAAACAAGGAATGTGTTACAAGACAAAGGAGAACAAAGACAAAGTATTTAAACAATCCTGTTTACTGGCTATTAACAAATCCTACACAACACCATGTGTCAACAATGATAAGCCTACCATGTCTTTCTCATCTCGTTCTTCAGGACTGAGAGCAGAGAACATCAATCTGGCAATGTTAATTGGACATTGTCGCCGGATACATCTTTGGAACAGGGGCTCAGTTCTGCTAGACTGAAATAGGTACATGTAAACCAGACATATGATTACCCATACACATTCATTACAAGCATCTCATACTGGTCATTCATGAGTCACAGACAAATTCATCTTCACCCACCTGTATGCTCACCCACCTGTATGCTCACCCACCTGTATGTTCACCCACCTGTATGCTCACCCACCTGTATGCTCACCCACCTGTATGCTCACCCACCTGTATGCTCACCCACTTGTATGCTCACCCACCTGTATGTCCACCCACCTGTATGCTCACCCACCTGTATGCTCACCCACCTGTATGCTCACCCACCTGTATGTTCACCCACCTGTATCCTTGGTACAAGGCTGTATGATGCAGAGGCTACAGCTGATTTTTTTCCTTTAATGTCGTACTCAAGAATTTTTCACTTACATGATGTTGAACAGTTTTATATGGGTGGAGGTTAAGCAGAGTGCCCTCCCAACAGTGATGGTCAAACTCCCATACCATACTGGTGCCCTCCCAACAGTGATGGTCAAACTCCCATACCATACTGATGGAGGTTAAGCAGAGTGCCCTCCCAACAGTGATGGTCAAACTCCCATACCATACTGGTGCCCTCCCAACGGTGATGGTCAAACTCCCATACCATACTGGTGCCCTCCCAACAGTGATGGTCAAACTCCCATACCATACTGATGGAGGTTAAGCAGAGTGCCCTCCCAACAGTGATGGTCAAACTCCCATACCATACTGGTGCCCTCCCAACAGTGATGGTCAAACTCCCATACTATACTGATGGAGGTTAAGCAGAGTGCCCTCCCAACAGTGATGGTCAAACTCCCATACCATACTGGTGCCCTCCCAACGGTGATGGTCAAACTCCCATATCATAATGGTGCCCTCCCAACAGTGATGGTCAAACTCCCATACCATACTGGTGCCCTCCCAACAGTGATGGTCAAACTCCCATACCATACTGATGGAGGTTAAGCAGAGTGCCCTCCCAACAGTGATGGTCAAACTCCCATACCATACTGGTGCCCTCCCAACGGTGATGGTCAAACTCCCATACCATAATGGTGCCCTCCCAACGGTGATGGTCAAACTCCCAAACTGGTGGAGGACTGCACTAACAGACCCTCAACATTGAACAATTTCAATGTAAACCAGTTTTTTGCACATGAGTTTTTCAGTATTTTCCCCTCCAGTTTCTTCTGTTGATGGCACACATGTAAGACATCATGCTGTAAAATCTGTGTATTTAGAAAACAAAAACTCATGCTCCAGCTACGAAAGTTTGATAAACAGTGTAACATAATCCATTAGAGCTTACCCCAGGAGCTTCTTGCACCCTCATCTGTCCCACCTTAGCCCCATGTTTCAGCAGTAACTGTACCAGTTGCAAATTGTTCCTGTCTATCGCACAGGACAGTAAGGTCTTCCCGTAGGGACCCTGTGGAGACAAGTGATAAGCCGGCTCTGTCACAGTCATATCTAGAGTATGCCTTAAATGTCTACAACTTAATGTAACATCTCCACTCTATCAAAATCATCTTTGTACCAGGCCTTAAATGTCTACAGCTAAATATAAAATGTTAACCATCTTTAAATCATATATGGATTAGGTCTTCAGGTACTGCGTCACTTACCCAGTTTTCATCTACAGGGGGTCGGCAATTATCGTCGCAAAGGCACCTTACATTGATTTCCATAGCTTATGACAGAAATTTAGATTCCAAAGATAAAGTGAGCTGTATTTGGTTGTGTCAGATAACAAGCAAATATTCCATTTGACTGAATACTGATCCTGGCTAACTTCTGACGTACAATACAGGCACCTGGAGATGTTTTCTGAGCAGGAAAATGGAGGTATAGACTGGAATATGTGAAGAAGGCTTACCCCAAACCTAGAATTGATGCTCCAACCTTTCTGCGTCATCAGAATTTTCTTTGTAGTAAGAAGATCCTCACTCAAGACACCATGGATCAGCTCCTGAAACGGTCACAAGAATACTGTTAACACATAACTGCTTACCATTACTTTCCAGCAGGATTTTCCAAATCAACAGCTGACAATTTTATGTTCTTTTAACATTAAAAGAGAGCACTTGCTAATACTGAATTTTTTTTTTTTCCCTTGTTTGAAGAATATTTCTCTTAGATGATGACTGCCAGCATTTTTGTGGGAGGAAAGGAAGCAGAGTCTGGGGAGGGAGAACCCATGAACATCCACAAGTTGCTGGCAGACCTTCCTATGTAAGACAGAAGATAAAGCCAGCATGGGCACAGTAGCCATATTGGTAAGAGGCACAGTGGCCACATTGGTGAGAGGCTCAGCGGCCACACTGGTGAGAGGCTCTCGATGATGTGCTAGCATGCTAACAACACTGAATTTAACATAATGTAAAATACCTAAATCTATCTAGTTATCAAAAGCATCTGTGCATTCATTTACTCATTTATAATTTGAATAATCTGTGGTATGGCTGGAATATTAACATACTGGTACTATTGTGCTTTGCAATGATCTGAATTGATCAGTCATTCAGTGAGAGATATATCAGCACACAAATAAATACATAAATGGACTTACACTTGTTTTGCTGTTCTCCTGCAATATTCTCAAGCAATCTGACACAGCTGGAGGATTATTTCTTCTAGATTCAGCCAGTTCAATGATGGTTTTGTTCTCCTGTAATATAACAAGTAAGTAAGTCTATGATCATGCACATTTCATTTTCAGCCCCCATCCTGGTGTAATTACCTGTGGAAGTAGCATATAGCATCCGAGAGGTTAGTTATGTTCTGGTAGATAAAACTTCACATACTTATGATTGGGTTTGCACTGATCATATTCGACACAGGTCCACACTCGTATGTTATTCTTGAAAATTAAATTCATTTTTTTAAAAGAATCTCACCTTGACAATACAGTTGACACTACACCATAGTCTGATCATTAGTTTGGTCACCATGCGAGTGTTTCCTTTACACACCGCTGTCACCAGACCTGGCTGCAATGACAGTAAATCAGAGAATAGGTGAGATTATATATAATCTGTGTGCTTGAATGTTTTATTGATTACATTACTCTACTGTAGATCGATCCTGAAAGCGACAAGTTGAAATCCACAGATTTAAATAAAAGAAATAAGACAAATGATACAAACAGGGGGAGACAACATATTGGACTAGGGGGAATAACTCTTATTCATAAAAACAAATCTGTACTATATACCAGAAAATACATGCATATTTTACAAAACTGAACTAAACTATATTTAGAACTACCTCAAACATTTCTAGAAGAGCCTTCATATGTCCGTCTGCTTCATCAAGGGGCGTTTGGCCAAGCTACAAGAAAAGTAAACCATATTTCATGAAAACCATATGAATACACAAACATGTATTTCTGACAGTGAGAAATACATCAAATGTTAAACAGTGGCTGTTGTTTGTGTAAATCATGTTGGGCATACTCATTTCAAATTCAGCCTTGATATACCACAAGTAGGTTTGGGATAATTATGAAGTACAAGTAACAGGAAGTAATTCCTGTGTTGTAATTGCTAAGTGTCTTGCTCCATCAAAATGTGCTAATGAATAGCCTGTTAAATAGTTATTGCACAAACAGCCTACAAAACTTACATCAGGAAAGTGACAATCAGTACAAAGCTTATGTTATAAACTAGTTACAGTACCTTGTTTCTGACAGACAGATCTGCACCACACTGCAGAAGGCTCTCGGCCACTAGATGGCAGCCCTTCCTCACTGCTATATGTAAGGCCGTGTCCCCATCCTGAGCAATAAACACACACACTATAGTCACTAGTTACCTGACTACATCATTTGACAACATAAATACCCCACATATGTGAAACTTTCCATAGGTTGTTGGTCTTTCTTTGATGTCCTAATAACACTGTGTTTGAACATAGCTAGAGCTTGGCCCCTCAGGCTCAGATGAAATGTGTCAGTAGCCCGACTGACAGCCACATGGGGACAGTGTGATTTTCCCAATCCAAATTACTGAGAGAAGTATAAAGAAGTTACCTTGTTTTGCACATTGACAGGAACTCCGTTATTTGCATAGACATATACATGGGAACTTGATTTGTCAGCACATCCATGCAGTAATGTGTTGTTGTTCTGAAAGACATGTAACCAAATTTACAGTCACAAAATACCCTCATTATGTCAATGATAAATGCAGGCATTTGGATTTTAAACTTTTTACCTTTGACCTTTAATGCCATACTCTAGAATTTTTGCTTATATGATGGCAGTCAGGTTAAGAGGCAGCAGAAAATGGACAGCTCAGCTAGGTTATTATGTCTTACCTCATTTCAGTAGCAGAGTCTCTCTTTAGAAGTTTCGTTACAGCTAGCAAAATTCTTTTACAATCTCTGACTTTCACTGGTAAACTGAGCTTTTGGTTGCAGAAGCTCACCTTTGTTGCTATGTTTGAACCCAGTTTAGTGACAATATCTCTGGCCTGGTCAGCCTCAGACCATTCTGTGCTGTACAATACTGTCATTGGCTGCAATAAGAAAGAACAATTACAAAATCAAATGTGATGTGGCTAATAAAGAGCTAGTGGTCAGACCTGAGGCAAGTGTATACAAGCCCATGGGAGCTGAGGCATTGTATACAAACTCCTGGGAGCTGAGGCAGTGTATACAAGCCCATGGGAGCTGAGGCAGTGCATACAAACCCCTGGCAGCTGAGGCAGTGTATACAAGCCCCTGGCATCAGAGGCAGTGTATACAAGCCCCTGGAGCTGAGGCAGTGCATACAAACCCCTGGCAGCTGAGGCAGTGTATACAAGCCCCTGGGAGCTGAGGCAATGTATACAAACTCCTGGGAGCTGAGGAAGTGCATACAAACCCCTGGCAGCTGAGGCAGTGTATACAAACCCCTGGCAGCAGAGGCAGTGTATACAAGCCCCTGGGAGCTGAGGCAGTGTATACAAGCCCCTGGCAGCTGAGGCAGTGTATACAAGCCTCTGGCAGCTGAGGCAGTGTATACAAACCCCTGGGAGCCGAGGCAGTGTATACAAGTCCCTGGGAGCATTTTAATCAGGGAAAGTTTTAAAGTGTCATATACACCATTAACTCCCAAGGTAACATCTTGTTTGCACTTAGGATTTGTTTCACTACTTAACATGCGTTAGTCTGTGTAATTACATGCACATGCTGATTATCCCAGTGAATTTACTCCATGATTTCCATACCTTTCCCTTGCTGCTGTTCCTTGCCCGTTCTTTCACTCTAATCACAGGTGTGGGGCTCACGAGAGATTCCCCTGGTCGCCGCCTGCCGCTGCGGATAGAGTCAATCAGTAATTTGACCTTGACCAGATGTTTGTCTGCGGCATTATCTGAGGCATCGTACTCCCATGGACACTTCCCACTCCCGTCATCATGACTGCTCCAAATGTTAGCCTTGGATTCTGGCCACTGTCAAATGAAAGTATTACCATCACATAAGTCAGGAGCACAGGTGAATGAAACCTTAGGAATGTTTGAAAGTAAGAAAAACATTCAATCTAAAAATTTCCAGTACTGAGTGACAGACTGACAGACTGTAATGTATGTATTAAACACTGACCTGGTAGATGTTGTCTGTACAGAAGCATTTCTCCACCAAGTAGCAGGCTATCGTCTCATCTTTGTGGTCAATAGCAAGGTTTACAGGGTCAGTCCCCTCAAACTGTAACAACACAACACAGCACAGGGGATAACATCCTGAAACTAGATGTATCCCTCAAACTGTAATGACACAACACAGGGGATAACATACTGGAACCAGATGTATCTCTCAAACTGTAACAACACAACAGACAGAGGTAACATGCTGAAGCTAGATGTATCCCTCAAACTGTAACAAGACAACAGAAGGAGGTAACATACTGAAGGCACATGTATCCCTCAAACTGTAACTACACAACAGAAGGAGGTATCATACTGAAGCTAGATGTATCCCTCAATCTGTACTGGTAATAACACAACAGAAGAGGACAGCATACTGAAAAATGATATATTCCTCAAACTGTAACAACATAACACAACAAAGGAGGTAACAAACTAAAACATGGTGCATCCCTCAACTGCAGCATTACAACACAGGGGATGACATATACTGATGATGTATCCTCAAACAGTACAACACAAAGGACGGGATAGCATGCTGAAATGTAACATATCCCTCAAACTGTAACAACACAACACATCAGAGGGGATAATATATAGAAACACTTATTATTTACTTGACTGATGTTTTGTCAGCTAATTATTTATTTGGTGTTTTATGCCGTACACAAGAATATTTCAGCATTATGGTGGGAGGAAATTGGGCAGAACCTGGGGTAAACCCACGACCAACCGCAGGTTGCTGACAGGCCTCCCACATACGTCCAGGGAGGAGGCAAGCATGAACTGGACTTGAACTCATAGCAACAGCATTGATGGGGGGCTCCATGGTCATTTCGCCATGCTGGCATGCTAAATCCCTCAGCCACAGAGGCCCCCTCTCAGCTAATTAGGCAGCTGCATCATTTCTGATCTTTAACGGGGTAATACATATTTATTTAAAAGTCTATGATAAACTAGCTCCTATTTTCGTGGGAGGCAATTATTGGCTGAACAGCATAGAACAGCATAGTTGGTAGTGTATTGCTAGTGATTTTGTGCCTGACTCTATGGTTGCTGGATCAAAGCCCAGGGGGTATCAGACAATTTTCAGCACACGAATGTGTACTATATCCAGAAAGTATAATCACTAACAGCTGTAATAATTTACACTATGTATTTATTAATATTTTTGCATGCTACATAACTTATGGGGATATTCACTGTACATGGATCATGAATGAAAGACCCACAGATTCATGTTAAAGCTTAAATCCTTCATTTCCTGTCATGTATATTAACAAATGATGGCTAACTCACGCAAGCTTCAATGTGCTGAATGTGGTCATAATCACTGATGTGGTCCAGAAGATGCCGAACACAGCCAAAATCACGAGACTTAATCGCTTCTGACAGCTGCAGAACAGAAAAATTAGTCATCTTGGAGAAGTAATGAAGTAATAATAACTACACAAGGAATGTAGAAATGAAGCATTTAGATCCACTGGTCTATTTAACAACGTATTGAAATGAATTCAAGCCCACAAATTCATCAGGTTTTCATTAGGAACATCATAAACGTTAAGTACCAAGTTACTTTTGTTTTCTGGAAACTTTCCTGGTCACAGAGAACCATCAATTATTACCAGCATTTTGAATTTTATAATTTGTTATTATTCCACCGTTTTATTATGACATGATGAAATGAGCTATGCTTTGATGTATAGGTGAAGGAAATTCACAATGATGATGAAAACATAATGCCTGGTCATGTATGGAGCTATCCAACCAATCCTGCGCAAGCCAGATTTGAACTCATGACCTCATTAGCCAGGGGCTAGTTCTCTTCCAAGAGAATCCATATGATGGAACAACTAATATTATCAACCCACAACACTCTGATGAAATGTAAGTATCAGTAATCCAGCCCAATACCTTTTTGGCAGTTTCCACCCAGCTCATAGTGTCCATGGTTAAAGTATTTGTTTACATCTGTGCCACATCATTGCAAATAACCCTGGGAGATTCAGTCAGTTGTTTACCTGGATACAAATACAGGTGAAACAAAGCCATGCTTACATCTTACCTCTGTTTCTTCAATGTTGGCACAAAGTATTTAACCACCAAAACGGGGGTTAACATATAATGATTAAGCTCAGTATGATTGATGAAAATCTGACTGCGAAACTTCATTCTCTTTTCAACACCCTTTTCAATATTTTTTCATGGCAATAAATCACCATAGCTGTGTGCTAACTTTCAGACATTAGGATTGCATATATTTATTCCTTTTGACACTTTCCACCAAAAGAACCAGAATGTAGGTTGAAATACCAGAGTCACGACTACCTGCCCGTATACATGGAGCAGACCAAGCCATTTTAGCAACATCAGTCTATTTCTGGTCAATAATGTTTACTTCTGTACAAGAGATTAATGGACTTTGTTATGTCATCAGTATCAATCAATCAATCAATCAGTCAATCAGTCAATCACTGGGATGATTGATGGTGGGTACATGAACCCACTGCTGGATACACTAACTGTCTATACGCTGTAGATCTGGTGAGCTCTGGATGAAGCATGTTTATGCAGTCTCAATCAATCAGTCAATCACTGGGATGATTGATGGTGGGTACATGTACCCACTGCTGGATACACTAACTGTCTATACACTGTAGATCTGGTGAGCTCTGGATGAAGCATGTTTATGCAGTCTCAATCAATCAGTCAATCACTGGGATGATTGATGGTGGGTACATGTACCCACTGCTGGATACACTAACTGTCTATACGCTGTAGATCTGGTGAGCTCTGGATGAAGCATGTTTATGCAGTCTCAATCAATCAGTCAATCACTGGGATGATTGATGGTGGGTACATGTACCCACTGCTGGATACACTAACTGTCTATACACTGTAGATCTGGTGAGCTCTGGATGAAGCATGTTTATGCAGTCTCAATTAATCAGTCAATCACTGGGATGATTGATGGTGGGTACATGTACCCACTGCTGGATACACTAACTGTCTATACACTGTAGATCTGGTGAGCTCTGGATGAAGCATGTTTATGGAGTCCGATTTCCGATACCTGTACTAGACAGCTAACATAATAATTACTGACACAAAGATTAAACAGGTAAACCAGTAGGTCTACCAAAAATCAATTCAGGAAAATAGTCCAACTTTAAATAGTGCGTGACTTGTCACAGGTTTGTACATACCTTAACCTGACAAGTGGTAAGTCATAGTAAAACCAGTGTTGCTGATCTGGGAGGAATGTGCCATCAGTGTTAAGTGGTTTGTGGACTTCTGTAAGCAAAGACAAGCACAGCTAGGCTTATTACTGTACTGTGTTCTGTCTTTGTTTAGGAGAACAGTATTGAATAGAGGGAACACACTGCCACAGTAATGTATATATAGAGGGGACAAACTGCCACAAACAGCTAGTGGCACATTAGAGGGAAGTTAACAGCGTGACCAGCACCTTCTAATCACACCAGCTGGGTGTGGCAATAAGGAACTGGGCTTGTGCAGGCATATGTAATAAGGGTGCTGAGCATTTTCTGCTGTGGTTAGGCACATACAGGTGTGGTTATTGTTTGTTACCTACATAACATCACATGTCAAACACTGTGATTGGTTTTCATTGAATTGCCGACATGCTGGTCATATTATGTGATAAACTTTATATTCCATACAATTAATTATATCAAGCATCAACATTTGCTTTCTGTCTGCAGATTAAATGATTAGCATTTTTTTCCTCACTGTGTACACAGCCAGTGAGCATATTTACATTTGGCAACAAACCAAAGGCTATATACACCTGTTATAAACTCTCAGGTAAATTATAGCTAGGTGTCAAAGATCAAAACAAACTTAGGAACTCAACTCTTAACGATGAATGGTTTGTAATGGGTCAAGTGCTTGTTATATTTATACTAAATTGTCTGAAATGTGTCCTTAGCACTTCATATTATAAAACTTCATAATATAGTTTAGTAGCATTTATGTGAATACAATGGTGGCGGCTGTACTTAATTTATATGGTTCAAAGATAAATTGATCTTCTCTTCTGATATCCATTATGAATCAGACTTTTGGCTGAAACAGAGTAGGATACTGGATTTACACACTTTTTAAGATTGACTACCTGCACGTTTTAATTGGCCAGTCCTAAATGGAACTACCTCACATCATACATCTCAAACTGTTTTACTTCAAACAGAATACCACTCAGGTACTCAATAAAGTGTTGAGAGAAAATAAGCTCTTACCTGGTTAAGCTATTCCCTTTGATCTGCTGTGTGTTGACAGTTACCCTAACAATGTCTCACTGGACAGGTGTTATACTCCCAGACTTAGCCACGTTTATGCTGTAGAAGTTTGGAGAAAGGTTGTCTAACCAGACACGACCAGCAACTCCAACAAGAGCTGGCAATTCAGGTATTAATACACTGTTTACTACACCACTCTAAATTACTGGCTCACACGTAGAAAAAACATGTCCAATTCACATCACGGCTATCTTCACAGTTATTTTGTATAGAGGCTTTTCTCGCTAAGTACAAAAACATGCATGCCAAATCGCTAAACACTTTATTCTTGATATTAAGACAAGTTACCACCTTTCAGTGATTTCTGAATTTGATAAAATTGCAATAACTTGTAATTTCCTGACAAAGACTTCCCACTTTGTCCTCAGTGTAACGTACTGACTTACTTTTACTTGACTTGAAATGTATTCTGAGGGGAATTTCAGATATCTGTACCTGACACAAATGAACAAAAAAAAAAAAAAACCTGGAAAATGTTTAGGATAATTATGGTAAGCATAAGTACAGGTTATGCGACTCCCCACCACCAGTCTGGAGATCTAACTATTGCCTGCATTGAGAGCTAACAAAGAAGAATTGCCTGATTGCCATAGTGAGATGTAAACAAAATCCAATGGTATTAAGACGGTCCCAATAAAGTGGTCCACATCAATCATAGCCAACAATACCCATTGACCACTCAGTTGGTACACATAAGGGATCAGTAAGCCTGAATACTGTCAGCAGTGAAGAAACACCTACCAGTACACAAACCACAGTTATGACAATTCAGGGCACAAAACATGCCAGACAAGCACTTACATTGTGATATAAAGTCTGTTTAGTTTTGTTTTTTTGGTGTTTAATTTTATTATCAGTTATGTGTTGAGAGAAATCCAGTTTAATGTTAATGTTCCAATGACTTTCAAGATGGTACAGTTGAACGCAGTGCTAAACAGAGATCACGACCATTAGCTCAAAACAAACTAAACCACTAATGCATGTATCTAATTTCAGAATGTAATTTTTTCTCAGTTTCTAACACCACTCAGTATTTTGGTCTATTCAATGGAATTTTGACATGGAAAAATAGATAACATATATTGCTGATGCCTGCTTTAAGCCTTAGGTCTTTAACAATGTAATAAAGGGTTAAATAACTTAATATTTTAAGTGGCCATGCTGGAGGAAAGCTACAATACATGCATGCTTACTGGTTAATGTTACCCTGGTAACATTGCTCCAATATGGCCAATAAATGATTACTCTATCAGCGTGATGATGATGCAAGATTGATAGAGTGAGGACTCCACAAGATCAACACACATACTGCTACATGCACCTTGATTCTCAAACCACTGTACACAGATCAGGGTCATCTGGTCAAGACTTTCTCATTTACAGGTACAGAAACAATTAAGAGCATTACACAAGCCGGATTTGAACTCTTTTCGAGGACCAGAAAAAACACCATAAATATCAAATATCCTCGGGTGAGAAATCAAGTATAGAAGGTCAACGTTACAAAAAACATAGAAACACATAGGACAGGTAATAAAAATAGTTTTATTCTTTACCAGCAGATAACCTGTAGAGGACACATGAACAATTGCCATGAGCATGTTTACCAGTCAGATGAAGCACAAATACTTCATCAAGTGATAGCAGATGAAATAATGAAGGAATGCTGGGTTGTCAGCCATAAAATAACACGCACTCTGACAGCATAAATAGATTATGTCAGCATACTGAAAACAGAAAGAAACTGGCAATTCAAACTCTCTAAATTACATGAAAGTGAAGGAATGCTTTAAAATTTGGGATTGATTTTCCATTTAAATGTACTTTACATTTACCCCAATATGTGCGCAAGTAACCCTAGGTGTATGATGCATACAGATCTAAAACAAATGTACAAATTTGTATGATATGGCTTAAAATGTTTCTTTTTCTATGCATGTATCAAAGAATATTACATGATACGGATATCCATGTATATATGTTTTTGTTTTATTTTTGTATCTGTTTTGTATCTGGTTTAACGCTGATATAAGGTATATCATACAAGGAGTAATGTATTAGGCTTCAATCTGTTGGGTCACAAATAAATACAAGAGCTTACATACAGCAGTTTACAGACAAACTGTACACAAGAGTAGCTTCCTGACCTCTGCACATGTATCAGCGAGCTGCACAAATGACACTGGCATGACAAATACCCCCAATAATAAGTTAAGATTTAAGAAATTCCCCAGCATGGTATAAGTACACCCAGTGTCAGACATGTTAGTACATATCATTCAGATTCAATGATCTCCTCTTTTTTTTTCTTTATTCTTTGTTTCCTTTTATTAGTTGTGTCTTGATTTACAAAACTTCCAATATGTAGTCTGAGCTACCTCTGAGTCACACTGCAAAATGTCACCGCTTTAGGGCAAGATAGGGTTGCTTGCATATCTTTTAACAATATACAGACAGTATCATTATTTTTGCAACAGAGAGAACTCAAACCCACGCAAAAACCAAATTCAGACGCTCTGTCTAATTTTGCTTAATTAATCTATATTCTATATCACCAGATGTTAAAATTTGCAGAATTGATCCTACCATGTTGTTAAGCTAGAGCATCCCACATAACAAGCCTGGTTTTAAAATAAAGCAGACAATTGTGCAGGAGAGTTGTGTAACACTTAAGCTGTAGCCACTGTTAAGTTAGCAACACCAGCTTTGGTAAAGCAATCACAGCTTATTATGTGAGGGAAAAACAGGTCACAGTTACATGTATGTACAAGGCACAGTACAGGTGATTTCCCAGGTACAGGTGTGTCGCAAATAATCAAATTAGAACAACAGTGATAGACTATAGAACAAGTTTCAATTAGTAACTCATAGCCATATTCTTGTGCACTTCGCAATGAAGGATTAAATATAACCATTACACTTTCAACAAGATTTCTGGCCTTTTGTTGGTCTTAAACTCTTCATTCTGTTATGAGGCACATCAATGTGGGCAAAGACATAGATGAATAGATTAACAGTTAAGACATGGGTATATCTGCTATTCACTCAACCAAGTGGATTACTGAACAGCTAGCATGCAATCTGCACTGTCTTGGATACTTGGAATGTGGTAAAATTGACTTCACAAATTCACAAAATAGGTATGCAAACTTCACCTGAATGTAACTTAAATGCAACATTTTGACAATGGCATATATCACAAGTTGACCTATGACATCTGATAATGACAATCAGGGCAGTAACTACCCAGCCAAACGCAGATGAGACAGTGTCTGTATATAACAAATAACAGTTTTAACAATTACAATAAAACAGTGTTCTAAGTATCAACAGTAACACCAAAAAGTAATTAACAAGCGGTTGTTTTCTGGTGCAAAGTAGTTCTGCAGGTAACACCTTGGAGTTACACGAATGTCCTGGTTCTCCAAGTACAGCACAAAATATGCAAATTCTACCTGCATTATCCGTACCAACAAATGGTCAAAACATCCGAAAGACAAAAAACTTTGACCATAACATTTCAATTAGAAGCACAACAGAGGTTCAAGTCCACCCTTAGACATATATGTAACAAAATATTAATGAAAGCAGTGCAGAGTTGTATGGGGACTTACGTATAACAGTGTGCACAAACAAAAAATCTGCCTGGCACAAGAATTTGTAATCTTTTAATTCAAGTAGTTTATATACATGTACTCCAAATAGATCAAGGGCTTCCAACCACTGAAGTGTACAACATACAAAAAGCCACCTGTATGCATATGTCTGAATGGACATTGAATGATCAGCCTTCATGATGATTTAATACACGTGTACTCTGTGTAATGTTGTGTTAAATGTCTGACTACAGACTACTCATAAAACTAGAGTCTTCTTTATTAATCAACCAATTGTGAGACTGTCTCAGTGTACACTGAATTTTAGGAGCTATAAAAAATGTTGTTTTTTTTTGCATTTTAATCTAGACCAGCCAACAAATATTTCTATGGCCACCTCCAATGAGCAACAATTGTTTGCTTTTAAGATAAAGGTGTACTGTAATTCTGAAAAATACAGCTGAGAACAGAAGAATCAACCTTGTCACCCAACCTGTGTGAAAATACAGATGTTCCCCACCAATCATGTTTCTTGTGTTCTCAGCAAGGAGTTAATTCATGTACATGTTAGGTTGGCTGTGGATTATTTACAATCCGGATGTATGTAGCACAGCTTCAAAAATTAATGTACATTTAAAATACCCAAACCTATTTATTTTCCAACAAATGTTTAAACAAAGTGTATCCCTGTGAAAAACTCTGTCAAATTAAGTGTTTTGGAATGTTATAAATCATTAAAAATTTGCAAAAAAGAAATGGCTTAAATATGCAGGTAATAATTTTCCTTATCAAACCAGGAAATCATTAAAATATTGGGCCGGAATGTGTTCTGTACAATGGAATGGCAAGAAAGGTAAAAAATTCCAACTTGTTGTTTCCAATGTGGCTCTGAGATCTATGAACAGTGGTTAAAAAAAGTTGCAGTCGCAGATTATTATTATTTATTTATTTAATTTTTTTTTGTTTAAGCGATTCAATTAACATGGCACAAAGATGATACAAAGCACTTCTCAAAGACAACTGTCAACAGTGGACTAGCATAACTGGTAACCGCTTCCTGGCAAACTACAAGCTAGAACAAGCAACACTGCTGTAAAGACCTAGTACTTGGGATTGTTCACCCTCTCAACACACAGCTGTTTGAAGAGAGTTACACACTGACACACTCCTCACTTTCATTCATTGTCTTTAAATACCAGCAGTAACAACAAAAACTGATGACTCTTCTGCAAGAGATTTCACTTCACTGAGGTAGATAGCTTACATGACTACTGAGGTAAAAAATGACTTTTACATGGCTTATCTGTAAAGAACAGTGTTAACAGTGCTTATGTAAACTTATTTAAATGTGCTCAGCACTAATGTAGAATTTCCCAGGCGTCATGACCTGACTGTGAACTTTAGCACTTTCTGAAGCCTGGGATTCCTTTACCTTGAAAAGCTGAAGGCAGCAGAGGAACCAGCTTAACATTGTGTATGTGTATGTGTATACGTATGTGACATATTATACTCTGGCAGACAGACAATTACAGAGCACTAGCTTCTAATGCAGAAAAACCTCCAGCAAAATGTCATGGATAAGCAGAGCACTGAGGAAGATGAATCCCACAAAGGTCTGCCATGTCAGCCACCATCATGATTCACTGCTGCGGTCATCTGTCACATCCGAGCTGTCCGAAGGGTCAAGGCTGGACTTCTGCTTCCAGATGGCCACAGTATTGTCACTGTGGGAAAAAAAAAAAAAAAATATATATATATATATATTACCTATAATTAGACATGGTCAAGGAAAAACATGGCTGCAACCGTGCAATACAGGACAAGTGCAAGGAAGAGAAAAGAAAACAGATGCATGCAACTGTGCAATATAGGACAAGTGCAAGGAAGAGAAAAGGAAACAGATGCATGCAACTGTGCAATATAGGACAAGTGCAAGGAAGAGAAAAGGAAACAGATGCATGCAACTGTGCAATATAGGACAAGTGCAAGGAAGAGAAAAGGAAACAGATGCATGCAACTGTGCAATATAGGACAAGTGCAAGGAAGAGAAAAGGAAACAGATGCATGCAACTGTGCAATATAGGACAAGTGCAAGGAAGAGAAAAGGAAACAGATGCATGCAACTGTGCAATATAGGGCAAGTGCAAGGAAGAGAAAAGGAAACAGATGCATGCAACTGTGCAATATAGGACAAGTGCAAGGAAGAGAAAAGGAAACAGATGCATGCAACCGTGCAATACAGGACAAGTGCAAGGAAGAGAAAAGGAAACAGATGCATGCAACTGTGCAATACAGGACAAGTGCAAGGAAGAGAAAAGGAAACAGATGCATGCAACTGTGCAATATAGGACAAGTGCAAGGAAGAGAAAAGGAAACAGATGCATGCAACTGTGCAATATAGGACAAGTGCAAGGAAGAGAAAAGGAAACAGATGCATGCAACTGTGCAATATAGGACAAGTGCAAGGAAGAGAAAAGGAAACAGATGCATGCAACCGTGTAAAATACGACAAGTGCAAGGAAGAGAAAAGGAAACAGATGCATGCAACTGTGCAATACAGGACAAGTGCAAGGAAGAGAAAAGGAAACAGATGCATGCAACTGTGCAATACAGGACAAGTGCAAGGAGGAGAAAAGGAAACAGATGCATGCAACTGTGAAATATAGGACAAGTGCAAGGAAGAGAAAAGGAAACAGATAAGTACATGTATCAACTTGAAATACAAGACAGAAAGGTCGCAAATGTAACAATGAGCACAGGTCTGTTTTTCTTAGCAAACTTAGAACTATGGTCATCTTTGCTAAATACATGTATTTGACTGGTGTTTTAAGCCATGGTCAAGATTATATCACTGATGACTGCAGAGCGGTTAGAGGCCAGAGTGGTTAGTTCATTGGAGGAATGAACTGTCGTTCCCAGGTAAACCAAAAACCCCTTGGACTTCTAACCCAGACTGAGCCACTGGGGTCTGGACTCAATCCTGTGACCCCAATGGTCAAGGAGGACAGTGTTCTACAGTTTCAAATTAAGTCAAAATGCACAAGATATCAAACACTGGGTATCAAACCTTTGTCATATACTGAAGTTCTAGTTGTGAATTTCTCTCAGAGATCACTGATCAATGTACACAGAAGCATGGGCTACTTACTTTGATGCAGTGAAGATGGACGTGGAATTGGTGGCAATGGCATTGATGGGGCTGGTGTGGGCTTTGATCTCCCCCTCTGGACTGCAGGTGTCCACCTGCCACAGCTTCAAGTAGCCAGTCCGACAGCCACTCAGCAGTATGTCCCCTGAGGGCAGCAAGGCCAGGGCACAGATCCAGTCCTTATGGGCCGCGTTGACAGACTGACAGGAAATAAACACTGCAGGTTATCACTTAGTTCAGATCAAGTCAACTCACAAAAATCTGATACTTCTCTTATAACCAGACTTAAGCATAATGTGCATGTAATGTTCTCAGGCCAGACTGGTTGCTGCCGCCAAGGCCCCATGTAGGGCAGGTGTATCTACAAATTCCCTGTTACAGGCAAGGCTTGAGCCCATACCTCATTTGTCCTTGTGACTGCAAGACAAATGCCTTAACTACTCCACAATGGCCTACTCCTTTGTCTTATGTCATATCCTACTCCCTTGCCTATGTCATGGCCTACTTCCTTGTCTATGCCATGGTCTACTCCTTTGCCTATGTCATGGCCTACTCCCTTGCTTATGTCATGGCCAACTCCCCTGCCTAAGCCATGGCCTACTCCCCTGCCTATGTCATGGAATATTTCCTTGCCTATGCCTATGTCCCTTGTCTGTGTCATGGCCTATCCCCATGCTTATGTCATGGCATATTCCCTTGCCTATGTCATAGCCTACTCCCTTGTCTATGGCATGGTCTACTCCTTTGCCTTGTCTATGCCATGGTCTACTCCTCTGCCTATGTCATAGCCTATTCCCTTCTTTACGTCATGGCCTATTCCCTTCTTTACGTCATGGCCTATTCCCTTCCTTACGTCATGGCCTACTCCCTTGCCTATGCCATGGCCTACTCCCTTGCCTATGCCATGGCCTACTCCCTTATCTATGGCATGGTGTACTCCTTTGCCTTGTCTATGCCATGGTCTACTCCTCTGCCTATGTCATGGCCTACTCCCTTGTTTATGTTATGGCCTACTCCCTTGCCTATGTCATGGCCTATTTCCTTGTCTATCTAATGGCCTAATCCCTTGTTTATGCCATAGCCTACTCCCTTGCCTATGTCGTGGCCTATTCCCTTGTCTATGTCATGGCCTATTACCTTGTCTATGCCATGGCCTACTCCCTTGTCCGTGCTGTGAAGAACACAATGAACAACAGATACTAGACAGCACAAACACAATATGATTCCCACAATATGGTCTGGGGGAGACATAACTAAGGTAGCTTGTTTTGAGCGAAAGCTACAAAGGCCATAATACTGTAAATTTAGAAAGATCAATCGAGCCAGACAAGAGGAAGAGCTTACCTGTTTGAGTTGATGAGTGCCCAGGTCCCACTTTTTGATGCAGGTATCGCGTGAGCCACTGAATAGTGTGTGGCCCTGGATGGCCAAAGACTGGATGCCGTCATAGTGAGGGGGTTCAAGGTTATACTTGGGGGTGAACACACCAGCCGCTTCAGCAGGTACCTCAAATATCTGAGCCAGCAATGGACAAAGAATCACTTGATTGTACATACGATGATATGTGTACACCACTGCACAGTCATGCAATCAGAATTTTTAATATTTTTAACACTAATCTGCTAACGAATTCATAAAACTTGAAATCAAGATCGATCTCTTTGCTTTTCAAATAATGTTACATGTAGACCCAACGTTTGAATGTTTAAACCTTAATAATATGTACATTATGCCCCACCCAGTCACAAAACACTTAGACTGGGATGGGACAAACACTTTGCCTAGCCCAAGCAATGAGTACAAGCATATCTGTTTTAAACATGACCTCACAATTTTGTCACAGGCAGTCTGTCCATATATTTTCCATTAACAAGCAACATACACTAACAGGCTCTCCATGCATTTGAAAGTTTGCCATAGTTTTTAGATAGCATTTAATATTACACTTTTTAACTAAAACAAAAAATAGCAGAAGTTAACACAAAAGCATCTTTCAATACACACAAAAAAATAAACACTGACTTGGACTGTCAAAGAAACTGTCCAACTTCACAAACATGTGTCTGATAAAATGAGAGCTATACCTTGATGTAGTGATCTTTAGAACCAGTAACTAACAAGTCCTTGCTGTCCAATTCATCCAGGGCCAAGACCATGACTGGTGCAGCATGACCTCCACTTAGTTTACCAACAGCACTGAACCTGAAAATCAAACTCCCAAGGTCAGCTCAAAGTCACAGATGAAACAATGATACAACCTGGTACAACACACATACATGTACAATGTAGAGAATAGTACTGGAAGACTACGTTGACACATGGCCAAATATAACTGTTAGTAAAATGAATAGGAGGAAAAGAGTTAGATTTACTGATGAAACCTCACTGAAACACACAAATGTAGGACTTACTTGAGTCCAGGATACATGCCTGTGTTAACATGCATGACAACAGGTCCTACAGACATTGATCACTATGGACAGTGCTCTTTACCAAAGACTGCGTTAGCTTGGCAAAACAGGTTTGAAAACAATAAACTGAGGTCAGTTTGTGTACTATGGCTAATGATGAATGCAGTGTAAATGTTATGTTTTCCATGCTGATGTTGTTTGACAGTAAAGCAGAGTCATGTTGGTACTCACTTCCTCAGGTCCCACACCCTGACCATGTTCCCAGAGGCTGAATACAGCGTCGTCCCATCAGAGTTCAGTGCGATATCATTGATCTGATGTTCTCCCATTGGCAGGCCCACCTGGCGACCTCCAGATCGGGTCACAGAGCTGTCAGAGGTAAGCCCAGACGAACTGACAAGAACAGACGGACGCAAAATATATTTATGGTTAACAGACATGGAATCAGGTATACAGGAAAGTATTCAGGATTGCAGGTAATTAAACTGTGACCAAATAAAGGAGCATCCCCATACATCCATTTCTGTTCATTCACGAAAAACGAACCAAAAACAAACCAAAAAAGCAGAATCAGATCTACACTAATCATTTTTCCATTCGTTTAAATGATAATCTGAAACAGCCTGGTGCTGTGAGAAGGGTGAGGGAAAAACGATAAACGATATACAGAAGCATTTGCGCATGAATACGCAAACAGACTGATCTACCTGCTAATCCACTAACAACGGGATATTAATCTTAAGACAGCGCGCGAGAAAGCAGTCCACGGGAGCTCCCACTAACACGTGTTCATTGCAACAACAACAACATAATGACTGACAAGAACGGATTTTATAAAGTTTTATATTCTGTCTGCACCTTTTTTTGCAGGATCAAAGACAGTAGCATGCTACATGAAATGCTCAAACTGATTCACGGACGTTGCCGTTTTTTGTGTATCTGTACGTTTGTTTCAGATTCACAAAGAACAGTGTAGCACTTGTGGTGGCCGTCCTAGCCAGGTATAAATATCTATCGAGGTGTGCTGGCCGTCAATGAACACTGCTTTTCACAAGTGCGGTGAAAAAAAGCAGACACGAATTCTCGTTATGCTAACGGCATTTTAGAGCACATAATCTGGTGTTAACTATGCTGAACCATCGTTTGTTTGCTGTTTTTTTGTTTTGTTTAAGAAAAGTAATTCTCTGGTTTGAATTTTCTAGCAATGTTTTGTGTTCCCCTGGGGTTATTTATAATATATGTTCTCATCTCTATAATAAGGTATATCCCTAATTACCTGAATTATGACTTGATGAAATATATTTACAGTCATTAGGCTATGCCTTGGTGTGTCTGAAGTTTTAGCATGCTGACCTGACCTGACAAACCACATGCAGGTTTTCATCGTATAAACTCACCATGTGACTAGCACGCACATGTGGCTTGGTTTAACATTGGGAGAGGAGGCGGCAGGGTGAGGGGAGAGGAGGGGAGTGGGGTGGGGCATCTATGGACCTTACAGGTTTTCAGAAACCAAGAGGAAGTTGGTCCGAAGAAACTGTGTGTAAATTTCTGTATCATAATCTGTGACAGTCTCTGCAGGCGTTAAAATTCTGTGCAGTGGAGCTCAGGTGCTTTGGTCTCCATTTCAGCCAAGTATATGCCAATAAGAAGAAAGTCAATATGACAAAAGGTCATGTGAGCAGACGAATGGGCTGGACTGGAATAAAGATTTCTCACAAAGTCCCAGTATTGTAACCTGTGTACAGTTTGCTTGGTGTTTTATGCCATATTTAGGAATATTTCACTTTTACGACAGTGGCCAGCATTATGGTAGAAGCAAACTGACCGAGCCCCGGGGACTTTTTGTTTTGTGATACCAGTCAAATGTTTTCATTTTCATTTCAAGGTTAAGAGCTGCAAACGTCGGAGTGAACATAACTATGTGTTTTATTAATTGTTTGCAAAGATATATCAAGAGGGACATATGTGCAGATAGCTCTTAACTTTGTTCAGCAAGTTTAAACCCACATGTCCCGATGAACTGTGCTCACATACAATGTATACTCCCCACTTAGGTGCTACCATATGATTTTATTTAATACTTCACACTGCCCTTCATAGCTAGTGGTTTATATTTACATTCGATTTCCAAACGTGAAATTTGACTACGTAAAAGATGCAATGTACAAGTTGTGTGCAAACCCAAATACAGCGGTAGCAAGTAGATTTAGACTCAGGGTTACTTGTAGGCCTAATTTTATTTGTCATGAATGAACATATCGACCACGGCCCCGTTTTTTTCTATGCTAAGTACCTAAATACACTCGTTATCGGAGTCTCTGGTAGTGTGTCCTTTATCAAGATTTTGTATGCCAAACACTTTGATCCGGTCCAGTAAAATGAACAAGCCTAAACTTTATGGCAACCGGGCTGGCATGTGTGACCCATGGGACTCTTTTTAACACCTGTCCGTGCATATCTTATACGTCTGTGTAGTGATCATGTTTATCAAGATAACACAACACCCAGCCTTATTCAATCTTCCTTCTGTTCCTCAGAAAACTGTCAATGTACATGTTGGCCTACATGCTGCTGTTGTTGTTGTTGCAGTAATCAGCGTGGATCAAGCCTAATACACCTGATACCGCCTCCCCTGAACCCCTTCCTCTCCTCCACACTCACCGCTGTTATAAGCTCTCTCCTGCTGTCTGTTTGTCAGTGTTGTTTTAGCTCACATGGACTACTTTTGAAGAAATCGCGAATGAGCCATTTCAAATTATTAGTTTTGGTTCGTTTTTCTTGAGGCTAAAACGAATGACACCATTCATTTTTGTATTCAGGATTTCCATTTGCGAAAAGTGAAGAAAACATGAAGGATATATGGGGATGCTCTTTAAGTGACACCTGGTCAGGGTAATGACTGCCATCACACCTGGCCAGGGTAGTGACTGTTATCACACCTGGTCAGGGTAGTGACCGCAACCACACCTGGTCAGGGTAGTGACTGCCACCACACCTGGTCAGGGTAGTGACTGCCACCACACCTGGTCAGGGTAGTGACTGCCACCACACCTGGTCAGGGTAGTGACTGCAACAACATCTGGTCAGGGTAGTGACTGCAACCAAACCTGGTCAGGGTAGCAACTGTCATCATACATGGTCAGGGTAGTGACTGCAACCACATCTAGTCAGGGTAACGTCTGTTATCACACCTGGTCAGGGTAGTGAGCGTCATCACACCTGGTCAGGGTAGTGACTGCAACAACATCTGGTCAGGGTAGTGACTGTCACCACACCTGGTCAAGGTAGTGACTGTTATCACACCTGGTCAGGGTAGTGACTGCAACAACACCTGGTCAGGGTAGTGACTGTTATCACACCTGGTCAGGGTAGTGACTGCAACCACACCTGGTCAGGGTAGTGACTGCAACCACACCTGGTCAGGGTAGTGACTGTTATCACACCTGGTCAGGGTAGTGACTGCCACCACACCTGGCCAGGGTAGTGACTGTTATCACACCTGGTCAGGGTAGTGACTGTTATCACACCTGGTCAGGGTAGTGACTGCAACAACACCTGGTCAGGGTAGTGACTGTTATCACACCTGGTCAGGGTAGTGACTGCAACAACACCTGGTCAGGGTAGTGACTGCAACCACACCTGGTCAGGGTAGTGACTGCCACCACACCTGGTCAGGGTAGTGACTGCAACAACATCTGGTCAGGGTAGTGACTGCAACCAAACCTGGTCAGGGTAGCAACTGTCATCATACATGGTCAGGGTAGTGACTGCAACCACATCTAGTCAGGGTAACGTCTGTTATCACACCTGGTCAGGGTAGTGAGCGTCATCACACCTGGTCAGGGTAGTGACTGCAACAACATCTGGTCAGGGTAGTGACTGTCACCACACCTGGTCAAGGTAGTGACTGTTATCACACCTGGTCAGGGTAGTGACTGCAACAACACCTGGTCAGGGTAGTGACTGTTATCACACCTGGTCAGGGTAGTGACTGCAACCACACCTGGTCAGGGTAGTGACTGCAACCACACCTGGTCAGGGTAGTGACTGTTATCACACCTGGTCAGGGTAGTGACTGCCACCACACCTGGCCAGGGTAGTGACTGTTATCACACCTGGTCAGGGTAGTGACTGTTATCACACCTGGTCAGGGTAGTGACTGCAACAACACCTGGTCAGGGTAGTGACTGTTATCACACCTGGTCAGGGTAGTGACTGCAACAACACCTGGTCAGGGTAGTGACTGCAACCACACCTGGTCAGGGTAGTGACTGCCACCACACCTGGTCAGGGTAGTGACTGCAACAACACCTGGTCAGGGTAGTGACTGCAACCAAACCTGGTCAGGGTAGCAACTGTCATCATACATGGTCAGGGCAGTGACTGCAACCACATTTAGTCAGGGTAGTGTCTGTTATCACACCTGGTCAGGGTAGTGAGCGTCATCACACCTGGTCAGGGTAGTGAGCGTCATCACACCTGGTCAGGGTAGCGACTGTCATCACACCTGGTCAGGGTAGCGACTGTCATCACAACTGGTCAGGGTAGCGACTGTCATCACACCTGGTCAGGGTACTGACTGCCATCAGACCTGGTCCGGGTAATGACTGCCAACACACCTGGTCAGGGTAGTGATTGCCACCACACCTGGCCAGGGTAGTGAGTGCAACCACACCTGGTCAGGTTAGTGACTGCCATCAGACCTGGTCATGGTATTGATTGTCATCACAACTGGTCCGGGTAATGACTGCCGACACACCTGGTCAGGGTAGTGACTGCCATCAGACCTGGTCAGGGTAGTGACTGCCATCAGACCTGGTCACGGTATTGACTGTCATCACACCTGGTCTGGGTGATGACTGCAGACACACCTGGTCAGGGTAGTGAGTGTCACCACACCTGGTCCAGGTAGTGACTGCCACCACACTTGGTCAGGGTAGTGACTGTTACCACACCTGGTCAGGGTAATGACTGCCACCACACCTGGTCAGGGTAGCGAGTGCCACCACACCCGATCAGGGTAGTGACTGTTATCACACCTAGTCAGGGTAGTGACTGTTATCACACATGGTCAGGGTAATGACTGTCATCACACCTGGTCAGGGTAATGACTGCCGACACACCTGGTCAGGGTAGTCAGTGCCATCAGACCTGGTCAGGGTAGTGACTGCCATCAGACCTGGTCATGGTATTGACTGTCATCACACCTCGTCCAGGTAATGACTGCCGACACACCTGGTCAGGGTAGTCAGTGCCATCAGACCTGGTCAGGGTAGTGACTGCCATCACACCTGGTCAGGGTAATGACTGTCATCACACCTGGTCAGGGTAATGACTGCCAACACATCTGGTCAGGGTAGTGACTGCCACCACACCTGGTCAGGGTAGTGACTGTTATCACACCTGGTCAGGGTAGTGACTGCCACCACACCTGGTCAGGGTAGGGACTGTTATCACACCTGGTCAGGGTAGTGACTGCCACCATGCCTGGTCAGGTTAGTGACTGCCATCAGACCTGGTCATGGTATTGACTGCCATCAGACCTGGCCAGGGTAGTGACTGCCGACACACCTGGCCAGGGTAGTGACTGCCATCAGACCTGGTCAGGGTAGTGACTGCCATCAGACCTGGTCATGGTATTGACTGCCATCAAACCTGGCCAGGGTAGTGACTGCCGACACACCTGGCCAGGGTAGTGACTGCCATCAGACCTGGTCAGGGTAGTGACTGCCATCAGACCTGGTCATGGTATTGACTGCCATCACACCTGGCCAGGGTAGTGACTGCCGACACACCTGGCCAGGGTAGTGGGTGATACTCAGAAAGTGAAGACAAAATGTAAATATAAATATTTTTTGGCAATAAAGAACCATATTTTCAAGCAGGCAAAAACAGATAGGCCTACATGTACATATTAATTACAATATCTCACACAGAGCTATGTAGCCACAAATATCTCTGATTTAGCATGGTCCTACTCACTTGAGATTCTTGACACACTTGACGGGCTTTTCCCTGGTGTCCCACACATTGATGCAGTTCAGAGAGACAGTGAAGGCCAGTTGTGTCCCCTCGCTGTATTTCACCTTCACCACATTATTAGGATGACCAGGAAATGATAAGAGCTCTTTCCCGGTTTGAAGATCCCATGCCTTAGCTGTTCGGTCTGAAAATTCCAACAGATAAGTATCTTAGTATTCTCCCGCATAGGTATCCTTCCACTGACCAGTCAACAAGGCCTACTTTCACGAAACTTCATAAGTCCTATGTCTCATAACTTTTTCTTGATGCTTTTTAGGTCACAGTGTCATGAGGTGACACCATTATGAGAAAAAGGAACGAAACACGGAGTTACAAAGTTCTGTGAAAGTGGACCCAGTGTTTATTACATTCATTCAGGTGTAAATGAGCAAAAAATTATAGAATTTGCCCACTGATTCCATTTAATGCAGAACACTTCATGTGCTGTGAATCGATATAAAAATATCCCACCTTTACTGCTTGAAAAGAGCATATCTTCTGTAGCATAGACAGAGAGAACAGCTTTGGTGTGACCCTCAGCTGTGTGAGTGCACACTAAGGGAGATAATCGTCCTGGCAAATTCTTCCCTGATCCTGTGGGGGTTATAGACCCTCTGGGGAGAAAAACAAGGGGTGAAATTTGGATAAAGGTAAAACTGAAAAATACCAGAATGCACTTTATGCCTGAACGTCCAGTTACTAAATGTTTGTTTCATGTGATGATAAAATACTTATTACGTTGCCCATTAATGCATCAAATGGGGAGAAGCCAAAACACAACCTTGACATCACACACTATTCGTATGAAATCTAACTCAAAAAATTTTACAGGGATAGTAAGGTAGCAGGAAAAATGTGATGGCTATCTTTTGGTCAGCATACATCATACAAAACATGTCATAGGTATAGTGGAGACAAGAGTCTAGTCTTACATGTACTTAGGATACACCAGAACGTACATTTCTGAAAATCACAGCCACTTGGTTGCTGTTGAATTTTGAACTGGACAACTATAGCATTTTCTCCCCAAAAGTTACTTGACAGCAGGGCTAGTAGATATATATTTTTACTGGACCTGTTTGTATTCTACTAAACCAGTAACAGACCTTTAGACATTTGGCTTATCATCAAACTGACAAAAAAAGCACATTAAATGATGAACAATTTAACCACCAGTATCTGCTTGTGTCTTTGCTTAGACATAGCCAAGTTGATAGTGAGGTTTCCCCATAAAGGTATAAACAAAATAAACATTACTAAATAATTAACCATACTACTTTTGTGAAGAACAAAAATCTCCAAAATATACGGATTCACAACCACTATTTCGACTTTTCACTTCACATTAATTTCTTCAGTGTTAAATTTTACTGAAAACATGATGTCACTGCATGACAATACAACAAAGGAAACAGATACTTTGTCATGTTTTTTTTTTGAATTGCTATATCATAAAATATTTTAACTTTTTGCCAACAGAAAGTCTCTCATGTTGGATATTAGCAGTCCATGAGACATAATGATAGTTTCAAGTCATAATATTTTGCATCAACAAAAATTCTTCCCGCAAAGAGTCTTGTAGGCAGATTATGTTTTACAACTGATGCACACTTACACTTGGGATTTGTTTGCATGTAACTTAGTAAGCTGCCACTGTCTTTAACACGTTCAACAACAGCAACATGTTATGTAGGCACGGATTTGAAAAAGTTTACAAAGATTTTATCTGAAAATGTTACATACTTTTGTTGTCACACTCTAGCATGTTCGTGGTCTTTTGTTTTGTATTCTCGTAAAACTCCTCAGAAATCTGAGAAAGTCTGTGTGGTTTTGCTTGGCAATGTGTGCCTTGTCAGTCAGATTTACAGTCAAGTTAAATTTCCAGACAATGTACAAGTCACACAAGAATGGATGAACAAATATAGTTAGATAAGCCTCTGCTTTACAAAACAAAACAAAAAAATCAGACCTTTAGCATCTCTTAAAATTCTTTGTTTTGATCAACCAATGGAATACGTTCAATGTTACCTGTTCGGGTGGGGAGAGCTTGGATTAGAGTTGGTGAGCCTAGAGAAGACATTGTTGCCACGACTTAATGATCGGCGAAGACCCATGGGTGATGTGGGAGGAGTGGAATCTCGAGAATTGGGCAGCTCTCTGAAATCAGTCATCACCAGGTCAGGCAACAGGTACAAACATACGCAGATCAGGCTCATCGCCATTAATATACCTGTGCACATAATCAAACTACCATACAGCAGACAAATACCCATAACATTCAGGATGGAACTGTTGCTAACGGTAGTACCGTATTCCTATTATAATTCTTCAACCTTTCGCATGTTTGCAAGGTGTTTATTCAAGCCTACTCTGTAGGCATAATTCTGTGCTGACTGATAAAATTATACCTTGTGTTACCCTGAAACTGTCCAACCAATTCATCTCCAAATTCAAATTAAAAAGGTGCATACATTGCACTGAAAGTTGCTCTTTCATATGCGAAATTGTTAAAGAATTACAGTAACTGGAAAATAAGTTTGCTCAGTTGCTGGTATCAGTGACTGTTGATCAAATATGTACCAGAAACAATCTGTCAAAAAAAAACAAAAGATCTCACCAAAAAAAGCAAGCTACCATTATCCAGATTATTTTTATATCAATTAAATATGCCCAAAATAAGCCAGAAAAGTTCATCTGCTTAAACTTTTTAACATGATTTACAGCATTTGGATCTTGATGGCCCACCAGAGTTGTCAAGAGAGCGCTGAAATCAATATCCTTAGTCATCCTGGCCAGAACAGATTAAGTTAGAAGACTAGTGGACTGGTGGGTTTTTCTCATTTCCTGTTTCTCTAAGTTTGACAGGTGAGACCGTTTTTTATCAATATTGGCATAGCCGCAACAGAAACAAATTCATTAACACAGCAAATAAGCAAGATTGCAATAAGAGGTGGGATTTCAAGGAAAGCCTCAGACAAGCTGGTCTGATTAACCATTCTTGTTTTACTGGGCACAGTGTTATTAACAGTAACACTTAGCCTAGGAAGCCTCATGGAGGGTGTGGGGTTACATTTTCACCTGCTGACTGGATGTCTAAGTGAGATGCTGCAGGTGTGATTACCCCCCAGGTACGTGATGAAGCTGAGGTGGTAGTCAGAGCACAGGTAACACAAGCACACACTATGATCACACGCCAGGTGAGTTCAGTGCTGTGAGTCACAGAGGCAGTGCCAGGCAGGTGTGGATAGCTAATGGGATGTCACACTCTACTCAAGCCTGAAACAACCCACAGTCCTTTATCTCCGCTATCTGTCCCCAGTCTGCAGCAATACAGAATTCTACTTAGGACTGCTTCCTACTGTTTTTCTGTGTGTCACACATGGGAGTAACACTATTGGGAATTTTTGGCTGTGAAAATCTGGTTATTCAAAAGTCTGCCTTGGATGCTAGAAACTGGATTTACCTACACATGTATCAACTGATTCAACTTTCTGCTGCTTAGATAAATACAAAACAGATAGAAATCTGAATTTTCAAAGTGCATGATGAGACCAAAACTTTTGGCAGACTGAAAACAGCTGTGATGGATTACAGATTGTCACCACAGCATGTCTAACGTTTATTTCACGGCTGTAACCAGTCAAATTGGAATTATGCATGTAGAGGGGATCAGACAGAAGAAAGTTATCAAGAAAGTCTGTTGTCACTCTTAACAGTTCACGGCTGAGGAGCACTAAAGATATGCCGTCAATAACCCAGAGCTGATATTTCCAGTGTATATGTACAGGAGTTAGCTTCTTTAAGATCTTAAGTAGCAGAAAGGATGACGATGTGGAATAAGCCAGACCCGGGGAAGACAGTGGTGTTTGAATACCATGTACACTGCCCCACCCCCCAGTCCCTACCCTCTCTACCAGCGTGTCTGACAACGCCTTACTTACCCGACTTCACCCAGCACACAGGTCTGGAAGAAGAGGTTCAACCCTTACTCAGCAGAACTTCTACACTCAGGCAAGGCAAATATCATATGTTTTTTTAATGATTTTATTGCTTTATACTTTTATTTTTCTTCAATTTACTTTTTATTCAAGCCAAAAGAGCTTTAATTTTTTTTTTTCAGGATAAAATACAAGTGTTTACATTTTGAAGTGTACATCTTGAAGATAAAAGCTTTTAATAACAGTGCAATGTGTCTTTACTAACAACTCGTGATTTTACATGTGACTCACTGAGAGTCATTAGTATCTTATCTTAACCTGTATCCACATGGGTCTTGCTCAAGTTTCACCAAATAATTGCCACTATTTCTTACACAGAGTGTTATGTAAATACACATCCATCTTTACAGATAACCTGATTATAATGACATTTATGCAGGTACAGACAAATCCTCACACGTACATGTACTCACTGGTTTCTCCATGTTTTTTTTCATAATCATTATAAGTTTAATCATAATGAAGTCACAAAGATCAACTTTAAACATGCTTAGACTAAAAAAGCAGTTCAATTAATAACTCACCATAGGATAATCTAATAATTAAGAATTCAATATCAATATTTCCCTACTACCTAGAGATTCATGTCAATTTCTCCATCTAAAATAGGTAACAAAAGAAGAGGCTATCATGAGTAGGGTTGGAGGAAATCCTTGCCACAGGATATCTGTATATTCTAGTGTATACTAGAATTCTGTATTCTAGTGAAAAGAGCTGACACATACTACAATGATAAGCTTTGTTCCTATCTTACTACTAAATCTTATAAATCCCTTTAACACAAGATAATCACAGGTAACACCATGGCTTAACCTCTAGAGCTTGGCATTTATCCAATGTTACATTCAAGAACTCTCGACAATCACATAACCATTGGTAGTGGTCATATACTAGAGCAGTGCCATAAAGCTCACTGCGATCATCACATTCCTTCTTATGACAAGTCTCTCTATTCCCTTAATCTTGTGATGACAAAGTTATGATGGCCTAAAATGATGTGACAACTATGAAAATATCACTATGCTAGCAATGATATCTATAAAAAACCAAATTATATCCTGTTGTTCAGGTTTAACTGACTGGATCCGTGAACAGCTTAAAAAATACATGAAAAGGAACTAAAAAAAAAAATTATGTTTCTATGTCAAAATGAAAAAAAAATTTTTTTTGTTAAAAAAATGTCTTTGGGTGTATTTTTATACCCGTTAATTACCCCTCTGTATTCTGCACCTTTTCCGTTAACGGTCAGATTTTTCCAGAAATTATGTCATCATTGATCTTGCTCAGAACTCGGTGAACACAGCCAAAGTGCCCTGAGCCCGGTGAACAGAGTCGCTCCAGTGTTGGCAAGGTGATATGTAAACAGATACTACATGCCTCCCTTCGGACCAGCTTAGCCCCGCACCCCCATTCGGTCTGTTCCGCCCCCATTTAGTCTGTACCCCCATCCCCAATTCAGCCAGACCCTTTCGGTCAGTCCACAACAGTTCTTTTCAAACAGGGATCATTGTTGACGTCACCGCTGCAAGCCATTTAATTTCTGGACTGACCACTGGGGTCTTGAGAAAACTGTACTTTGAAGCTATTTTTACCCCCCAAAGTGAAAGTTGAAAACTTTGTTTGTACTGTTATATGTTATTACACATGATAATCTGCACATAAACATAAAACCAAACCATTTCATGTATCTATCCTTTAGACAAACAGGACTACTTAAATGACACATACATGCACCTGCCCATGGGGCCAAAGAGAAGCTACTGAAATGATGCTTAAATAATCTTGGCAGAGTTCCACCACTTTTATTCAGTGAAATTGTAGGACAACTCTTGACTGGTTTGTACTGACTGAAAAGGACAGAGAATTGAACAAATTATTAAACAACCAGATTCCCATAACCTGAAATGTATATAGGTTATTTATTTGATTTGATTGATGTTTTTCACCCTACTCAAGCATATTTCACTTATATAACTGCGGCCAGCATTATGGTGGAAGTAAACCCATGACCAACCGCAGGTTTCTGGCAGAACTTCTCCTGTATGACCGATTTGTGTAGTGTATGTGTGTGTATATTCGTGGGCGGGGGGCGGGGGGGGGGGAGGTTGAGCCAACATGCACTAGACTTGAACTCACAGCGGCCGCACTGGTGAGAGGCTCCTAGGTCACTGGGACGTGCTGGCATGCTAACCACGGAGGCCTCCTAACATGTATACATATAGGCAGGAAATGGTGTGTGTCTGATTTATTGCCATACATGTCGAAGCAAAGTGACATTATTTAAACTCACTGTACATGAATAAGCTACTACAAAACAAACTATCACAAAATAAAACCCCTTCAAAATTAGGATATGCATGTCCATAATATTACATGCCACACAACAAAAGGTATAATAATCTTGCCACGGTTCACATCCTCAGGTCACGGGTCAGTCGCCTCCATGATTTGTACACTGATATTATGCAACTGGCTGGTCTATGAGCCTTGTACACATAGGTACAACAATGACGTTGACATGACACACCATTCCCTGTACATGGGGAAAATGTGATCAGGTCTTATTACAGGGAAAACAAGCAATGTCACCGTAAGGCCATATCTTATGGAATTTATTCATGCAAACTGTAGAGCACAATTGTCATTCCAAACTAAAAATACCTTGCTTTGTTCAGGATTTGCAAGGAGAGGGTGGAGGAGGCACACTGTATTAAGAATGACTTGTCTATCATGAGGAAATGTTGAAAATTCTCCACAAAACAAAGCTACTTCGGCTTGACTTTTTCACAAATTGTTGCATTTTGCAGGGCACTGTTCAGCAAGACGATGCAGCAAAGACATTTGTTTCAGGCCTCTAACAGGAAGCTGCAAGATGACATGAAGGACAACATGCGGCGCTACAAGAGTGAGAAGGCCAAGCTACAGGAACAACTGGCATCGCTACGTAGCCAGCTAGAGGACTACCACCTAGACACTGGTTGCAGCCACGGCACGTCAGATAAAACAGCTGGCCAACTGGACATGGCCAGTCATCAAAAACATTCCCGTTATTACATACAACCAAAGTTTGCTCATGCCAAGAAGTGGAAAGCAGGACAAGGCAGGTATCTTATGCCTAAGGGCAGACTGGCATTACAGAGCCTTTCTGATTGTAGTTCAAACAGGAAATCCAGCTACAAACCCTTCCTCACTGAGCGACCACATTATCTACCACAGCTAGACCAGGCTGTAGTTAGCAGAGCAGCCAAGAATTTAGAGTGGTACTCTGGATATAATCTTGGGGGAACCACATCCAAACTTCCACCATTGTCCAAGAATCTTTCTGTACAGCGGCCCACTGTAAAGGGGTCCAAATCTCCAGAATCAGGGGCTGGCAGCGGGAACCCAGATACACTGGCTACTGTCAGCACACCTGACATCATGACATGTGACAGTAGGCAAGATCTTGACACAATGAGCTTCAAACCTGAGGCTTCAAAGCTGGCCAAAGGCATTGATGATGTGACTCGTGCCAAAGCTGCACCTGTGATGATGGTACCCAAACTATCCCTGCCATCAGAACCTTACTCTAGTCCCCGGAGTGGGCATTCACCAGACGGCATTACTAAGGAGTCACCTCAAGCATTGTATCTTCACGCAGAGTTACAAGTCCTAAGACCACCACCACCAGCTTTGGGAGCAGACAAGCGGAAAACTACTCCCCGAAGCCAGCCTTCAGGATTACTGAGTATGCCTTTATCATCAAAAAAGATAAAAAAGGCCCCAAACAGTCAACATTTACAGACAAAAGCTAACCCATCAGACGGTTTGAATGTCCTGATAGCGACAGAGAGCACGAAGAGGGTAAATCCCCCTGTGAAACCAGCAGATGGGAGTTGCAATCCACTCAAACCACCCAGCATAACTCTTAGGCCAGCGTCTAAAACTGGAGAACTAGAAAGACTGAAATCTATTCTGAGCATAGGAAATCAAAGTCCATCTGGGAACAACAAAGGTGATCGTAAACAGAAGGATCCTAGTACGAGGTGGAAAGCCATGTATCTCAAAATCATGGATCCTCAAAAAAGATCACAGATGTTAGCGGACATAGTATTTGCCGTTCGTGCCAAAATGAGGGAGAATGAACATCAGCTGAAGTTTGGGGAAAATCCGGAGGATCCCATCACCCACAATACTTTGTGTGATTTCTTACTGTACAAACCTCAGAAACATACCATCAACAAAACAAAGGTGAGAAGTTACAGAAGTTACAATTGATTAAGTGTAGTGTGGCAACCTCTGTGGACAAGGGCGTCAGCACACCAGCACGCCCAAGGAGCCTCTCACAAATGCGGTCGCTGTGAATTCCAGCTCATCTTGGCTTTCCCCTCCATGTCGGCAGGCATGCCAGCAACCTGTGAATGGCCGTAGATTTCCTGGGGGCTCTGCTCGGTTTCCTCCCACCATAATGCTGGCTGTCGTATAAGTGAAATATTCTTGAATACGGTGTAAAACACCAATCAAATAAAATAAATAATAACTAAACCTTCCCAGCACTCAGTGAGCTTCTTCCAAATATTCAAGCAAAAAAGAGTACACATTTATTTCTATTTCTATTTTCAGAAGCACAACCCCAGGGCAATGCCACACCACACAGCAGTTAGGTCCAGCCGTAAGTCCCACGCTGCCCAACTCCAGGAGTACCTGCGCAATTCATTGAGGAATCGCCCAATGATTGAGCACCTAGAAGCAGAGGAGTACAGGCTGATGCGCTACGGCAAGCATCGTTACCTTCTCCAAGACATGTGACATGTAGTGGTTAGGGGGTGTGTGGTGGCGGGTTGTGGCGTGTGATGGTGGGGGGTGGGGGGGTGTATTGGGTCTTTGGGAAGAGGAGGGATGTGGGGGTGGGGGGAGGGATTGGGGGGTGGGGGTGGGGTGTGAGGGATAGGGTGGTGGTGGTGGTGCTTATGGGTTGTTTTAATTGTCTATGCTTGTCAAACTTTACACTACTGCCAAACAGTGTTCAAAACAAAAAAAGGCACAAGGGTTCATTTAGACATTTGAACATGTCTAGAGGTTGACAGAGACACTTTACTGATAGCTGAAAGGAAACAATGAAAAGCATGCAACCTAAAGAATCAACACACTGTGGGAAAGATATTCGATATCACTTTGATTGTGCGTAAACAGATTGCAGACAATACTATCCCAATTCTTCCCCAATTTTGTACATAACAAGTAACATGGGGAGAAATGTTGCACATAAAGAATTTGATCATGGATGACTGTATCACACTGACTAGGTGGACTAGGTCCATGAAAAATAATTTCTTCCCTAAATACTCCTTTCAAAATGTTCCTGATTGGAAGACTGTGTAGAAATGAAAAAAAAACACTAAAGAACTAGTGTGTACTCACAAGGAATTTCGGTCTGAACTAGACAGTGAATCAGTGCTTGATCTTCCTCTTAACATGGAGGCCGAATTGATGTCCAGTTTGCTGGAAGACTGACTACCACTGGTCAGCCTGAAACAGAATATAAACAATAGATGAATACCACAGCAAGGTCAGTTGTACAGCACATTTGTTTGACACTCATTATGAGACTATCCAATGTGTATTTTTTTCCTTTCATAAATAAACTATGACTGTATTCCATTGTTTCTTCTCATTATTGGCACTACTCATGTATATATTCCTAGATTCAGCATCCCTGAAAGCAAACAATTAAAAATAAAAACATTGACTTTACGTCATCTAAATACTTCATAATACTGCTACACATAACACATTTCTCTTACCTTATTTACTTATTTATTTCATTGGTGTTTAACTGTGTACCATAGAGTGGCTCCTAAAGTTAAATTAATTTATTTGATAGTTGTTTTACGTCATACTCAAGAATATTTTACATGTATGACAGCATTACTGTGGGAGGAAAACAAGCAGAGGCCAGGGGAAAACCCACGACCATTTCGCAAGTTGTTAGCAGACCTTCATACATACAAACCCAGATGAAGCCAGTGTGCAGTGGCCATGTTAAATGGCAGTGGCAATGCTAAATCACAGTACAAGGTGACTACTGAACTCACCTTGTGACAGCAGGCTTAAGAGGAAGAGTCTTTGGAGGGAGCATCAGGTTGCTCTCCGAGAAACCGTTTGTTTTCTTGACGTCATTTTGTTCAGCAGAGGCATTGCCCCCAGTCTGGGAACTCTCCACCAAGGGAGATAGGGGTGGGGCGGTCTGGTCACTTTGGGCATCCCCTGCAAACAGCAGTTCCTGAGGGGTGGCCGTTTTCCTCCTGGCCTGATAAACAGACCAACACAATTATATACTAGCTATCATAAACAAAATGAAGGTTGTACTTCCTTCAGCATTTATAACCACGTGAATTTATTTAAACATTGATTGTATAGTATGACACCTGAGGTGGAAATCCAATACTTTGAATCTGATATCTTTTGAAAATTTTCAAGACACCACAAACGTGTCAAGACCAAAAACGTTAGCCCACAACACAGCTTGTAAAAAACAATTGTCAACTTCCCACTGTAAATCAAATGCTTTAAAAAAATAATAACCGTTAAACAGTGACGGTATATGGCATACGTTTTTGTATATGTTTATTATTCGATTTGTGAAATAATCAGAAATATCTTAAAGACATTTTGGTTGGCTAAAGTCATTACCCCTCAAAACACAGGTGGCATGCCCAGCACACCAATTCACTGAATTTGTCTCCAGCAATGCCCACTTTTACATTTCACAAGTCTTGCTCTATTTAGGAGTCTTCCAGAAACAAATTCATTGAAAGAGCAAGAGTATAGCTATGTAGTTTCAAATTTGCAACCATATTTGTCCATCACCAGTATCTATCAGAAATAACAAAGTCAAAAATGAAAGGACATGAATAACTACACATAACACTGGCAAGGTTTTGGTTCACATGTTGTTTCCTGTGGCTCCAAAACTCACACTTCACTGTAACCCCAATCCAGATCATTTGTTTGTTTTACTATTTAAGCGAATATATAATTTCTTGAACCGGCAGTTCATTAAATTTTGCTTACGACAGGTGTGCTGCAGAATACCATATTTTAATAAAGCTCAAGTTTTATCAACCCACGTCACCATAAGCAGCAGATATAACTGCAATGACAGATTTTAAAACAATTAAAACTTGCAGCAAACCAAGAAGATAAGACCATGAATCAATTATGTCTGTAAATGTAGTCAAGGATTATTCATTTTACTGGTATTATATTTTACAAGAGCTTTCAATTAAAGCTGAAAGAATTACTCATTAAGGCTGACAGCATATAAAATAAAAAAAGTAGAAAACAGAGACATGAGAATAACCTCCTTCATAGAAATGGACAGGTAAAAGCATGCAGTGTTACACCACACTGATTCCACATCCATTAGAGTAGGAGACGGCCAGAGATCAGTTCTGTATGATAATCCCAGCAGACTTACACATGGCGTCATAATCAGCCAGTCCTCCAAGAGATTACCCTGTTAGTGTAGATACGCGGTCCAGGGGAGAGCAGCGGGTACAAACAGAGGTTAACTGTACATATTTGGTATCAGGCTGGTATATGATAAACACACAGACTACATGGGATGTGACTATACTGTAGAGGTACATGTATATGGTAGCAGTTAATACTGAACTGAAGGCTAGTACATGTCTTTAGAATATGTGTGGTTACGATGAAATGATGGTCTCTTCATATACATACTGGGATTGTACCAAAGCCAAGTCCTAAATATATCCACGGGGACTGAAATTCAACAAGTGACCAAATAAAGGTATTGCCTATGAAATTTTATCCGCTATCAAAATTGTTTCAAAGCTTACACATGGGTTCATTCAGGATGTGCTAAATGTAGGAAATTATGTACCCTATTCAATGCTTCTGATAATGATGTCATGCCTGAAGTCTCTTTAGATCCACAGGTATATTACCTGTACTGTGCTGTGATCTAAATGCTTTATGTTCTCAATAAAGGTTATTTTTCATGCAGAAAAATTAGCCCATTACTTTCCTTCATGTACATGTGTTTTAATAGAATGTGCACACATATGTTCAGTTGGTGTAGGACATGCGACATAATATGCACAAGAAAAACAGTCAAGACAAAACATATTGATATGAACACAGTGTGAACAAGATACAACAGAACAGTTAATAACAATGTGAGTGAAACATGACAACACCCTTATCTCTTAACCTTTTTGCATTCAAATAAGATAATTTGGATTAGATCATGAAGTAATTAAATCCTGGACATAAAATGAATTTCTCAATCTTCGCCACATGTTTTGCAGTATCAAAACATACTGTTAAGGCAGATCGTTTTGTTTGTCCTCACTAATGACAGTTAAGAAACAGAACTTTCCAAAAATGTTAATCCAAACTTGGTAATTCCACCCTACTTGATTTTACCATTGAGATTCTAATGTGCTGTACAGGAGCAAAGCTCTGGACGGTAGCCTTCCCCTAGGTATCCCTTAATTCTGTACATAAATCACATACCGATATCGCTCCAGTATGCCGTGGAATTATGGCAGAAATTAACATACAGGTGAACGGACAAATTTCAAGACATATATGACCACAAGGAAGGGCGAATGATCTGAACAGATTAAGCTTGGCAGACTATGTCAAGCTTCATGAAACAACAGTATGCAAAAACATGAGAAATCAGGGCTAAACAAATCTGTAAGTTTCTTATCTTTAAATTAAGTAACTAAAATTAAAGGTGAAGACCTCTAAAAGTCAAAGTAGGCATCACTAAATGAACCACTTAAAACTATGCATAAATATGCTTTCACCTATTTTTCTAGATTTTAGTGAAAAGAGTTAAAGGCATTCAAACATTTGAATTCTAAGGCGGGATTTATGGACCATACTATCAAAGGTTTGGAACTCTGACATCACAGGAAGTTTATCCTGCTCTGATCACCACACTGAATGTTGGAATAACTCTTTTTACCCATGAGTAAACAATTACTGAAATAATGTTCCCAAAAACTCCTTCCTCCTTGTGAACATAAGGGAAAAAAGGTGATGTGATGTTAGAGTTCCAAGATACCGTCAGTATGGCTCATAAAGCCCACCATAGTGTCCAAATACTTGAATGTCTTTCAACACTTTTTTAAAAATCTGAAAAAAATAAATGAAAGTATTTTTACCTATAATTTCCTCTTGCCTGTATGATGAACCTTACTTCATAGTTTAGCTTTCTTTTACTTTAATACACAATTGTCATCAAGAAATATACTCTTATTACCCATGATCCAATACACAAATGAGAGGTAATGGCATGCAACAGGATGCTTCTGATAGCGAGAGAGAGCCAAGTTGTGGAGAATGAACTGCTGCTCACAATACCTTGGAGATTGCCATAGCGATGGTGTGTAAAGGAGAATAACCCAGGTATCTCTCAGGGAGACTCCAAGTAGAGGAGCTGCTGAAGCCAGCTACGGCCATCAGTCTAATAATGAATGAGTGCATGAGATACCATACTAAACAAACAAGCTTGCTATACACACATGATGCGGTGCATGTAAATACCAAGACCACAGAAAAAAATGAGCATGAAAAGTATTTTTAACAAATACCAATCTAACATAACAAGCTCCAGACACTCAAACTGACAACACTGTTTTGTATACTAAGAGCCTTGGTGTATGGCACATGTTTGTTACACAGTACCATTTTTCTGGCCAATATTTGCACAGACAGATTATGTTACCCACTAACACGAGAGTTGCCCTGAAAACTAACAAAACAGAAATCCATTCCTACAGTTTGTGCGCAGCAGGCATTCTTATCCCGAAATACACATGTGAGTGTATACTCAATGAGAACTACATCAAAAGTCTGATAACATATTTTCATAATTACTGGTAGAAATGTATCAATACTGCTTCGGCTTAGGAAGTAATACTTTATGAAAGGATGGCACAGGGCAAAAAACAAAACAGTACCGTTTTATGAGTATATCTCTCCTGTCGTACTGCAAATCTGTCCATACCTATCACAAACCCTGAACTTCCCAATAAAGACATGCAAACACAAACATGTGCTAATGTGAATGGTGGTGAGAAAACAATATAGCTGTCCGAAAGAGAGATTTATGTAATGGAGATGATGTACAGGTAAAGCAGAATGTGATGCAGGTGGCAGGAAAAGCATAGCGCTGATGGAATGAGGGTGGAGAATAACAGTAAATGTAAATATACTGACCTTTTCCTTTCGAGAAGAGTTGTCTCCCGTTGGGATTATTCCTATCCGCGGAGGAGCAGGTGCAGACTGGCTGTCAAGCATGCTGTATTTGGTTGTCAGCGTTTGGTCAAGGCCAGATGAGGGCATGTCAGTTGTGAGTGGGGAGGGACACAACGACAAGGCAAATAATATCAGCCACACAAACCATGCAGTCACAAAAAGGGGGACAGACACGAAAAAAAAGAATTGAAACAGAAAAAAAAGGACATCAGAAAGAGAATGAGTTTGATGTTAACATCCATAAAATATACTATATCACATACTGGTTTTGGTATTTTGCTTATAAAATCCAACTTCAACAACAACGAGAATCTATAAAAGTAAACTATATAAAAATATATCTATAAAATGTGCGTCTTTTGCTATTTACATCCATGCTCTACACTACAAAAACAAAAACAATGACGTATGTTGAAAAGGTAACCATTGCATCCATTATGTAATTCCTATTTGTCAAAATATGAACTTTTAAGCCATAGAAAAAGGCACTTGAAAATAGCTAAAAGTAAAAACAAATCACCGCACCAAACCAAACTGAATGACTATGAAACAGGATAAAATCACAAGGAGAAAGAAACAAAAGCCTCTTTAATATAAAACATAAATTCAGGAGATGTGTCCAATTGCCAGTAGAGGGAAAATAAACAAAAAGTAAATGGTCTGTGTTAGCATTAGTATCATAACCTTAAGTCGCTCAATATTCATAAAATCAACACAACCTTATCTCCCGCAGCCAATAAATTAATTGTTTTTAATTCTCAAAACACAATTTTATTCATATCATTACTAATTGTCTATTCAGCATTGTTGATGTGAAAAAAAAAAAAAACTACTGATTTTAAAACATTTTATTTCCAAAGATACGTAAACTCTGTGTTGAATTGAGGGACAAGAATTCCCAGGTCCCTTTCATGAACAAGCATAAATATAAGCCTGAAGACTAGAGAAAACAAATCCACAAACATGTTTAAAACATTCAGTTTTACAACCTATTCTTTAGTGTCCATTACTTGGTCCATTCATCATTTTACAACACGATAAATTCCAACAACTCCGTATCTCACATTTTAGTAATAGCACATGTCTATAAATTTGACATTAAAATACAATCAGCATGCATAGAGAAGCCAGACAGTTATAACAGACCTGCTATGTAATGCTACAACTACAGGACTAATGTTAATAGTAACAAAGGTACTTATTATAAGAAGCCTTCGATTTCATTGTTAAAAAATCACAACACACCTGTCAACTGGGGAAGAGGAGGTAGAACTGGTTGCACTTTCTGTTTCTGAAATCAAACAGGCAACAAACAGTAGAGTAACATAAGGCACTGACAACGCTAGCCCATAATCATTTGGTTATTTTCAATGGAAACAATCCACAAAAGCAGAATTCTTACAACATATCGTGCAATGTATATATGCAGGATTGGGGTTCAATGTTGTATGTCATATGATGATGATCAGTCATTAGGAATGTGCGCATATATTGCGTCTTGTTGTGGCAAGGTGAGCCTGCTGCCACTGAAGTATCATGCCGAAGACACCAAAAAGGACAACCTACCCATCATAGTGAGACTGGGCCAACCAGTGGTATTTCCTTGCTCTGGCCTCTCAATCAAGGCAGCAGCAAGTACCATTTTTAATGTCTATGGTATGAACTGACCAGTGTTTGACACAACAGACAGACAGATTTACCATCATTATTGGTCAGCAAGTTATCCACCTCTATGTCCACCTGGTCTGCCATCATATGACATAACAGGTCAATGGTCAGTAAATTATCCACCTCACAGACTTACCATCATCATTGGTCAGCAAGTTATCTACCTCTATGTCCACTTGGTCAGCCATCATGTGGCGTAACAGGTCAATGGTTAGTAAATTATCCACCTCACAGACTTACCATCATTATTGGTCAGCAAGTTATCCACCTCTATGTCCACTTGGTCAGCCATCATATGATATAACAGGTCAATGGTCAGTAAATTATCCACCTCACAGACTTACCATCATTATTGGTCAGCAAGTTATCCACCTCTATGTCCACCTGGTCTGCCATCATATGATATAACAGGTCAATGGTCAGTAAATTATCCACCTCACAGACTTACCATCATTATTGGTAGGCAAGTTATCCACCTCTATGTCCACTTGGTCAGCCATCATGTGGCGTAACAGGTCAATGGTCAGTAAATTATCCACCTTACAGACTTACCATCATTATTGGTCAGCAAGTTATCCACCTCTATGTCCACTTGGTCAGCCATCATGTGGCGCAACAGGTCCTGCTGTAGAGTGTTGTTCAGCTCTGTCTGGTGCAGTTTGGCACACAACTCCCTGTTATCAGAATCCTTCTGTGCCAAGGCCAGTCCCTGAGAAAATGTACATGTAGATTACTTCTTCACACATTTATACAATCTTTGTAGTTGATACAACAAAAGTTATCCCCCTGATCTGCACAATATCTTAAACACGTTTTCCATACACAAATCCCTTGCCACAGCTAGTATTTCAAATGGACATAACTACACAGATTAGATTCTGATAATATTTTGAGAAGCTTCTCATCATTGCAGAGTCAATCTATGGCATATCCTATGGCTATTGAGTTTTACAACCCTATACAGAATGAAACCATGTACAGAATGACCCATGTACAGAAAGACCCGTGTACAGAATGAAACCATGTAAAGAAAGACCCATGTACACAAAGATCCGTGTACAGAATGAAACCATGTACACAAAGGCCCAAGAAAAGCGATTTTTTTTTTTTTTTGATTGGTGTTTTACACCGTACTCAAGAATATTTCACTTATACGACCGCGGCCAGCATTATGGTGGGTGGAAACCGGGCACAGCCCGGGGGAAACCCACAACCATCCGCAAGTTGCTGACAGACCTTCCCACGTACGGCCGGAGAGGAAGCCAGCATGAGCTGGACTTGAACTCACAGCGACCGCATTGGTGAGAGACGGCACAGAATGAAACCATGTACAGAATGAAACCATGTACAGAAAGACCCATGTACAGAAAGACCCATGTACAGAATGAAACCATGTACAGAATGAAACCATGTACAGAAAGACCCATGTACAAAATCGACGATGTACAGAAAAACCCACATACAGAATGAAACCATGAACATCATAATACCTGTTCTCTGTTTTAGACCCACACAGGAAATGCATGTACTGATTTGTCTTGACAAGTCTAACAACACCTATACATGGAGTTTACCTTAGTGATGGCCAGCTGGAGAAGGTGATCGATGAGGTACCTGGACTCTGCCAATGTACAGGTGTTCACCAAGCTCGTCAAGTCCACACTCTCTACATCCTCCTGTAACAAATGCATAGGTCAGGAAAGTTCAAAAGACTTAATCACAAACAATCAGCCATCAAGTTCAACAATCAAAGAAGCCAGTTAACAAAACATCACAATTCAGTTATTTGTTGAGTGATTTCCAAGGGTTATAGAAGTCCCTATAAGTAGAAATGTTTCTACTGACATATTAAGTTATGTCGCTATGCATGCTAAGGTATCAAAACAAAGATATTTACCACAGAACTGAAAAAACTTTTACAGTTTCTGAGCACATCCCTGCCTGCATCTATATTTTACATATAATGTACATAACCTTTTGTGTGAATGTGTGTATGCATGAAGGACTCAAGGAAGATTGCTTCTGTAACTAACTGATCTCCCTAAAAAAATACAGTATTATTATTATTAATGCACAATACCTTGGTCTCTTCCATCTGCATGATATGATTCTGACATTCTGAGATGTTTTCCTGAGCATAGTCAATCTGGGTCTTCACAGACTCCACCATGTCATTCAGATCTTTGATAGCATTTTTGGACTGCAAGAAGAACAGAGTAAGCAGGCTGTTAAAGATTTCGTAATTTTATCACAAAACATTCATCAAAAGTTGTAAACTACATGTAACAATGTTCTATAGTAAGTAAACTGGATGTTTCAAGCATTTCCTTTTTAAAAACTTGTTATTTTTTCAACTTGATGAAACTGACAAGTATCTTATCTAGGAAAACTCACCAATTTATCTGACTCTAGTCCATCTCTCTTGATAATCAGCTTTTCCAATTTCTTTCCCAACTTCTCTCGATGCTGTAAAGCAGAGACATGAACTAAAGGCCTATAAAATACACGTGCTTGAGACAATTAACCTAGGTGCAATGATGAAGCTTTTCAATACTGTGAAGGACTTCCACTGAAAACCGAAGATCAGCAGAAAATTACAATTCAAATTAGTTTCTTCTCTTCAAAAGAACTCTACCTCAGGTAGTACAGAGGTATATTGTTAAATGACTTACGTCTTTGTTTATCAGTATTCCTAGGAGTGTAGTAACAACTACAAATAGGTAAGATTTGATTTGATTTTGATTGGTGTTTTACACCGTACTCAAGAATATTTCACTTATACGACGGCGGCCAGCATTATGGTGGGTGGAAACCGGGCACAGCCCGGGGGAAACCCACGACCATCCGCAGGTTGCTGGCAGACCTTCCCACTTACGGCCGGAGAGGAAGCCAGCATGAGCTGGACCTGAACTCACAGCGACCGCATTGGTGAGAGGCTCCTGGGTCATTACGCTGCGCTAGCGCGCTAACCGACTGAGCAAATAGGTAAGAAGTCTGTGGAAGTCTGTGGGCAAATAAGCCTGACTACCGTATACCTGTTCTGTAGTGGCCACCTACAGCAGGTAGCTGACCAGAAGTCATCACTACAGCTTCATCCTTACCTTCATCCAGTTTTCCATGTCCTTTTCCATGTGTGATATTGTCTGCCTCCGTGTAATTACTGAAGCCACCTACAGATAAGAGTTACAAATCAAACTCAATTTCCACATTACGACAATATGAATACCACAATATCCAATATATATAGATAATCGTTTTTACATTTTTATTTGACACAGACACTTAATTTTAGATCTTATATTAATTTGAACGGATGCTTTAAAAATTAATATTAAAATAGACTACAAATATATAATTATACACTGAATCAGAAAAAAACCATAACCGTCCTTAATCACCAGTTCTTCATAGAATAAATATGTTTGTTATTTGTGCAGATTTTATACAGAAATAACATGTTAGCTATTTATAGTTTCTTACATTTTTCTCTATTGTATCCCATTTCTGTTTGGCCATTTTCGCTGAAAAGCCTGATGTTATATTCCTTCTTCGTTTCATGGGTGTGGAAGACATGGGACCTGTGACCCAAGAAACAGAGACACAAAATACGAATGTCTGGTCATTTGCTCTGCATGCAGCATTTCAACTTACCCAGGATACCATAAAAACACAGCAACACCTAAAGTTCCACATGTGCACTATTAGCAACATTCATTTACTGCTGGCTGACTACTAAGACTACCAAAACAAAACCAACAGATATTCTGGAAATTTCTGTATTGCCATTTCTCTCAGGGGACAACTGGGGCCCTAGCTGAGTGTAATGTCCAATATCTACATGTACACTGAATGCTCTGAATTGTGTAAGACCTGGAATGTAGGTGAGGGCAAAGAAAGGTAAGAACAAGCCGCACCTATGGGAATAGTTGGAGGTTTGATGTACTTTCCAACTCGCCCTGCAGCTTTCTGAGACATCGGCTTCTGTCTTTTCCTCAGAGACTCCACCTGGTAGATTATCAAAGAACAGGTGATGAGTTAGTCTTGCAGACTCATTATACTGGTAAAGCATGTCACCCACTTACTTTACATGTCAAATCATCTCAGCTTTCCAAGTAATTACATGTAATAATGTAGGGATTATGTGCTTACATGATCATGGACACTGACATTAATAATAACATAGCGCTTCGGAATGATACAAAGTGGACAAATAACATTAACTTTCGCAGGGCTACCAAATTGTGCCCTGAGACGAGTCACAAGAAGCAAATTTCAAATGCATTTAAAAAGACTGGAAAATCAAGAATGTGTTGCAGCTCACCTCTTCTTGTTTCCTTCTCAAAACAGTTTCTTTTTGTCGTTTTTCTGCCTCCAGCGTCCTGATTTTGTTCTCTTTTAACCTCTGGTCTTTCTTCAGTTGCGCCATTTCTTTAGACCGCCGTGCTTCACTCTGCTTGTTCTTCTCAGACTCCTCTTTTATTTGCTTCATTAATCTCACCTAACAAGATCAACAGGTGATTACCAGATATCCATTATACATGAGAACGACAGATTTGTGTTCAAAACAATGCTCTGGAATTGTTCACTTATATGATAGCAATCAAATTTACATGCATGGGTAATGGGAACAGGAGCTTCAGGAGTAAGCCATCAACCTTTGCAATCAGATTTACATGCATGGGTAATGGGAACAGGAGCTCCTGGAGTATGCCATCAACCTTTGAGATCAGATTTACATGTATGAGTGGTGGAAACAGGGGCTTCAGGAGTAAGCCATCAACCTTTGCAATCAGATTTACATGCATGGGTAATGGGAACAGGAGCTCCTGGAGTATGCCATCAACCTTTGAGATCAGATTTACATGTATGGGTGGTGAAACAGGAGCTCCAGAAGTAAGCCATCAACCTTTGCAATCAGATTTACATGTATGGGTGGTGGAAATAGGAGCTCCAGAAGTAAGCCATCAACCTTTGCAATCAGATTTACATGCATGGGTAATGGGAACAGGAGCTCCTGGAGTATGCCATCAACCTTTGCGATCAGATTTACATGTATGGGTGGTGGAAATAGGAGCTCCAGAAGTAAGCCATCAACCTTTGTGATCAGATTTACATGTATAGGTGGTGGGAATAGGAGCTTCAAGAGTAAGCCATCAACCTTTGCAATCAGATTTACATGCATGGGTGGTGAAACAGGAGCTCCAGAAGTAAGCCATCAACCTTTACAATCAGATTTACATGTATGGGTGGTGAAACAGGAGCTCCAGAAGTAAGCCATCTACCTTTGCAATCAGATTTACATGTATGGGTGGTGGAAACAGGAGCTCCAGAAGTAAGCCATCAACCTTTGCGATCAGATTTACATGTATGGGTGGTGGAAATAGGAGCTCCAGAAGTAAGCCATCAACCTTTGTGATCAGATTTACATGTATAGGTGGTGGGAATAGGAGCTCCAGAAGTAAGCCATCAACCTTTGCGATCAGATTTACATGTATGGGTGGTGAAACAGGAGCTTCAGGAGTAAGCCATCAACCTTTGCAATCAGATTTACATGTATGGGTGGTGGAAATAGGAGCTCCAGGAGTAAGCCATCAACCTTTGCAATCAGATTTACATGTATGGGTAATGGGAACAGGAGCTCCTGGAGTATGCCATCAACCTTTCAGATCAGATTTACATGTATGGGTGGTGAAACAGCAGCTCCAGAAGTAAGCCATCAACCTTTGCAATCAGATTTACATGTATGGGTGGTGAAACAGGAGCTCCAGGAGTAAGCCATCAACCTTTGTGATCAGATTTGAATGTATATGTGGTGAAACAGGAGCTCCAGAAGTAAGCCATCAACCTTTGCAATAAGATTTACATGTATGGGTGGTGAAACAGGAGCTCCAGAAGTAAGCCATCAACCTTTGCAATCAGATTTACATGTATGGGTGGTGGAAACAGGAGCTCCAGGAGTAAGCCATCAACCTTTGCAATCAAATTTACATGTATGGGTGGTGGAAACAGGAGCTCCAGAAGTAAGCCATCAACCTTTGCGATCAGATTTACATGTATGGGTGGTGGAAATAGGAGCTCCAGGAGTAAGCCATCAACCTTTGTGATCAGATTTACATGTATGGGTGGTGGAAACAGGAGCTTCAGGAGTAAGCCATGAACCTTTACAATCAGATTTACATGCATGGGTGGTGGAAATAGGAGCTCCAGGAGTAAGCCATCAACCTTTGCAATCAGATTTACATGTATGGGTGGTGGAAACAGGAGCTCCAGGAGTAAGCCATCAACCTTTGCGATCAGAATTACATGTATGGGTGGTGGAAATAGGAGCTCCAGGAGTAAGCCATCAACCTTTGTGATCAGATTTACATGTATGGGTGGTGGAAACAGGAGCTTCAGGAGTAAGCCACGAACCTTTACAATCAGATTTACATGCATGGGTGGTGGAAATAGGAGCTCCAGGAGTAAGCCATCAACTTTTGCAATCATATTTACATGTATGGGTGGTGAAACAGGAGCTCCAGGAGTTAGCCATCAACCTTTGTGATCAGATTTACATGTATGGGTGGTGAAACAGGAGCTCCAGGAGTAAGCCATCAACCTTTGCGATCAGATTTGCAAGTATATGTAGTGAAACAGGAGCTTCAGGAGTAAGCCACCAACCTTTGAGATCAGATTTACATGTATGAGTGGTGGAAACAGGGGCTTCAGGAGTAAGCCATCAACCTTAGTGATCAGATTTATATGCATTTGTGGTGGGAACAGGAGCTCCAGGAGTAGGCCATCAGCCTTTGCGATCAGATTTACATGTATGGGTGGAGGGAACAAGAGCTCCAGGAGTAAGCCATCAACCTTTGTGATCAGATTTACATGTAAGGGTGGTGAAACAGCAGCTCCAGAAGTAAGCCATCAACCTTTGCAATCATATTTACATGTATGGGTGGTGGAAATAGGAGCTTCAGGAGTAAGCCATCAACCTTTGTGATCAGATTTACATGTATGAGTTGTAGGAATACGAGCTCCAGGAGTAAGCCATCAACCTTCGCAATCAAATTTACATGTATGGGTGGTGAAACAGGAGCTTCAGGAGTAAGCCATGAACCTTTACAATCAAATTTACATGTATGGGTGGTGAAAACAGGAGCTTCAGGAGTAAGCCATCAACCTTTGTGATCAGATTTACATGTATGGGTGGTGAAACAGGAGCTTCAGGAGTAAGCCATCAACCTTTACAATCAAATTTACATGTATGGGTGGTGGAAACAGGAGCTTCAGTAGTAAGCCATCAACCTTTGCAATCATATTTACATGTATGGGTGGTGGAAACAGGAGCTTCAGGAGTAAGCCATCAACCTTTGCAATCATATTTACATGTATGGGTGGTGAAACAGGAGCTTCAGGAGTAAGCCATGAACCTTTGCAATCAAATTTACATGTATGGGTGGTGGAAACAGGAGCTTCAGGAGTAAGCCATCAACCTTTGTGATCAGATTTACATGTATGGGTGGTGGGAACAGGAGCTCCAGGAATAAGCCATCAACCTTTGTGATCAGATTTACATGCATGGGTGGAGGGAACAGGAGCTCCAGGAATAAGCCATCAACCTTTGCCAAGTATCTGACAAATGTCCTGACTTATAACTCTAGGTGAAAACAGTCATAGTTGCGAATATAATTTCCTTCCAGCAAGCAGTTTAAGTATAATTCTCCAAAATCCAGGTTTTCATGCTTACCTTTGTTTTCTTCATTTCTCCCATCTCATGCTGAAGTGTTTTCAATTGCTTCTCATAATGGGACTGATTTTTCACCAACTTGGCATGCTCTTTCTTAGCTGCTTGCATCTTTTTTGCTTCATTCTGAAGATCACTCAGTTTCTTCTCAAACTGCTCCTTGATTTTTTTGGCTTTGTCCGCTGATGTGCTCTCAACTTGACCTAGGATACATGAGTATATGAAAACTGTTTAACATGAACTTCACACAAAAAGCACATCGGTGAACACCGCTTATTTCTCTACATTTGGACAAGCATTGCCTGTGAATATTTCCATCACTCAATGTCAGATTAGATCCAGTGATTGACTGGCACTGTGCACATGTACTAGAAACTCTGAGGCTGAATACTCTCCTGGCTTTTCCAGTTTGGCATTCTCTCACCACAATACCGGCATTCTCTCACCACAATATTGGCATTCTCTCACCACAACACTGGCATTCTCTCACCACAAATATTGGCATTCTCTCAATACATTAGCATTCTCACGACATTGGCACTTTCTCACCACAACATAGGCATTCTCTCACCACATTAGCATTCTCACAACATTGGCACTTTCTCACCACAACATAGGCATTCTCTCACCACAATATTGGCATTCTCTCACCTCACTGGCATTCTCTCACCACAAATATTGGCATTCTCCCAACATTGGCACTTTCTCACCACAACATTGGCATTCTCTCACCTCAATATTGGCATTGTCTCACGACAATATTTGCATTCTCTCAACACATTGGCACTTTCTCACCACAATATTGGCATTCTCTCACCACAATATTGGCATTCTCTCACCACAATACCAGCATTCTCTGACCACAAATATTGGCATTCTCTGACCACAAATATTGGCATTGTCTCACCACAATATTGGCATTCTCTCAACACACAGGCACTTTCTCACCACATTGGCACTTTCTCACCACAATATTGGCATTCTCTCACCACAATATTGGCATTCTCTCACCACAATATTGGCATTCTCTCACCTCAATATTGGCATTCTCTCACCTCAATATTGGCATTCTCTCACCACAATACTGGCATTCTCTCACCACAAATATTGGCATTCTCTCGCCACAATATTGGCATTCTCTCACCACAATATTGGCATTCTCTCACCACAAATATTGGCATTCTCTCACCACAATATTGGCATTCTCTCACCACAATATTGGCATTCTCTCACCACAATATTGGCACTTTCTCACCACAATATTGGCATTCTCTCACCACAAATATTGGCATTCTCTCACCACAATATTGGCATTCTCTCACCACAATATTGGCATTCTCTCACCACAATATTGGCATTCTCTTCCCACAATACCGGCATTCTCTCACCACAATATTTGCATTCTCTCAACACATTGGCACTTTCTCACCACAATATTGGCATTCTCTCACCACAATATTGGCATTCTCTCACCTCAATATTGGCATTCTCTCACCACAATATTGGCATTCTCTCACCACAATATTGGCATTCTCTCACCACAATATTGGCATTCTCTGATCACAAATATTGGCATTCTCTCACCACAATATTGGCATTCTCTCGCCACAATATTGGCATTCTCTCACCACAATATTGGCATTCTCTCACCACAATACCGGCATTCTCTCACCACAATATTGGCATTCTCTCAACACATTGGCACTTTCTCACCACAATATTGGCATTCTCTCACCACAATATTGGCATTCTCTCACCTCAATATTGGCATTCTCTGACCACAATACTGGCATTCTCTGACCACAATATTGGCATTCTCTGACCACAAATATTGGCATTCTCTCACCACAATACTGGCATTCTCTCACCACAATATTGGCACTCTCTCACCACAATATTGGCATTCTCTCACCACAATATTGGCATTCTCTCACCACAATATTGGCACTTTCTCACCACAACACTGGCACTTTCTCACCACAATATTGGCATTCCCTCACCTCAATATTGGCATTCTCTGACCACAATACCAGCATTCTCTGACCACAAATATTGGCATTCTCTCACCACAATATTTGCATTCTCTCAACACACTGGCAATTTCTCACCACATTGGCGCTTTCTCACCACAATATTGGCATTCTCTCACCACAATATTGGCATTCTCTCACCACAAATATTGGCATTCTCTCACCACAATATTGGCATTCTCTCACCACAACACCGGCATTCCCTCACCTCAATATTGGCATTCTCTCACCACAATACTGGCATTCTCTCACCACAATATTGGCATTCTCTCACCACAAATATTGGCATTCTCTCACCACAATATTGGCATTCTCTCACCACAATATTGGCATTCTCTCACCACAATATTGGCACTTTCTCACCACAACATTGGCATTCCCTCACCACAATACCGGAATTCTCTGACCACAAATATTGGCATTCTCTCACCACAATATTTGCATTCTCTCAACACACTGGCACTTTCTCACCACATTGGCACTTTCTCACCACAATATTGGCATTCTCTGACCACAATATTGGCATTCTCTGACCACAAATATTGGCATTCTCTCACCACAAATATTGGCATTCTCTCAACACACTGGCACTTTCTCACCACATTGGCACTTTCTCACCACAATATTGTCATTCTCTCACCACAATATTGGCATTCTCTCACCACAATATTGGCATTCTCTCACCACAAATATTGGCACTTTCTCACCACAATATTGGCATTCTCTCACCACAATATTGGCATTCTCTCACCACAATATTGGCATTCTCTCACCACAAATATTGGCATTCTCTCACCACAAATATTGGCATTCTCTCACCACAATATTGGCATTCTCTCACCACAATATTGGCATTCTCTCACAACAAATACTGGCATTCTCTCACCACAATACTGGCATTCTCTCACCACAAATATTGGCATTCTCTCACCTCAATATTGGCATTCTCTCACCACAATATTGGCATTCTCTCACAACAAATACTGGCATTCTCTCACCACAATATTGGCATTCTCTCACAACAAATACTGGCATTCTCTCACCACAATATTGGCAGTTACATGTTGGTAGATACCTAAGTTAGCGAGCACTGTATCTCGTTCTATCTCTGTCTCCCTGATCTTGGCCTGTAGCTGTGTGAGTTTCTCCTCGTACTGGATACGCAGAGTGTGAAGTTTCTTCTGGCTCATCTCCAGCTCATCTATCAACTTCTGTTTGATAGAGATTTCGCATGTCAACTCAGCCAGGTCTTCATGGATGTTGTCAGAATCTAAACACAACAACACAGCATGAGCAAAGTAGACATCAGTTTATCAAGGTGGCTCTCAAAGTACTGTTTGTATTTTTTGTTGCTGTTTTTCAAAGAACCTATTAAGGGAAGCAAAAAATAGTTACCAGGCCTTATTTCAGCCATGTTTCAGAACAGGCCCTATTGATGCAGAGCCACAGACTACTTACCCTGTTTTTCGCTAACGTGATCTACAGATCTACATTTATAGGACATGTTTTACCCATGTTGTATATTACTTTGCTTTGGTTCATAAAAATATGCATAAATGTTAACAAATGTTTACATATGTAAAACATCGAAGTCTAGGATCACAACCAAACAGGCCTATGATAAACTCAGTTGTCTCTAACTTGTCTGGAGGAAAATGTTAAAAATTTACATGTGATATAACTGTGTTTCACAGGACTTGTCTTGGGACTTCAACAGTTTCTGTTTTTCATCAGAAAAAAAGTCATTGTCCTGTAGACGAGTGCCAGTAATGTTCATTTGTTCAATGATGTCACATGTTCATTTATAAAAAAACAAAGAGCATATAAAAATAACTTAATTTGTGAATTATTTAAAACTTCAAATTATAGTCAACATGCATTTCAGTAAAACGGGTACTGTGTAGATTACAACTCTGAACACTTCTTATCAGATTAAAAATAATCTCCAGAAGATGAAAATATAAAACGAAAGCAAAGTGTGGAAACTACACATATAAGAAAACGTATCTGGGTGAAATATATGAATCTACGGCAGAGAAAAACACAGATAAAATTCAGTAAAAACATCTGATACAAGCACTGGTGGGAGGGACAGACACTCCAGCAATGCATGCCACTAGACATTTTCTCAAGACATGGTTGTCATGGTTACCTGTGTAATACATGTACATCCAATAGTCATGGAGGTAATCTGGTAGACAAAAAAACATCTTCACTCATTTAAAGTTGCTTCACAGTCAACAGTAAAGCTGTGGCTAAAAGTTAAAACCAAGCAGGAGATTAGCACGATCCCAGAGGTTTTGTGGAGAGTTTGTAGAGGGCTGTAGACAGACAATCACTTGCAGATTTAGTGATCCGTACACTGTGACTGATCACACTCGCGTGGCTGACCAATGGTAGGCCTACACGCTGGCTGTGGGTAGTTGACAGCGGAAAATATAGTTCTTAGTTAGAATGATTTAAAAGATTTTTGAAAGACTATAACACAATACATAAAACTGAAGTAAAATATCTGATGTGTTTGTTTTTTATCTTTTAAGTAGTGATTTACGAGTGAGGTTCGTGATGTATCACTACGACTGCTAAAACTAGCTAACCCTTCATCTCCAATAACATGTTAAAAGATGGGCAAATATCTTTCGTTTCTTCCATACAAGGTTTTCCTTATTGTGGGCGTCATTTGCCAGTGAAAAATTATCTGCCACTCAATGAATTATAAAACCAAATTGACACTTTGAGGCTGACACACCATGCAACAACAGCAATGCAGTATTACAATACGAATTTCATGGTAAAAAATAAAAAGTTAATATAGGACAAGTTAGATTTTGACTATATGACTGTTGAGAATTTGTAGTTTGTACGAAACTATGAAGGAAAAGCACCCACATATTAAACACCTGAAGGAAAAAATGATCCATTTGAAAGGTTTTTCTCACAGAAAAATGTAATATTGTAATAATTTCCCTCTTGCACTAATACACTTTATTTGAATTTTTGGCTTACCAGACAGTGTGCCTTTTCTTTTCTGACATTGTCACTACAAAATTCAGTCCACTCTTTTAATTTATGCTTAACAATACATGATTTGCACCAACACCCAGATGAATTCAGATAGGCCTGTCAAAATTTATTTGTGAACTTGCATATATAGCTTGTACATATATCGATAAATATATGGTTATGAGTTTTTTTTTCTCCAGTCTAAACAGTATTGTTTTGGTGTTCACTATACTTGTGTGAAAAAATATCATGGCTGTTTAATAGCCAGCTACAGCAAAGCAGATTATTGTAGGATTAATCCGGGATTACAATAGATGTTTATCTTATTTCCAGGCTTAAATAAAATATGAAGTGTCATGCAGAGACCTGGAAGAATAACCCAAGCGGGTTAGCAGTGACACTTTGTCAAAATTGCTGGTGCTAAATTCACTGTTCCTGTGTAAATCAATCTGTACAACTTCTCGGGTGGCAATTTGGTCTCCAACTCAGCAAGTCTGTATAGGCAATCAACGATTTAGGCTAATCTTGAAAACTTTGTAAACACACCAGTAAGATTAAAAAAATATACACCAGCCAATCTGGGTTGAAAACATTGATTGCGGTAGCTAGGTTTACATGTCTGTCCACCTGAAGTAGCATACAGTAAAAGGTCCGTAATCTGGTGATGCCAGATTCTGACTTGAGCATATGTATTTTGGGTTATCTTTTTTTTTCCCAGTCCTTTTGACAGGAGGCTTACACGATCCTTGCAGTGATATGAACACATGATGTTATTTAGACCTCACCTTTATACAAACGTGACAAATGGTAAGACATGAGCGTGAAGGATCAGACAGGGGCATGACCACACTAGAGTGCTGTCTTCAGGTGTTGGAGCGAGGTCCTTGGCAGGAAGCGCATGCTACTGCACATGCTTTATTCACAAGAAAGTTGCGTTGGTTTGTGAAATTTATGCGAAAATTTGGCTAGTTCACTATAAAATATCTGTCACAGGGTTCCATATGACATAATATAAGTGTATATCAAAATTAGTGTGCCGACCGTTGACGCCAATCGCAGACTTTGATCGCATATTTACTCCCTTAATCAAGTTGATGAACTGATTTTGTTGTGCAGATGTAAGTTATACATTGCAAGATAAATTTTCCGCTTTTCACAGCTAGCATATTTTCAAATAGCTGAAACACAAGGATTTCACCTTCGCTTGCAAACTAGTATAGGCCTATGTCTGTTGATGGAACTATGATCACACCTTCCGACGACAATCCTGGGCGCCTCAGCAGATCTTTGACACAGCCCAGTAGAGAGTTTGTCGCGCAGCTTTGTTGCATTTTTCAGTAACTCGGAGCGCGATATGGGTGGTAAACAACTGACTTTTAGCCTGCGCTGTAGTGTAGTTTACTAAGCAACCAGCCCAAATGATGCAAGCATATCAGACTTTCCATTAGAGTATATACTAAAAATATTCACCAAAATGAAAGTCATTACTCTTACAAACCTTGAATCCATGATGTGGATATTTTTGCAACAGATGATCCATACATACAAAGCTTAGAGATTAACATATATAACTGTAAGGATAAATGTCTGTACAAAGTCACTCACTGCTTGATTGTCTTGATGTTAAGCTAAGTATAAAAGTTTGTATGTCCAGGTACTACATTAGCCGAGCTTTACTGTACTACAACAGGCGTTTTCCACACTTCGTCCAGACCTGACATAATGTATGCAAATGATACACACACCTGCAGTTTGAACTTAATGTTGGCGCAAGGTGATGGCCACAAAGTGTGTAAAGTCACTACATATGAATTGTGATGCAACAAACTTGACACTGTTGATGTCATAATGCTACACAATGTCGGATCCTGGAAATATCAAATACAAATATTGGCACCCATTGTTCAGAGTTTAACATAGCTGATATGGAATGTGCGTGTGTGATCAGCGATACAGGTCTGTATCCAAGAGGACAGTTCCTTATATGTATGTATACCTTGATCCTCATCTTCCTCCTCTGAACTGCTGTCCTCATCTACATCCTCATCATCGTCGTCATCCTCATCAATGTCGGATTCCTCCAGCCCATCCCCATTCAGTCCATTCACCACCTGCTGCACAAAACCCACTCTTACACCACAGGTAAATTCTCCACAATATCAAGTATTCTTACTGGCTTATGTAGTATTTGGACCAGCAGTTGCAGTGGGTCAAATTATTTTACTTGACAGCAGCCATTAATCAATTTCCCTTCAAACCTTTAGGACTGGAAAAACAACTGTATAAAGTCTAGAGCATCTCAGCATTCATCAATAAACTTAAAACTGTTCACAACCAGGAGGATGACTTAATAAGGAAAGCATCAATTTATAGTCCTAGACCTTTCCATGTCGCAATGGGAGATTCAAGGGCGAGCTACACAGAAGGTCCAAATGACAGTAGAAGGCATTGTTTGCTTTTTTGATGTTGCCGTGCACATGTGTTTCATACAGGTTTGATGAGCACGCATACACTGATAACTGTGATAACGTAATAAAGGAAAGAATGTATGAGTTTATAGCTTTGGGCCGTCTTGTTATAGGTGAGAGGAAGTTATACGAATTCTCCATTGTGAATGCTCGAATTCAATTTTTCATTTATCTGATTGAGTTTCATTACATAAGGTATTTCACCTATACAAAACCTATTTATGAGAAAAAAACATGCCCTATGTAAATGCATGAAGATAACTAACAAATTCTAATTTATAGCTGATCTGATGCCCATTGAAAATAACATTTATATTTATCTTTCTACATGAGTGATGAATTACCTCCCCTTGGTTCTCCACAGCATCATTCAGCTGATCATCAGGATCTTCATCGCTAAAGTTCTCCTTGTCACTTCTGAGAATGTCAAATAAACACACTATTGTAATAAGCACAGTATTGTAATAAACGCAGCATTGCCATAAACACAGAACTGTAATAAACACAGCACTGTAATAAACACAGCAATTTAAATTAAGGTTTCATCCATTCATTCACATAGCCATTCCGTGATCCAGCATCATACAGAGAGTAAGTCATTGCTGTGGATAGTGGACTAACACAGTATAAGCCTGAAAATAGGTGTCTGATATTTTTGAAAACATGTTGAAAACTTTTGAAGAAATGGTATGATCCATACTGTCCTGTTATATAATATGAAACCAAATTTATTTGGGTCAAGGCCATATATTATGTAAGAAGAACAATAAGGGCTTTACCGCCCCTTTGATGAAGTATGAAGACTGGCTGTCCAACAGCTGGAATCTTCACTCAGCCATGAGGACAACAGCCTTTGTTACAGTCTTAACACTTTACTCTATAATCTCCATTTACTGATCTAACGTGTACAAAGTCTTACGGTCGCTGATTTAAAGAAAAAAAAAATACCCCCCCAAAACCCCACTTTGATCACATGGATGACATTTTACAGCTTCCTGAAGCAAGTTTAATATCGCTCAAGCAGATGGTACATCGTAATTGGTGAACATATACCAGCTTGTCAACACAACTACAAAAATACAGTTGTCAGCATGACATCGGCCTCTTGAAGAAGCAAACCATGCTTGAAAAAACTGGTAAATTTGTATTTGAAACAATGTTGATGTTCTTTGTTCGGTCTGTATGCTACAGGCTTACATGTGCATATATATTCACCACTTTCCGCAAAATAAAACCGTGAGTGTATGATCCTGTTTATTTATCATTTTGAAATTCTTATTAAAGGCCCAGTAGAATTAATAAAAGACTCCAAAACATGTAGGCTCTGACCAGGATATGGCTTTCTGCATCAAACCTGCCAGACTCACTTATGCTGGGTACATAGGAATAAAATCCATTTTCACACCATTAATTTGTATAATAGAACACTCAGACATTATCACAACCTACAAGTGTAAGCTCTAATAATCTAATAACAGCATTCATTCTGTGGAGACTGAGGTATCGATCTACATAAGCGACCAAGAATTCAAATACAAAGAAATGCGGAGTTGCCACTCTATGCAAATCACAACCAAGGGACCTTGGTCAATCACTTCAACTGTCAAGCCAATCCCACCACAGATGTATTTCATGATACCTTCACTGGTTATGAAATCACTTAACTACACCCAATTTAACCTTATTTATGGTGGTTTAATTCACTGAAATGCACAAGACGAAAGGAAATAAATATAATTGTTATATTTATTTATTTATTTGATTGGTGTTTTACGCCATACTCAAGAATATTTCAGTTATACGACAGCGCCCAGCATTATGGTGGGAGGAAACCGGGTACAGCCCGGGGGAAACACATGACCACCCGCAGGTTGCTAACAGACCTTCCCACTTACGGCCGGAGAGGAAGCCAGCATGAGTTGGACTTGAACTCACAGCGACCGCATTGGTGAGAGACTCCTGGGTCATTACGATGTGCTAGTGCGCTAACCAACTCAGCCACGGAGGCCCCCTATATAACTGTTATAAGTTTGTGCATGTATAAACTAATTCTGTCTGCTGCTGAAAGTTGTAAGTAATTCACTGCGGAGGTGTATGTGAATTCATTGAAGTTGGCCTGTAGGACTAGTTTTGGTGGTAGATCTCGCAATAAAAACAAGACCACAAGTCACATCATAGAATAATTCCCGCCCCATTCAGGGCAAGCCAGACATTCTGTCCCTAATCAGCCCGGTCTGGTCGCCTTCAGCAGCTAACAATGAGGCTCAAAAAGGTGATTCTTTCCATACATACACAAGTGTATAGGCCTACATGTGCACCCTGTTTCTGTCACATGAAATGAACAAACAAAGGTCTGTACAAGGATTTCATTCAGTGTATGGTCGACCAGCTGGGTGTACAGTTTGAATTCTTGAAAAAGTGAAGGTACTGTGTTCAATCACCACATATGTACCGTGAGCCAGCATGGTTTACAAGTGCATTATCAGCCATAAACAAATTTTCTTCCCTACATGTATCCCAATATTAAAAACATTTCAAACATTTGTCTAAATTTGCAGCTATTTCCTCCCCCTCCCTCTTTTCATATCTACATGTATTATATCTGAATGCCTGACAGCATTGCAGTATAGCCGACATTGGCCCCTCAAATGAATCCCTTTAGTACAGGTGAACGTGCGAAACAATTCCTAATATATTCGGACTGAGCTGCTAATCAACCATTATTCACGCCAAAACCATACAGTTGTCATTGTTCCAAGTGGCAGATAACTGAAAATAAATAGCATAATTGGTCAGTGTTGAATTCTTTAAGTGTCAGTTACAGACACATGACCACAAGCTCTCAGGAAATGGTAGCGTCTTACTTACAACAATACATTGTTTCAAAATTGCTGCAATGTACTAGTGCATGTATGTAAAGCTTGTGATGGGTGTATTTCTACATATGCATCCATTTCCACACCTGCCAATACTATGTTCAGGTATGACAAATCACAAACATTTTAAACCAAGCTTGCAGTCTGGATGTTTCTGTCCGCAAATGCTTTCTTTTCACCAAAATATTTTTTTTTGCTTGCTTGGTCGGACTTGTAAAATGCGGTGGACTCCAATCTCCGTTGTAGCTCGAGATTTACCTGATACGTGATTGCTTCCTTTGAGACTGACTTGTCATCTATCAAGCCACATGTCTGAACAGCATGAATCCTACATCGACATGGCACCTTGTCCAATCAACCGTTCCCACTTATGAGCTCTTCCCTTAAACATGAGAACCATTAAATCTTACCCAGCATTGCTTTGAATCTTACCCAGCATTGCTTTGAATCTTACCCAGCATTGCTTTGCTTGGAACTCTGGTTCTTTTTGGCCTTCTTTAATTTTTTGATATCTTTCTTGGCCTCCTCTAGCAGATGCGCGACGTTATGGTCAGGTGAGAGTGGGGTGTCCATGCCGCCCGAGATGGGGACAGCACTGAAGGAGCGGGACATGGGGCTGAGTGCTAAACGGGATGGTGAACGCACTGAAGCCTTCTGTAACACTTCACACTGCGCCTCGGACTCTGCCAGTTTGGTCCTGTGAATACAGAGCACAGAAACATAATCTCTAAACCTGCTCCACAGCCAGGCCAAATGTGTTTACACATCTACTGGCAATATCTTGAATTCCATCAAATTTATTTTCACATATCATAGATCATTCATCCTAAACACATCTTCATTATTATAAACCAAATTGTTATTCTGAGGCAGGTTATTCAATAATGACAGAAATCCCAATGCTTATGTTTGGATAACAATTAAAGAAGTTACCTGAGATCTTCTGTCTGTTTGATATATTCCTCCAGTACCTTACTCACTTCTTCATTTCCTATCTCCAAGGCTGAAAATGAAACAGCAGGCCACTTCATTACAAAATGTGAAAAATCCTATTGAAATAAATGTTGTTTTGCTTGAACATGATCCCATACTGTTAATATATCTTACTGTCTTCAGACAGTTAATATTATATTATCATCAGAATATACAGAATATACGTCTAGAAAATAGCACGAAAAGAAGAAAATATGAAACCACAACATTTGTGGCTAACTCTAGTTAGAGGCTTGCTTGTTCTTGTTTGAAGATGCCAGCTTTTACATCTGACAAGTAAAACATACAACATCCTCAATGCGAGCTGTCTGTATAAAGACATTTATCTCTCCCCCTAAACAGGAAAATCAAACTTCTGCTAACCACACATACTCTTGAACAACAGATAAATCACCACACCTGGATACATCAGACCTGTTTCAGTTTATCAGACTGAAACTTTGAGCAGATAACATCTGCTTACCTGTGCCACCTGTCAACTTGTACGCCTCCACCTGAAGCAACAGCTGAGAGTTTCTAGCCTTCACCGTCTCCACAGTCTCATACAGGGCTTTGATACGAGACCTCAGCTTATTGTTTTCTGTTTGTAACATTGTGTTCTCATGGAACATGTCATTTACACTCTCCACACCGTCTGCATCTATCACTCGTTTACCCTGAAAATTATCATCCATGGTAACCATAAGAGATACTCAAACTGTTCTTCAGGAACTGGGCAGCAAACATAATAACCAATCTAGTGTACATAAATGGAGATATGTTTTCACGGATAAACTGGAAGATTTCAATAACTGCTTAGTCACAGATTGAAAAGAAAACTTCTCATGTCAAAGGAAAGTTCATTTTTTCTTTGGGTCTTGCTTCATGAAGAGATAACAGTTCCCTGTAACTTAACAGGGATACAGTATCAACGCTGGCTGATTGACAGTGGAGACTGGATTTCCTGGGCTAAATCATCCAACTTTGTTCAACTTTGTCCAACTTACATCTACCAAAGGTAAAATTCTGCTTATCTATGCACAGTCTGTAATTGCCTATTTCTCCCGACAGCCAATCAGAAACAACACTTTATCCCTTTAAAGAAGCATTTAGAGATGCACATCTCACCTGTTTGTAATCACACAGTTCCTGCTGTAACATGGCTATCTCAGCGCGCAGAGCAGCCAGCTGCTTACTCGTCTTGTCCTGGTTGGACACCACTTTGTTCTTGATATTTCTTGCTCGATTGGCATATTTCAGGGTGTTTAAAGTCTCAACAAAGTCTCTATCTGAAGGGGACACACAGGCGATCATCAACGTCCGACTGAAAAAAAAAAACATTGAGCATTGTTGACAGGAAAAGTCATGAAATGTCCATTGTGAAGAAAATGAAACTAAACATTTAAGAGAGAATGCTTTAAAAGAACAGACTACTTTTCGATGAAGTAAACAGCATCAAAAAGTTCATTTCTTGCTGCTTTCAAATGTGGCTGCTACACAGGCTCTAAGTGCTGTATTTCTACAATCAAGATGAATATACCAGTAGCATCTGTATGTGTATTTAATGTGGAAATACAGCTATTGCAGAACGAAAGAATTTGTGACAACACTGTGTTGCTTTGTTCAGCATGATCCAAAAAATCCTCAGTGTGACCTCACTCTCAATTCATATTTTTCTTTCAGTGAACAAAAATGTTTTAAAATAAAATAATGAAAACCATATTTGGAATCAGCATGAAAGGGTCTTTGGGATGATGTGTTCTTTACTGATCTAATCTGTTATTTTCATTATTAAAGGTAGTTATCTCCCTCTGCTTTGTACTGTTAACACTGTTTCCCACTAAGGAGAAGTGCATCACATTCTAAATGATGTGTGGACACTCACAGCTCAATAAGCCTATTTTGGGGGGTTAACACAGTTCTGTCTCTGTCACTGGAGATTCATGTGTAGAAGTAAAAATCTTCTACAGCTTTGGGACAGGATAAATACAATAAAGGGAAGAGGCTAAAATATCAAAGTGACAGCCGTAAACAGACAATGAGCCTGACTGCACAGCTCAGACAAACACACAGCATGATTTACCTGTTTCCCCCTAATGAATCCTGTAAAAGCCGTGTAATTTTGGAGTCTCTGTAAGGCACATGGGTGGCTTTCTTTGTCACATCTCCTAGTGCTGATATCACATTACCTAGAGCAAGCTGCAACACAAGATAACACATGATTACAAATCAATGTCACAGAGAATCAAACTTACAAGGTCTGCCCTGAGCAAGCTTGTCTTGCTGTGACAATGACAAACTATTACATGAACATACTATATTTAGAATTATGAATTTTAAGGAATTTCTGGTTAATTCCTGTGGAAATCAGTTATATTGTAACTGTATAAACACAGGACACATATGAAAAGACAGAGCCAGTGCCAAACGGATGGTTAAATCAAGGCTACCAGTCCACAGTTGATAGAAATGCCCTCCTTGGCCCGATCCCCTGTGGCTCCCGTCCGTTTTAACCTCTCTGATCCGGCTAAATCTACAAAGTGAAATTTGGCTGTCAGCGTCTCAAACTCCACAGCAGCAGGCTGGGTGGAGTCCTCGTCTTTCTCCTCTTCAATCTGAGAACAGAATAAGGATATACCACCATTGTTCAACTTGTTTTAAAAATTTCAACTGAATCAGGTTAACAGTATGTATAGTAAAGTTGTAATTCAATGGAACTAATCAAACTTGGTGCAACAAGTTTCATCTACTTGAGAAATATCTACAAATCCACAGATATAAGATAAATTCAATGGGGAAAATGCACACAAATGATCATAGATTTAACCATACTTTGTCAAAAAGGTTTTCATTTGAACTTTAGCTGCTTCTCTCATGTTGATTTTGTCAGCACTGGGACACTGACAGATACTAAGACCCTCTTCCCGAATGGCTAAAAATATCTGCCTGTGTTGGAAAAAGTGAACCAGCTAAACTGTATGAACACAGGTATATTTCAACAAATATCAGAAAAAAGTCATCTGGATTCAAAGATTTTCCAATTAATTTAACCGAACTGTTAATGGGACAGTGTTCCTGTAATAGTAAAATTATATCCCTGTTTTCTTACATTTTCACAAGTGACTTACATTTTTAACCATCCTCTGTTGCCGTATATGCAGTGTAAAGATGGCATGTGAGCGAGAGGACTGCGTATTCATGTTTGTGCTGGCCGTGGCTCGACTTAAGGCACCTTGTTTTAAACACTCTATCGTCTGAGAAGAAAAACATAAGGGCACTATCACAACAACACCTTCTAACCAAAGGATACAGTAAAAATCCTTATCAAACAATATTTGCTCAAACTAACATCAGCCACCATTACATCAAGGTACCACTTCACTAATACAACATTGCACAGAAAAATGTCAAATGACTTTTATCCATTAACGTCCAATAAGACATACATGTAGTTATCAAAGCAATGTTTGCCTAGGTTCTCAATCTGAGCTTTTTTGTCGCAGTCTCACTTATTCTCAGACTTACATCTGTTAATGACGACACAGGTCGAGTTGTCACGCCAACAACATATATTCCTCCCTCTGCATCTTCATGGATTTTTATGTTGGACTTCCGTGTCTGTCAAAGTTACAAAAAAAACTGTTTAGAGAGAATTTAACAAATGATAAGTTGACAACCTACAGCCATGTTTCAGGTTCAGGGTTTCATATTTTCTTGTTAATTTGAATATTGGAGGAGAATTATTGCTGACATTCCAACATCTTACTCACTCTGGCTTCTGGATCCCTTGTCGTATCCAGTAAATCAAGGATTTCTTCATTATATAACTGAAAAAACCAAAAAACCCACTAAGACAAGATTCATGTAATTACAGACAAAAAAAACTACAAGATGGAAGACATGAAGATTAATTAATACTTGTACATCATTTTCACAAGAAGCTTTCAAGACGAAATTCATCAGGCGTAAATAAAGTGTATTTCGCATAATACTTGTTGCAAACAGCACAAACTTCAATCTAGAGGCTTGTGAGACAAACCTCTTACTTACCTCCATAAATTGTGCATTGACTTTGAAGTCTGGCAGTGGTTCACAGTTTTCCCTCGCCGTCTGTGTCCTCTCCTCAATGCCAGTGAACAGGTGGTCCACGGCTCTGGGGATGATCCCCACCTGCTGCGGAGAGCTATCCACCTCAAATCCTGTCCCCATGGAATAAGTCTTCCCAGAGCCAGTCTGTAACAACACAAATCTAGGAGGAGCATAGAAGCATAACCCAGACCTGCAGTAGATCTATAGAGAATTCAGATAAAATGTAATACCTCTACTTGCTAAATGTTGATCGTTACGAAGTCATGTTAAACTGGCAAAAATCTATGCTGGATGGAAAATACTGGGATCACCAGTTGCACATTGCACCCAAGCATGTATCAAAACTCAACATTGTACAGACATGGCTTAGGCATTACCAATTTTTTATTTTATAAATTGAAAAACCACCATTTCTTTTGCCCATCCTTGATGTTTTTATGATTTTCTCTATTTTTTCAAGGCTTAATCTGTTCAACAGGAAAAATTGCCAACACAATCTACATATTCCACAAATAAGACGATTTTCGTTCTTAATTTTATACTCTTTTGTCAAAGAAAAAATTGGCCTTTAATATTAACAAAACGAAAATACCTGAATGTACTTCTGTATGACCTGCGTTTCATGTCATATTGCAGTCTTGTATTATGGTACCTATTATGTAATTTATTTCTACTATAATTTTAGATCCACACAATGCTGTCAGGACACACATACATGTACATAAATTATGTGTAATGATTTTTGGCCTCTGCTGGTTGTTAAGTGTTTTTCCTCCTATAAACACACCCGCATATCATCACACATTCCACAGCTTCTAAAGTACAGATATATTTTTTTATAATTTTGTGTCAATTATTCCCCATACAAAATGCAGGCTAGCTGTCAGTATAAACTTGAAAATCAGGTGACTGTACGATTTGCACTGTCATGGATGTAAAATTGTTCTAGGCATTCTACATGGCGATGAGCACAATCACAAAGTCTATTTTCAATCCATCAACCTATTTTTTTCACAGATGGTATTCGAAAAGATTTCAGGTAATTGGACGGATAGAGAATGTGTTACACACTATGCATCCCTGGAACATACACCATGATACATGTATATGCAAACACCATGTATCATAACATGATGATATGCTCACCGTGTCTTTGTTCATATGCAAAAATATACACCTTGATGACGCACATGTGATATAACAAAAAAAGCTGCTTTACACTAAGTATACAGTACAAATGTATGAGCATGGTATGCTTGACTACGGATTTGGTGAGGTGTACACATACTACTGGCGTGGACTTGTTATTCATAAAACACTCACAAATACTTATTGCACAAAAGTAAGATGACAGGGGTATGTTAAGCAACATACACTAACAGAATGTTTTTTCAATTTTATAACATTGTAACATTTTCCCCACACTGTTTAAAATTGAGACATCTTCTACCCACCCACACACATGGATGTATGAACACATGTATCTGGATATGTACTTGACACTTCATTTTCTTTTCATGGGTAGATGTCAATTTTTTCTTTACACACTGTTGCATGGACATTTACAATGCCAAACTATACGGAGGTATGGTCATCTACCGCCTGAGGAAACTTGCCCTGAGGACCCATCATACCCACACCTTCCACCACTGACCTCGAACATATAACACCGCTATTGTAGAGGATAGCTTACAAACCTAGCTACTAATTGGTGTCATCTTTACAGTCATGATTGTAGCCATAAATCAGCGTGTTGTCATGGCTCTACAAGACAGGTGAAGTAGTGATAACACAGTACTATCCTTCAGGCTTCTCACTGGCCATGTCAGGTGTGCTCCTAATGAGCAGTAATTACAGAGGGTTCATCACCCCAAAATAGCTCCAGGCTGAGGTCACAGCCAGGAGGCATTAGGACTCACATTACGTTACTTCTAAACTCTACATGTATACGTGACATTTTCACTAACAGTACATGTATATCAATAAATGAAACACCACCTGCTCAATATGAAGTGAAATGATCAGTCAAGAACAACACACGCAATAAAAAACTTGAATACAAGTCACAGAGAAACTAACATGAATGCAGAATAAACACAGAGCAACCCACTATGACAGGTATACAAGTCAAACAAATCAAGATGACCCATTTCAAAGTACACCCACAAGTCTCTTATGTAGTTACATGTATATTAGGTTGTATACTGTACATCTGAACAAACCACACTAGTCTGTACATACAAGAATAACATATAATGTTTGTATTAGTACAAGCATCCACACTGGGTTAAGCCATTTTTCTTTCATGCCGACTTTAAATTAACGCGAATTGTTATGTCCAAAAAACAAATATTATTACATTAGCTACAAAACTATATACGCAGATACAATGTTTTTTTTGTTGTTGTTGTTGTTGTTTTTTTTTACACTGATCAAATTAATAAACCAGGCCTCCCACCCATTCCCATTAGACATGGAATGTCACTGCCCATCCTGTTCTGGTTTATAGTATGACCAAGAACCTTGTAGTAAAAGCACAGTCCTGTCACTGAATCATTTAACTGATTTGTATTCATGAAATATTTGTACATCAATCTTGCATATATTAATTAACCTGCTCAAGTAACACAGGAAAGGGGTGTAAATCAGCTCTGTGGGATAACCTGTTACTGTCTGCTGAGAAGAAAATAATGTTCTCTAAATTTTAATACTTATTTGCACATGTACAAGAAAATATTTCTCCGAATACAAGCTACAGAGGTGAGTCTTAAACATTTAGTTCGGCCAGAGACTATGGATGAACTAACTGTGTATCAGCTGGACAAGTGCCTGAAAGAGAACTGATAATATCATAAGAAAAGAAAACTTGTAACTTAATTTCAATGCAGAGTAAAGATATAGATGTAGCACTGCACAGGTGAAGGAATACATATATGTATGTATTTATTTATTTATTTGACTGGTGTTTTACGCTGTACTCAAGAATATTTCACTTATACGACAGCCGCCAGCATTATGGTGGGTGGAAACATGGCAGAGTCCAGGGGGAATCACGGTTAGAAGAAATGATAGGTGATATGGTACACATGTACCGATGTAGTACAGGTACTTGTGGACCACTGTGGGGGTTTTAGCCTATCCAACCATGTGTGACTACTACATCATAGTACAAACACGGACCAGAGGTTGTACATAATATTAGATCCGATAGGACATGTGGAAACTAGGTGACCTATTTGACAGCTTAGTATGTCAGAAATAATAGTCTTCATGTAGGTTTAGAATTGTTAGTGAAGTATAAAGGGGAACTACTGAACCATAGCTGAATATGCCACAACCACAAATCAGGCTAATAACTGAGCTTCTAATGACCGGCAATCATCTTGTCTTTAATTGAATCAGCAATCAACAGGTGTTAGGTTTACCTGCTACCTTGTATTCACACAAAAAGCAAAGCTGTGGCCGGATAAAATCACACTTCATAAGAATCGTTTAAGCCAGAATACATGTACTTGTTTCACTCAATCTCAGATTTTCAGCTTATTTCTGTAAGTCATTTCGGTTGAACAGCTACAAGTAATACTAGTACATGTACCTAAATTTCCTTGTTCCACAGAACTAATTTTAAAATTTAGGTTTTAACACATTTTCTTTGAGGAGATGCAATCAGCACTGTATTCCCTTTACGAAATAAGTCAGTTTATAATCAGTGAATATGCTCAACATGTCATCACACAAAGGAAAGCCATGAAAAATGTAGGATATACATGTGCATGTAAGAATATCAATATTTGTATTGTTCTTAGAGACTTTACAGCAGGAGGGTCATGCTAGAGTTCTAAACCATGTAAGTAAAAGTCTACCTTCCCTAGTGTGCAAAGAGATCAAAGGCAGGCCCGTCTACAGGTGTTAACCTCTCTAGCCACCAAATAAACAGGATAAATGTCACAGTGAAGGACTTGGCCTATAAAATGTGTACTATGTACAATTATTCCAGAGGGTAAACAGCAGGGCTTGAAATTAGCGCTGGTCCGGTGGTCCCAGGCCAGTGGATTTTTTGTCAGACCAGTTGAGTTAGCAAAGCAGTAGAAAATACAAACACTATCAATGATAAGTCTTTGTCTTATTTAGAAAATGGGACAGGAACTTTTTTTTTTCGTACATCGGCGGCATAAATGTCACTTATACATGGAGTGAGGCTTGCTGAAAAACAGCAGTCGCCCTCTTCACATGATGGCGGGGCTCCGTTCCACTCTGGTCGCAGTTTGGTACACAGAAACACCCAAGCGGTGTACGAAGAGTTCCAGTCGACATCATTATGAAATGGAAGTCGGAAACGTCGGAAAGGTGATGTGACTGGAAGGCAAGTACAGTCAATAAACAAACAGCCTCTCTCATCATATGTATATCGTTTCATGTACACACGCCCAGTACATATTACTGATTTGTATGTCTCTAAATGCGGCAATAAATCAAAGCTAAGCTAAGCCCCCTGAAAAGAAAGCTACATTAACTGACAATCAAAGGTTAGAAAGAGACCTTCAGTATGACAGAGAGTGCCAACAGTGAACCTTTCAAATGTTGTGGACTCATGAGAGGCCATGGCTTCACCATAATGCAGTAATCTGCAGTACGATTGTACGTGGTGTAAGAAATTTGCGCTCACCGAAAATGACAAACAATCTTCGTTCATCATTGGCTGTTCCAATCTTAAAGTTGACTTTGCTGTATCCCATCAGAACAACACAATTAGCAAAATCAGGAATTGCTTTGTTTCACACAAGACCCACACTTGTAACACTCAATGATTCGTTTCCAAAGAAATTAGCCGTTTTATTCAAGTGCTTGTTATGGCGGTATCAAGCGTGGTCTTTTCATTTTGTAAGGACCAGTAGAACTCTGAGAATACTGGTCCTGCTGGCCAGTTAGACTTTCTGCTTAAATTCTAACCCTGACCAGAAGCCTTAAAGCTGTAGAATGTTTTCTTCAGCACTTGTTTGCTTATGGCTTAATACAGGTGTAAATTTCACATTTCAATACATTAGTTGTGTATTTCTCTTATGAAATCCCCCTTCATGTTTCCACAGGTTGAACGTATGGGTAGTATATTACAAAGAGTACATGTACATCACAGCAGGTACAAGTATTAGCCTTGAATGGATCCTCTCCCTGTGCATAATCCATGACCAACAGATTGGGCCTGCACACTTCCACCCACTCCGTGTACTACTCTAGTAGTACATGGCCTATGACAGCCTGATACTTCAGTAGACAAGTTATTCATAGCATTGTCTGACTGTTCTTTGCAGAAACTGTATCACATTGATTTAAAAGCTTGCTTTTCTCATTTTCGAATTTATGACGCCAATGGGTATAAGGTAACTTTGTGTAAGCTACAGTTCCCTCATCATCCAATGGATGCTGGCAGTGTAGAAATACTGCTCTGATAACAGTAAAATGTTTGGTATTGTGATATTCTGCTGATACTGTACTGCTGGTGTAGGCAGACTAGCGGGACATCCCGCTGATACTGTGTCGCTGGTGAATGCAGACTAGCGGGACATCCTGCTCATACTGTGTCGCTGGTGAAGGCAGACTAGCGGGACATCCCGCTGATACTGTGCTGCTGGTGAAGGCAGACTAGCAGGACATCCCGCTGATACTGTGACGCTGGTGAATGCAGGCTAGCCGGACATCCCACTGATACTGTGACGCTAGTGTAGGCAGACTAGCGGGACATCCCGCTGATACTGTGTCGCTGGTGAATGCAGACTAGCGGGACATCCTGCTCATACTGTGTCGCTGGTGAAGGCAGACTAGCGGGACATCCCGCTGATACTGTGCTGCTGGTGAAGGCAGACTAGCAGGACATCCCGCTGATACTGTGACGCTGGTGAATGCAGGCTAGCCGGACATCCCACTGATACTGCGACGCTAGTGAAGGCAGACTAGCGGGACATCCCGCTGATACTGCGACGCTGGTGAAGGCAGACTAGCGGGACATCCCGCTGATACTGTGCTGCTGGTGAAGGCAGAATGTAAAGATTTGAAAGGGTTCTTGTTTCATGCATAATTTACTTATCTTGTCAACATGTTATGTTTTGACTGGCTACCATGAATGATTATATACAGAGGCAGATTTACCATACAGCAAGAAGCCCAGACTTAACACTGTTTACAAACACAGGTTAAGTGTATGCCCTACACATTTGGTGGGCTCCTCAGAAAATACAACCAGACCTAATCTAATCATAGGTCAAATTTCTCCATAGTCAAGAATTCAAGTGCATCTCTGTTTACAGGCCAATAACCCATGAGCCCTAGGACAATCCAGTAGGTCTGTGCCTCTAGCCTATCCACCTGCTAAAGTTGTAGATCAGGTTTGGACAATCACAACTTCTCCTTACTCCTGGATGTATGCACATGTAGTTACTGTATCAACAAAGGGTGCCAGCATCACCGTAATATGAGGATGAAAATTCCACAGGGCATCAATACAAGGGATCAACTATCTTGTTACATGTACAGTATATAGAATTTTGTAAGTTGAAAGTTTAACTGGCTTTTTAAAACAAAGTTGGCCCGATTAATAAATCATACTTTATAAATTTGGCCTTACAGGTTTAATGGCAAACCATTACAAATCACAATAGGTCTGTAGTCAGACTATCATAGAACAGACAGAAAATCCAAATGAGAAAAGGCCAGTGTACAGAAGACTGTTACGCCATCACACTGTTAGGGAGATAAGTCACATGTATGAACAATCCAGGCTCCTGCAGAAAACAAGAGTTCTACAAAAAAAAAAGCATGAGGAATGCGTGACATTCCGTCATGGGCCTGTAACTGTTAAACAGGCTCTACAAAGCGTGTTATCGCATTCAGGAATAACAAATGGGGACATCCAGACAACACATCAACTTGACAGAGTTCAGCGTGGCAAGTACTTATTACAAACAAGCCAGACACACTTCAGTAGGCATTTTGGTCTTTTCCATTCATGTAACATCCTTCAAGCTAAGACAATGATAAGCACCCATTCTTTAATTTTCATGATGGAAGCTGAGAACTGCTCTAATTACAGGTAGTGTAGACATCAAACAAAGCATTCAGTTAGATGCCTTGAGAAGTAAAGATCACTTAGCCTTCTGGTGGGAAACACGACCTCCTCCTGACATTTAAGCTCTAACCCAATTCAACCACTGACAAGCTGATGTACAGGTATATCTGTGTGTTCACATAATGCACAGGTACACTGTAACCTGGGAGAATCTCAGCAGAAACAACCACACCAAGTGTACAGGTATATCTGTGTGTTCACATAATGTACAGGTACACTGAAACCTGGGAGAATCTCGGCAGAAACAACCACACCAAGTGTACAGGTATATCTGAGTGCTCACATAATGTACAGGTACACTGTAACCTAGGAAACTCTCAGGAGAAACCACCCCAAGTATACAGGTATATCTGTGTGTTCACATAATGTACAGGTACACTGTAACCTAGGAGAATCTCAGCAGAAACAACCACTCTAAGTGTCCAGGTATATCTGTGTGTTCACATAATGCACAGGTACACTGTAATCTGGGAGAATCTCAGCAGAAACAACCACACCAAGTATACAGGTATATCTGTGTGTTCACATAATGTACAGGTACACTGTAACCTAGGAGAATCTCAACAGAAACAACCACTCCAAGTGTACAGGTATATCTGAGTGCTCACATAATTCACAGGTACACTGTAACCTAGGAGAATCTCAGCAGAAACAACCACACCAAGTATACAGGTATATCTGAGTGCTCACATAATGTACAGGTCCACTGTAACCTGGGAGAATCTCAGAGGGAACCACACCTGGTGTACAGGTACATATGTTGTCATTTCAACAGCAAATTATAACAAGTCTTTAAACAATTCTGAAATAAAACAACAATAACAGTCATAAAGAGTGAATGACAGATTGATTGACAAGATGTAATAGTGTATGTCCATGTATATGCTAGCCATTGGTATTAGTACCAGTATTAACATCAGTAAGAAAAATATTATCCTGCCATACAAAAAAAATTTGCTCCCATTTAAAAATGGACGTCACATGTGCTGTTCTTTAATTTAAACAATTTCTTTTGGGCTGAAGTATGAGGTTGATTGATAAATATATTTCAAAGCGGGCTTTCACTGGGATTTCCATATTGTAACTGCGAATAATGGGGCAATAAATCTAGGGCAGATGAGAAATTGAAGTGTTCTTTGAGGTGTAAACAGGTTGGCAGAGCAAGTATTGTAACTAATGATAAATTGTATGATGTTAATACCACAACGAAGAAAACAGACGTGTCAAGTCAGAAGACCACGAACTGGCTCTAAGCCAAAAGATGATAATCTGGAGGTGTAATCCACACCAAACTCCTAACACTGAAGAATTACCTTGATGTCCTTAACTTGATAACATACCTGCAGTTTTAATTACCCATGTATGTTTATACTTGATCTTGATACACTTCAATCTTCCCTCCTTAGCTTTCAGAAATAAATATTCTTCCATACTTCCAATACTCTTCAATTTACCACCCTGGAAATGTTTTTTTGTTTAAGTGTGCTGCCCTCATCACGTCATAGCTGTGCACTATAATAACATTTTTCTTTTACAAAACTTCTGACTTAATATAATGTAGTTTTTAGCGAATAACAAAGTCTTGGCAAAAGAAAACACTAAAATGAAGTATTTAACAGATGAAATATTATTACACATTATTCAGGAAAATAGTTTGATGTATTTTTTTAGAATTTTTCTTATCAAGTTAAATGCATTTAAAGGACAGGATTCTACGGCAGTCTGTTGGGACCCAGGAGTTTCTCAGTCCCAAGCAGCACACTTCGCTTCAAGGTTCATTTGGTGGATGCATTCACAGCTCTATATGAATATGGATTCTGAACGATAAAATATAGCAATCTATGTGTGTCAAGTAACAAAAAGCTGATGTCATGTCACTGGTCCCAATTCGGTCAGAAAAGGGCATCCTAAGCCACAAGTTTCAAATGCATTTATACAGGTTCGAAAAATATTCTAAAAATATAAATCAAACTATATTCCTGAACAGTATTTAATGGTCATTCATCAGATATTTTTTATGCTAGTGTTTGCTTGCCTACCACCCTAGCAACGGAAACACCTGGTTCAAAACTGCTGTAGGAGAGGATGTGTTGGTTACATTTGTGTTAAATTGCGACAGTAAGATGTTATAAGGTGATAATGTTTCAGAAGTACTTTAAGATCACAGGAGACCTATTTTCAACTTGTACAGCTTTGACACAGAGAACAGTGCAGGTGAAATAAGAACTGAGTTACAGGTCAGTGTAAGTAACGATTCAGAATGTTTAGTGTTGAAGCTGAGCTGGGATCATGGTCAGCCGATCCCGGAGCTAATGTTTATGAATACATTTACATATACATCAGGTAATCTGTCACTGTTTCCTAGATATACACAAAACGGGATGTACCACATAAAAGAAGCAATATGCAGAAGTAACTTTCTTTTCTTTTAAAGTATTTATTTATTTTCACACATGCACACAACAATCCAGAGGCAAGCTAATTACGATACTTGACATGGACTGAGTTCAATGAGGCGTGATACATGCATATACATTGACGAGCTAAATGAGCAGTCAATTTGAAACTGAGAACAGTCAATTTGGGAGTGAGAAACAATCAATTTGGGACTGAGACAGTCTCTGGGTGTTTCATAAACCTGACACACGTGTAATGATCTGTGCACATGAAGAAAGCAATGAAGCAAACGTTAAAGATGTAAGTCACATGGGATTCCAGACAATGGTGTCTAAATGTACATTTCCAACCGGGAAATGTTACGGAGGCTAAATAAAATTTGTGTGATTTTTTAGTGTCATTAAATATTTGTAATGAAGTGTATTTGACATCTAACCAAGAGTGAATAATTCTGTTTATTTCCCATAGACTGCTTACCTGTCCATAAGCGAACACCGTAGCATTGTACCCCTCAAAACATCTGAAAGGGACAGGATAGAACATTGCTTATACAAGAGATCCATTTATAGAAAGGGTTTTTACATCTTTTGCTCCAATACAAAGCTGGAAATTTAACAGCAGTAGCTCCACAAAGGTATCTAGGCTTTTCTATTTAGAACTGTCAACCAATGAAACAGGAGCTCTGGTTAAACACAATGACAAGACGAGTAAGGATGTAAAAATTTCATGGCTGATTAAACTCCTAACAAAATATGACGCCTTGTCCTATGTCTGATACTGGAGATGAAAGGAGTTTTCACACAGAGTAATCCTGGCTTTATGGTAAAGCCATATATAGGGTGTATCATGATTTTACATCTGTAAAGGGATTTTATACCGTGTCAGTGTGCACACTTCTTTTTCCACCTTCCACCGAGATACATGTGTAATAGAATATCTGGAGCCTTACCAACCTTGATCCTTTTAGTTTAGGTGCATTTTCAGCTGACTTAAAAAGCTTAAAGACAGCATAAATGTTATGACTGGAAGAATGTATCTGTAATTTATTTACCTGATTCGTATTTTATGCATTGTAGTGTTTTCTGGTATATAAAATTAAGTGAAACATATAGTTCTGGGGTGGACAAAACGAAACTAGTCATCATACCCGCTATTTCAGATGAATTCCTTCACATAACATCCCTACTCATCATGCCTGCAGATGAATTTAGCTGCCAAGTGAAGGATGACTGAGTCTGCATTTGAAGTGATGTACACACTTATGTATGTACATGTATATAGTGGTGACTGTTACTTACCCATCAATGAGCCCACGGACACAGTTGTTATAGATGGCATCCTGGCTTGTGTCCATATCAAAGACATAATCGTAGGTGAAGGCTTTGTCCTTGCCGACAGTGATCTGAGGTTGGTCAGACGACACAGAGATGCACACCTGACACATGTCGATCTTCTCGCGGGCCAGCTGGGGACGTACCCTGCAAAAATAACACACCTTGTCATATTTCTCGGCCACGAGAATAAACTGCCATGAAATAGTCCGATTTTGAGAAAATACTCTGCGAAATGCTACACTTTATTAGTTTATTAAGCGAGTACTCTAAGAATTTCATTTCAGTCAATTTCACACATCTAAATTTCCCTTTATTGGTTTGTAACTTCCATATATTTATTACATGGAAGATGTGCTAATTTACTGTTCAGCTCCACAGCATTATTCGGTAACTAACTAGACACGCGCATCATTTATATTTAACTTTCATTCAACATTTACTCATACTGGAATGTATTTACACACAGTACTAACGGTAAGAGGTGTACAGGCACAAATACATGTAAAAAATTAGATGATACGCTTCTAAAATTAAAACAGAACGTACTGTATACACCCGAAGATTTGTGTGTATGCCTGAGTTTTCAAAAGCTAGCGAACATGGGAGATTTAAATCAGACAGCCCTGCCAAAATCAAAAGCAAATCTCCACAATGAACCAAGTGCTTGATGTTCTCCACCATGTGTTAGTTTTCAGATCGTCTAGGCTACAGCAAAAGCTCCTGTGCCACCACCAACTGCCATGGAGAATGCCTACCATGATATTTGTCTTTGCGACATTTTCGAGCGTTTACCATGAAGATGTAGCAAAAAGTTTAAAATGGTCTTTTTGGTTACTATACTGCAAGTTCTGTTTCTATGTTGCACAAAATCATCCCAATAATGTCAGTGTTAAAGTATCATCGAGGGCCATATCGAGGGACATAATATTATACATGTACCTATGATTTTGTGAAGAGAGAAGCTGTAATTGCTATGGAATTAACAAAAATATCACAATAACAGCTAGCAACATATGCACAGAAACACTTCACCTCAGATAGTATTACACTTCAGATAGTATTACACTTCAGATAAATACTATATACTGCACAGAAACACTTCACTTCAGATAGTATTACACTTCAGATAAATACTATATACTGCACAGAAACACTTCACTTCAGATAGTATTACACTTCAGATAAATACCATATACTGCCAGGAATTAAAGCACAAAATAATAAATTCTTGTTTTCTAGGCCCTATATTTGGAAATAGCCTATATCCACAACCATTTTATCATCTTTTGACCCAAAGATGGCAATTGTTAACAAGTTTATAGGGGTCAAGAAATGTTTAGACAGGTACAAGAAAATTAACCTATCACATCAGGCAGGTTACCATAGAAAACAATAATACTGCAACCCCTGCTATCAAAGCACCAGGAATGAAAAGTACAAAATACAATTGTCAGTGAGTGAGTTATTGAAATAAACCCCACACAGGTTGATGCAAAATAAATGTATTAACTTCATTCAAATTCATTCTTCTTGCGAAAGAGCTGACATAATTACTTTATTCTAGAATGTTTTTGGGCAATTTATATTTAGGCCTTTATTTATTTGTATACTTGGTAGTCTACATGTAACTACAAAGGAAAGAATCTGTGTACATGTTGCCCTACGTATACATGTATGCACATGTAGGCCCATGTATTTTCTTCATCCCTTTTCATTTGATCACCTTCAGACTTTCCAGGTGTATTACTGGTGATCCAAAATAGTGAAGTGTTGAGTGTTTGAAAAAAATATGTCCTGGGGTACTACGTACTTGGAAAGTCGGAAGTAAAGTACTCCCTCTGACAAAAAATTATCTGTAGCACTGTGCACAGGCAGAAGAAACAAACAAACATGATAACATAGCTGCATAAAAGAGCAGTTTCATTCCAAAATACATGTACCGGCAAAATAAGAGCTAAGTAGCTATAAATACAGATAGTGAGGACACATTATCCTGAAATACAGCCTTACATGTACATCAAGGTTCAGATAGAAACAGCTCCAGTACTCTGATTACATGTACAAAACATCAAAAGCCTGACCTGCGTATAAATCAGACATGTCAAAGGGCCACCAGATCTCCAGTTACAATACACTGAGCTAATGACTGTCAGCCAGCATCTCTACTGTAGGCCTACATGTCTCCATACGTGTGTGTATAGCAAGCCCTGAAAAGCTTATTAATTCCGCTCAGACACACTGAGCCCCTGATTTATTGTTCATTTTACACATGTACATGTAGTAGGAAACCATGCAATATGAATATATATTACAGTGCATATATATATATGTATACAGTGTAGATGAAGTTAACAGTGGATATTACTTCCTCCCACCATAACGCTGTCCGCCATTGTATATCTACAGGTATCACTATAATTTTCTTGAGTACTGCAGAAAACACCAAACACACTTGTCAAGATGAGTACTGCATAGGATATGAGTAAATGATTGACATTTAGTCACACTGGCAAAATTTCAGCCATTTTTGGTGAGTCAAGTGTTATGAATGATTGAATGAATGACTATAGATTAACTCCACATTGACAGTATACTGCCACCCTCTCATGGAGATGAGTTACATGCATGAAAGTATGTATATGCATGAGTAATGATCCAGTGAAAAGTGTCACATTACACACAACAATAATATGTATGTGTAAAGACAGATCTACAACACCATAAAGGCTGCCATAGTAAAACAGATAATGATCATATAAAGGAAGAAAGGGCTATCCATCAATGAATGAGTGGAATGATTTCCATGGTTACAGAGATTTTGAAATACATAATGCATACATGTAGTATTTTTGCAGGTAAATTCTCCACTTACATACTTGTAGCATTTTTCTCTTGAGGAAGATATCAGACTGTTTATGCAGAGTCAGTATGGACTGATGCCCATCTGAACTTTCTGCAAATGTAATTCTGACAGCAAGACATTTAAAGAACATTTTCACATGTCCATGTGTATACATGCGTATATGTTGCACTTGTATCTTGGTTAATATCGACATCTTTTAGTCAAATGAGAAGAAATTCTCATATTTAAATACACATGTAATTCATGACACAAACATCTGCATGTATATACATTGTATGTACATTCATGTGACCCACTTGATTGTTCGTACATATTGTTAGTCATGAAGACAGTGAATTACTGGGTGAAGTATGTAGGTGACCATGTGACAGCAGGATAGGAGGATGTCACAGGCTGTTGCTAAGATTTACCCCACCAGCCGGGTAAATGTCTCCATTTACACTTTCCAGAGTTTTCGAGCAGCACGGACATATAGAGACATATATACACACTCCGATTAACTGGGAAATGATGCATAAATTTATATATAAATTATATATTTGTATATAAATGACAACAGGTTGACAGTGACTTCATACTTAACTTTAGGCAACAGGTTGACAGTGACTTCATACTCAAAGGTCTCAAACTTTCATTTGACACAGCTTCAAAACACATACATGTAAACGTACTTACTTCCGCTGTACAACGAAAGATGTACTGAGAATGTATATGTGACGTTATTTTGTATTAAAGTAGTGTCAAGTTTGTCTATCAGAACCAACACAAAGCAACTGTTCGCTATCTACATGTGTAAATATGTTTTTAATTAACCATAATCCTGTACACAGTTGACTAACAGTGTGTGAATGGTTTATTAAATGACCATTAACATATAAATAACGATACTGAAACAGAGCATAGTACCAAAGGTATGTGGCTATACAAATGTATATGTACAACACACATGATGCAGGTACAGAATGTGCAGGCGATCTGTAATTAACATGTACTCAACCCAGACAATAACTTAAAGAGCTACATGTACTTTAGTCTTATGACATGTATATGTATTAAAGGCAAGGTTAAATGATAAGTATCGAGAAAGTCGGAATTGCAGAAAAAATACATTTTATTAAAGCCATACTTGTTAGTCTGGGACGATAATACAGAAACAAAACTTTTCTGCTGTTTCCAATTTGCCTAGTGTGACGTCATGCAAGAACACTTGATCAATGACTTATAGTAACAAACAATGTCATACTTTTAAACACGCCTGACGTCCTTCCAGCGTAACTGCTTTACGCGACATCATATCAGCCTAATTCATTGTCACATAAGGAATATTACTACGTTACAGCAGGAAGATTTTGTTTGTCAGGACTCTTCACTTATAGGGATTAAATAACATTATTCAGCGTAAATTTTTTTTGAACCGTGGTGCTAGCTATATTCCATAGGGTATCCTTCGTATCAGTTTAATATTTCAACCTGTTGCTCTTAGGACTGAAGTAGCATTTTAATATATATATGCAGTTACAATGGTCCTTATTTGTACGTGAACCCTAATTCTTCAACCTTTTGAACTGCCTCTGCAACCAATTTTTTGAAACATTCTGATAGAACTACTGGTTGTAGAGAAGCCATCTGCACAGTTTTATGAACACTGTGTCTTTAGTGACACTAACAAATCATTTTGGTGTTGTCTTCCTAATAAATGTAGGCATAAATTCCACTTAATACAGAGCTTTAAACGTTGTAGATTTACAGTACGTAGAATCTGCACCAGATATATACTTGTACAATGTACATGTATGTGTAACCATCATTTCATCATGTATTTGTAACCATCATTTCATCATGCCCATGTGTTTGTAACCATCAATTCATCATGCCCATGTATCTGTAACCATCATGTCATCATGTTCATGTATTTGTAACCATCATTTCATCATGTACATGTTCATGTAACCATCATTTCATCATGTACATGTAACCATCATTTCATCATGTCCATGTAATTGTAATCATCATTTCATCAAGTCCATGTATTTGTAACCATCATTCCATCATGCACATGTATGTGTAACCATCATTTTATCATGTACATGTATTTGTAACCATCATTCCATCATGTACATGTATTTGTAACCATCATTCTATCATGCTCATGTATGTGTAACCATCATTTCATCATGTCCATGTAATTGTAATCATCATTTCATCAAGTCCATGTATTTGTAACCATCATTCCATCATGTATGTGTAATCATCATTTTATCATGTACATGTATTTGTAACCATCATTCCATCATGTACATGTATTTGTAACCATCATTCTATCATGCTCATGTATGTGTAACCATCATTTTATCATGTACATGTGCATTGCACCATTTCATTAAGTGCCACTTCAGTCCCAAGAGAAACCAGGCGAAAACATTAAAATGATATGAAAGATACTCTATGGAAAAGAGCTATCACCACTGGTCAAAAAGATTTATGATGTATAACACTATTTAACACTCATGAGTCCTCAAAAACAAAATCTTTGGCAGTTTCCGTAAATTTTTCCAGATGTGACCTGATTAAATCCCTTATTACACACCTCCACATTTGTCTATTTGTCAATGTTATGGTGATTGTGCTGCATCTAGTTCATATTGCATGTTGGCATAAGCAACGTTCATATTCCACATCAGCATTAGCAACATTCAAACTGCACATCGGCATTAGCAACATCCAAATTGCACGTCGGCATTGGCAACGTTCATATCGCATTTCGGCATTAACAATGTTCATATTACATGTCAGCATTAGCAACGTTCATATTGCACATCAGGATTAGCAACGTGATGTTACCGTGGCGCCATTCAATGACACCATGTTTTTTCACTGTGTACATATCCATTCATAAAATGGTTTTAGGAGTTTTAAAACTTTCAGTATCGTAAAATTTTTGTGTAAAATTTTCATTTCAATCCACTAAATTTTGCACCCTTCTTCAACTGATTGATGTTTGGTGTATAATAAATAGGTTATTACATGAGCACCAACTGATGTGGACTCGTTCTATTTTAAATGTTTGGTGGATGCGTGAACTCATTCATCACTCCATATTCATTCATTAACCGATGAATCTGGCAGATATGACGTCAAGCAAGGCAGTTATGCAGGAATGACGTCATGCGCGTTTGAAAGCACGACATCACTTGTGGGCATACATCAGCCATGACTGACGTCATGTGTTCTTAGCATGATATCACACCAGCTAAAATGACAGAAAACTTATGTATCCATAAAACAGGTCCAAAACTACAAACAGCGGTTTTAATAAAATGCAGTTTCCTTACAATTTAGGAAAGTAATTCAGACTGTCCTGGCCCTTGTCATTTAACCCTGCTTTAAAGACATACAGGTTTTGACAATGTAGAAATTCTTTAAAGGAAGAGACCTCTCAAAATCGAAGGAGGCATCACTAAATAGACCACTTAAAACTATGCATTAATATACATTTATTTTTTCAGATTTTGTGAAAAGAGCTTAAGGTGCACAAACATTAGAATTCTAAGGTGGGCTTTCTGGACTGAACTATCAGAGGTTAGGAACTCCGACGTCGAAGGAAATTTTCCCAACTCTGATCAAGACACTGAATGTTCGAATAACTCTTTTTACCTATGAGTGAAAGATTGCTGAAATAATTTTCCCAAAAATTCCTTTATTCTGGTGAAGATCATTAAAAAAGGTGATGTGATGTCAGAGTAAAAAAATAGGTTTCTTTTGTTGTCAGTCTACAGATTCAATACTTGCTATCAATGTTTACATCTTTCATCTAATTTAATAAAATTTCTATTTGTTATTATTACATTAAGCCGCATGCATACAGATGTAGCTTTGTGAATGCCTGTCACAGTCACATGTCAGAACTGAAAGTTCACTGTCTTTTTCCACAAACGTGAATCTTTTGTCAGCCGATGTAATCAGAGCAAGCTCTGACTAAACTAAGCTAAATAAACTGACTACAAATTATATGTGTGTCTGTTGGAAGTTAAATCACGTCCAGAAGGGTGGAGTCTTGTGTAACAAAACACAGTGATGGCAGTCTGGTACACCTTGGTACACAACATATACGCCCTCAACAGCAACCATGTAATTTACACATTAACATAACAGCACTGGTCAGATGGAACAACATTCACATACCAGTACTTCAGCAAACATGTACCTGAGAAAGTAAGGCAAATACACTTCTACTCTTGCTGTATCACAAAAGTAACAATACCCACATGTCAGCAAGATTCTTTCATAGTAAACATCACAAATCAAATCAGAATTCAATTCTTTAGCATTTTATATCCATGTGATGAAAATGTTTCAACAGAAGTCTAAATTTATTACAAAAATTTCTAGAAATTGGTTAAAACTTACCAGATGTGGAGGTGTAAGCCAGGTACACCTGGAGATATACCATAAATCTGCTAAATATCTACACCTCAGTAACTCAGTGCTATCTAAGCTGGGGTAAAGTTAGTTTTGTATCTTTGACAATGGACACAATACATGAATGCAAAACAACAACACACAGTTCTTTATGTTTAGTTTTAATTCAAATAATTCTTCCTCCATTCACAGGCCAGTGGTCGTTTAGTGATGGGTAAACCTGACATGTCTTATGCGTCAACAGTGCCTAGGTAACAAAATACCAGTACACCCCACTCAAATACCTGACTCAAGTGCCCAATTAAGCAGTTTGCTTATGAGGTCCTGTCTACTCTGCTAGTCTTACCTACTGTGTACCCAACTAACATAACAAAGCCAAAACCACTTGAACGCTTCTCACATTTTAATTCCAAAATGTGAATATGAACAGCCCTTCTCAATCCTTCCAGGTATAACTTTCAACAGACACACAGGTTTTTATACAAAACTTGAGAGAGCACATGTGTGCAGATACATGTTCATAGATGACCCACAACCTAAAGTGTTCATTCTTTTCATTATTAACTGATTCCTCTCAGTCTGTGAAACGTGACAAGTATATGCTAATTTCTTCTGTTTAAACAACATCTTGTGCCACTCAAATCGAGTTGGCATTGCTAAATACCATATCATTTCTAAATACATGTATTATCTTTAATTTCACAAGTGTCACTATCACCTCCATGTACCATTAAAACAACAAAATGTATATGAATCAAACTTATTAGGATTTGAACTGTTTAACGAAGAATACAAATGTAAGCATGTTAATAAATGAACAACAAGTATCAGGCTATTATGTCCAAAAATGATGGCTGTAAACTTCACCACTTACGTGTACAGTATTTGACTTAAAATGTCATCCTTGCAGACTACATGTGGGTTACCCATTTTGCCTGACTCTGAGAGTTCTCTGATCTCAAAAAAGGTGTTTTGATGTTCAGTACATGTAGGTACCAATAACCCAATGGAAAAACATAAGCTTCAACACCAAAGTAATCTTTTATGTGCTCTGTTTATGTTTTTTTTTTTTTGGGGGGGGGGGGGAGTGTGGAGATATATGTAGGGCAAATACAGTTTGAATTTGGTATCACTTTAAAACAAACAGAAACACACTAAACAATGTATACATATCACTACTAATAAGGAGGGGAACACAACAGAAAAACCATTGCCACGCGCATGTGCTTAAATAGCACAGTGGGTGAATAATCAACACTGCCTGAGGCCCTTGTTGACAAGAAAAGCACATGAACTTTCTAACACTGCTTATCAATGAGTGTATCAATGACTCCAGTATGTACACCTCCATCTATATTTGGCTACTGATCATAAATCATGCAAATAGCCATGCATGTAAGAGATGATCTTTGGGAACCGATATGTTTAATGGGAATGTGTTAGAAGTACTGTACATTAGATACATGTACCTTATATAAGTAAAACAATTTAAACAAAAAACCCATAGGTTGTTTAAATCAATTCTACACGAAACTTGCACTGCTAAATACAGAAATGGTAGGGTTGCTGGTGTAACCCTGCATGTAGACCTAATCTTAAACAATAAACAGTGTGTAATGTTCACACTTGTTATTGCCACATGGATCAGATCATAAACATGCACACTGTCCAGCGACTAGGCAGAAAATCCAGCGACCAGACCAGACCTTTTAAATTTAAAAATTGAAGACAACCAAGGGAGTCAAGTTCCTTGTCCATTACAAGGATTGAACCAGCATCTTGTCAAGTTGAGTGCCTCGTTCTTAAGAGTCCCGCACCTTACACAGTGAACCTGCTCTCCTCACCTGCTATACATGTGTTGTGAATGTAAGGTATTGTTCAACTGAATTGCATGGATTAACACTAACATGTTAACAGCCCATCAGACATGAACCTGGCCTACTACTACAACAAGTGAGCATCACAAGGAACTCACCCGTTCAACAGGCGAAACAATGCATATATCCATTATATCTGTGTACATGTACCAAAGTATCTGAATTCTGTGAGACTGATCCAAGACGTCAGCGGAGCCACCACGGTTGGATTGTTGAGAACAAATTCATTCGAATTAACTTGTTTCCTATCACTGAATAAGCAAAGGCATTGATCTCCTTACTTTCCTGCTGAACAATATGAAGTACATTCATCACTGACAGAACAGACCAAGAAAAGCTATTGATGTTGTAGACTAAGTCTGCTGTATGAAAAGAGATAACATGCCTCTCTATCAGGCTTTCTACAAGTGACAATCACCACTTTCTCGGACATGATATATTAGAATGGCACAACAACTGAAATAGTTGGTAAACAATGGAATATCCTAGACAAACCACAGATACATGTACATGTATGTGAGCAGGCCATGATGGACAAGCATTTAGATAAACTCTTCAAACACCAGTTTTACACTATTATCACATTGGTGAGGGATGTTGTGATACAGTATTCCATTGCACATTAAACATTTTTAACTACAAACAACAATATTTTAATGCGAAACATACATGTAGCCTACATAAATGTGTAGATGTATAAGCTAATGCATGCATTCCCAAAAGTTTAGACCTTAAAAATCTCATAACAGCCTTAAGGAAAATAATTCAACTAAATACTACATGTATATGTACGTGTATTATCACTGGCCTGAAACAGCAGTCGAGAAGAAACTAACATATACAAGGACAACAATTTATGTCACATGTTTAGTGTAAATGTCTGTTTGTCAGTCATGAGATTGTTACTAAGGTTACTTGTGCTAAGTGTTTTCATAATTAGCATTAAGGAATGCACATGTTCATGTAGATGGAACATCCAGGAAGAAAAGCACTGCATACTGAATTTAACAAATTCTACATGTATACATGTATAGTCTACTTCTTAGACTCAATTTCTGCAATTAAGCAGAGCCAGAAACAACTGTTACTGGCTAAATGGCATTCCCTTTTATGTGCGAGTCGTGTAAAACACAAAGACAGAAAGACTTTACTGTCTTCATCAGTTCTGGATTTATTGATTCAGTTTTTGGCTATGTTCGCAAAAGCAATTCCACTTGCTGGGCCCCAAATCCACAGGTCTATAGACCTAACAGCTGCTTGGTAAACAGCTTGTGATCAGAGACAGGAAATAGTCCCCAGCTCCAACTTCTAGCTGACCAGTGCCACAACATTATGGGCTATAACATAACCTGTCACCTACATGTATGTGACAGAAATTTAAATGCACCCTTTTAACATCAAAAAAAGTATCAGTCCAAATTCAGCTTTCTCTTGCCAACAATCACTGTCTTTTTCTTTCAATCGAGAAAAATTTATGACTGTTTTCCCTAACTTTCCTTTTCACAAAAATATCTTACTCTGAACACAATGATAAAATTGATAAACAACTCCTTTTGGTAAATTATAAGTCTAGGCTACTACATTATAGGGGTAACATGAATACGAAAGAATCTCATTTCTCAATAAAAGCCATTACAACATGTATTATAGATTCCTCTTTTTTGTGAAAAGTATAACTGACGTAGTTTCAGCATAGCTGGCAAAATTAAATTAATATTTATTTTCTACTTTTATTGTTGTTAATGCTATTCTCAAGAATGTTTCATTTGCACAATGTGATCTTAAAGTGGTCTTCAATGAACATTAGCACTTTTACCACGTATTGTCACCATAGCCCCACAAATAGTGAGAGTGGGGCAATCTGCAAATTCCCTGAGTCTCCAAGGATTCCAACTCACACCTTATGTGTCCTAGCGACTGAAAAGCAAGCAACTTAACCCCTTTACAATGATCCGCACCAGTAAACTGTAATGAACATTATGTGAATAATGCAGTGAAAGTCTGCAGTACAACAGCAGCCAGTGCTGTGGGTATTACCTGTGTGTTGCTATGGTACTTGACTCAATGTTATATAAACCTGACTTGTGTAACAGGCTCAGTCTGTGTGGCCGACGTTCTACAGCACACATCTACATGTATATCAGCATCTGACCTACCATATGTAATATAAAAGGAATATGAGTACTATAATAATGTGAACAAATCCAATACATGTACAAGAACATACATGGCATTTAAGGCAACACATGTATGTACATGTAACTGCTTTTTTTCACTTTAGCAATGGCATGCTGCAGTCAATTTCATTGGATGTAGAACCCATAATAAACCACTAGGCTCTGGCAACTAACTGAGTGGCCCTTAAAACATAATGATTACAGGTAAATTTTCATGTAAAATAGGACTGTAGGTTGCATAATACACCTATGGCAACATCAAGCAGCCTCCTTTGGACTCAACTGCTAAAAATATCCCATTTTAGAAGTATTTATAAATGGGCTTAAGTGTTGATATCCCAGTGCCTGCATGTACATGGATATAAACATGTTAATGATATCAAAGAGTGTAAATTGTGTTTTATCAAGAGGTCCAAGTAAGCACAAGTCCTCAAACTGCTCAGCTAATATTTGTTACTAGATGAATGTATGCATGTACTCTGTAAATGTACCTCTGTGCAGCAGAATATGTTATCAGTGTGTGCATGTACATGTGATTATATCCATGCATCTGGAGTGTCCTGAGTGATGCCTCACACATTGCATGTGGAGGACAACAAATCTCCCAAGGTGCCTCAGCTGTATCATACATGTAAACAGCTGGCCTCCTTTCAAACAGGTCGCCCATCCTCATAACATACCCAGGCTAAGGCTACCCAGATGCTTCAAACATTCTATGTTCCTGGAGACACATCAGACCTGCACAGACAGGAGCATCTTTTCATAATAAGTAAGCCAATCCTAGGCAGAGATGTGTTCTCATTCCTGACCAGTCATTTTATTTGGTTTATGTAAGAAGATTACACAGAACAAATGTGAAGTAAGGGTCTCCAACATGTGCATCTGCACAAACATAAAAGTAGTGTATTATACATGGGACATTGTGTAATACATCATCATCGCTCAAATTAATAATATGCAATGTGCTCAGTCAATTACAGGGGCTCTGATGGACTGTGTGCTAGATAAGCCAGCTAGTACTATTAAATTGTCACATGCTGACCAGTACTGCACGGGTATAAAGCTAAATAACAATGAGTCTTTACTTACTAGGTTTTGGAGTTTTTCTTGGCAAAATGTGTCACATGAATATTGAAAACAGACAACCAGAATGAGTGAACAAATATGTGAACTCTATCCACGTGCTGTTGCCATGCTGGTATTACCAAGCTGTAGAGCATCATGTACATTGTACTTTGTACATCATCATGTATACTCTGCAAGTTACAACATTCACATGAACTTCTAAAAGACATAACTGCATGGGATTAGAGGATTGGTTCAGTATGTAGTTTATGACAATCAGATAGAAAAGAATGAAAATGTCGATTTTTTCTTAGATTCTATTTTCAGGCCATATCTTCTATCTTGTCATTTTAAATGACTGTTCACACATATCTACAATGCCTTTATTCTTGGGATAGGGATTTTTAAAAGCAATGTCAGATAAAAATTGCCTGCATGCGTAACAGCACAGACACATAAATGATAGCGTCCCCTCACTTGTTCTTCCCCTCTCATGTGTGCATGTAGTTGTCTTGACAGTGTTCACAATGAATCCATACACCACTTGCCAAGCTCATTATGTAACTGTAGGGATTAATGCTGAGAGCTGACGAACACATTTATTGTAACTTTACACCTTTTGACATTGGTTAACACCTTTTCTTTGTGCCACGCCCAATCCTAGCTACATGTAGATCTTAAAAAATAGCATGAATGTTCCTAAAATCCACATACCTGTAAACGTAAAGCTATATCATTCTTTTTTGCGTGACCATAGACCAATTCATTAGTGATAAACAAAGCATAGCCATATATCTTTCATCGGGAAGGTCCATACAGTCAATTTAAATGTATGCAACAAAAATAATATTTTGTGACATTCATTTGCCTCTATAAAAGCACTTTTGTGGGCGAAATTTTAGGTCATATAGTGTATGTATTCTTTATGTACATGAATAAATGAATCAATGAATGAAGAAAAGAAAAAAAAAAGAGTTGTAATTCAAACCTAGCACTGTTGGTTTGGCTTTAATGATAAAAGATTGGTCACTTTCAGAAAACAGCAGAAGGGTTGTGTATCCACAATGACATCCCTGTACACCTATTCGCTTTAATATACATTTAAGAAAAATATTTTTTATTCCACTGTGGCATTAAACCTCAATCACGTTCAAATAAATGATATAAATAATCAAACATGATTGTGTGTTCTAAAGCATATGGCAGCTAACTTTAATACAAACCTACAGCCTGGTGTAATTGTGCCATCCCACTATGAGTAAAACTTCAGTCTCTGTGGTACAATGTTCTAAGAGGAACCATAAGCATGTCAAGCACTGATCCTTGACTGAAAGTGACTGAAGAGTAATGGTGCCAGGATGTTGCTGTACACAGTCAGTGAAGTGGATTTTAATGGAAAAAACTAACAGGATTATATTATTTTACAGGGTATAGTCTTTTGCAAAGTTGACCAAATCCCGAGCTTACAGATACACGAACGCAAGCCACGCAACAATATCGTACTTAGTGTAAAACATGATCAAATTTTTGTTCAGAACACGTGCCTACAAGGTTTATACTGTCTTTATATCTTACCGTACAGCCACACGAACTCCAGTCGTGTCTTCTTCTTTCTTTCTAGCATTTTCTGACATTTTGGACAACCTGTCTGTGACACTTCACCTGCGGTCAGCACCGTGTGATTCTGTCAAGCTTTGCAAATATCCCTTGACTTCCCCGTTTACGCTGAACGCAGGGATGCCCGGCATGATGCCATCTCACAGTCAGAGAAGCCGTCCATTCAGATCGTTTTGCATCATGTTTCTGGGATGAAAATAAATCCCCAGGCACTGCTTCTTTTCTTTTTAAATGTTGTCCGCACTGGCGGAACGACTGTAATGACACAAAAATAATACCGGCTGTGATTGGTCAAAAAGGCGGCAATAGAAACAGTGTCATCTATCGCTCACCTGAAATTCCCATGTCATCAGGGGCAGGTAACTGCGACTGGACAAAAAACGGTCACATTTCTCTACATTCAACTTACAAGTGAGCCTATGAAATGTAGGATCTGGTGTGGCCATGCAAATCACCTTTGCTTGATTTCGGTCAACAGTGACTAGATATGCTTTTGACTGTGTTATAATACATTCAGTAATAATGACTTATGTTCATAAATAAATAATAATTAAGTTATAAACTGGTACCTTACAAGGTGGGTAAAATTAGGGCCTTTGTTTAAATAAGATTGACTGGAAACTGAATTTGCAACAAAATTTTCCATTGAAGATGACAGATTTTGATATGCACAAAAGTTGCACAAGGTCTTATTTACCTTATTAAAAGCTTGACCAGTAACCAACATTGTAATTTCACTGGAATGTTATTACTATATAGTGACCTCTATGGCTGAGAGGGTGAGCACTATGAGTTCAACTCCAGCTCATGCTGGCTTCCTGTTAGCCTGTAAATGGGAAGGTCTGCCAGGAACCTGGGGATAGTCGTGGGATTCCCCCGGGCTCTGTCCATTTTCCTCAGATCCTAATGCTAGCCACCTTTGTATTCGTGAAACATTCTCGACTATAGCATAAAACACCAATCAAATAAATAAATAAATGTATAATAATTAACAGTGAGAGCATGTCATCATGATAATCAGAATTATCGTAGTATTGCAGAGGTATGCCAAAGGTATTGACTAAAGGCATAATATAATGCATCTGATCATATTTTTACATGGAAACGTTTACTTTCATTCCACATAAGGTGAGATTCTGTTTAAGGAGTAAAAGAAATAAAACTGAATTTAAAAGACTGAGTCACATAAAACAATTTTACGCCAGATTTTCCTCTCATAAAGCTTTCCAATAAATTAAATAACAAATACAACCTGTTTCTTTTCTTCTTACTTTTCTTTTTTCCTTTGAACTTAATAATATATTGGGTTTTTTTCAGACTGGAAAAATTTTGGTTAGCTTCCATAGTCCAAAGCCGCTTTCTTTCGACTAGGTTTGGGTCTTGCATAAACCCTAAGCTTTATAACCTTCATACCAGGAGAGTTCTCTAAAGGACATGTGAATGTGAACTGACAGATTTGACGATTGAAAAAAGAACTGTCTGTTTTCCTTGAGAAACCCTTTTTTTCGTAAAGAATGGGGACGGTGCACGCAAAGGTCAAAGTTGTTTATGCTTTAATTTTGGCGGATTGTGCAAAGTGCAGTGTGTTAATAAGTAGAAGTTTAGCACTGAATGTTGTTGTTGTCAAACCTAAACAAATCAAAACCAGATCAACACTTTTAGACATTATCATGATTATGGAAGCAGGAACAACCAGTCAGTCCTGCAACTCGGCTGTACCTTTGTACTTTGAATGAAACTTTCGTTGTCCACGCAGCCTTTCATGATCAACGCATTATACTGCGCTTCAGAGCGCTTGCACGAGCCAGATTTTCCAAGATCTGCCTTGTAAAGGATCCCATCATGCTCACTTACTTTCCAACGAGTAAAAATGCATTACTAGCTATTTACTAAGCAAATTATGCGCACAATAAAGATGTAGTAAGGTCATATTTGTGCGCCTGAGTTGGCATTTTAATTACATCAATAAAACTGTTGCATGATAAGATATAGTCTGTTTAGTACGGCAATATTTATTCAGGTGTAGGGAAGATTTTCTGTGTGTGTGTGTGTTTTTTTTTTGTTTTTTTTTTCTACTACTTTCCAGCCTGTATAGTAGAATAAACTTATGTTTTCCAGTTAGTGTTAGTTTGTGCCATTTATCTGATGCTGACAGGTTCATGGCCCCAGAGGTCTTCTTTTTTTTTTTTTCAATGATGTTTGGAAATTGAGAAAATTGCTCGCTTGAAATTCACGGACGTTTATCAAAAATATCCAAAATTGGTCATGTTCGAGTTTTTTAAAATCACATTTCCACACAACTAACAATGTACTGTTTGCAATAATCAAATTGGGGATATAAATAAGTGAATGTGCATGTGTGGCAATTAAGAGCCCCTTAAGCAGTTTCTAAACAAGTTTACATTTTTTTTGACCACTACATTGCTCTATTTCTCAAAAAGCATAGCTGCTCAACATAGGTGTGCATGCATAGTTCCGACTCATTATGGAATTAACACCTTAACAAGGATTACCTGCTGAGTATACACAGGCCTCTGTGAGCAGGTTATGTGCAACTGGCTGCTGAGTACCTTACATCCCACTAGTATAAAGCTGCTAGTCTCAGTGGCAGAGTGTCCTCTCCGGCCGTACGTGGGAAGGTCTGGCAGCAATGTGCGGATGGTTGTGGGCTTCAGAGCCCAGTTTTGTCTCACCTTAATGCTGGCTGTCATCGAATAAGTGAAATATTCTTGAGTACGACGTAAAACACCAATCAAGTAAATAAATTAATAAATCATTGGCAGTTGGGCAGTAAATGGATAAATCCCTCACTCCAGATAAAGGGAAAATACTCTGTGTTTGTCATTTGTCATAATGGTTAAGGAATCATTGAAAAAAATGCTCTGGATACCGATCCTGATCACCTCTAAAATAAAACACATTCACATCTCAGACAGCAGACATTTTTTCAACAAAATGTCTTGCCATCCACTCAAACTGGGTTCTGACTCTCAGTGGCCTATGACTTTACCAAGTAGCAGCATGTTTACTTAATTAATATTCATTTCATTGAATATCTACATTTCAAATCATTTTCCCATTTGCAATAATTTGCAGGAAATAAAATGAAGAAATTGAAAGTACCATGTAGAAAGTGTTACTTTGAAATGTTGCTGTCTTATGAGCAGTAGTAAACATCTTCAGCATCAAAGTTGAAAGGACACTCTCTGCGAGTGGGTGCTAATTTGACCACAGCTTCTCTGCTGTGGGGAAAGTAGTACTTCAACGTGTAGCCTGAAGTGTAAATGTGGTTTTATGGATTGCTGCTTGTATGAAAGTTTTAGCAAAAAACCATTTGATAAATTGCTGACTGACATTTATAATGGTTGGGAATCATTTACCAGAAACTGGGACTGAATCAACACCCATAAAGCATATAGTGATCTGAATGAATCCTTAACGTAATTAAATTTTCATCATGCAGAAGATAAATGGAAAGGCCACCCATTATTGTATCTCTTGGTTCCCTGCACTGCCATATTTGTTCTCTGTGGTGGTAGCATGTTTTGAGGTGACCTGCAGAAAGGGTGCGATCACTGTCTGCCAGTAACATGGTGTGCATATCTGTAAATTACACATTGGCAAGAACATCTGTAATTTGTCAGGGATATTACCACTGGATATCCTTTTTTTTTAACTCAAAAGCCTGGCTGTCATCACAAAAGGGATAAAATATTGAGTAAGGGATTAAAACACGAACATTAAAAGTAAATGTATAAATTCAAAAATTAACTGTGTGATACTCTTGTTTGACCTATTTGTTGTAGGAATTGGAGATGGGCGACCCAGGAATGGAGCCTGAGGTGCTTGATTTTAGAAAGCTGTCTGTGAGTAACTACTATTTAAATGAAGCATGTGCATAAATTACATACATGTAGCTTTAACCATGACAAAACCATATATGAAAACTATAATGTCAGCTACTGGCTTTTCCCCACACATATTGTTTGCATAAGATGTACACATATTCATATGCAGAGCCCTGTTGAATACCAGTACTAAATGCTAGCGCAGAGAGAGTACTGTGTGAGAAATGCTGTATTCATGTAATATTACTCCACACGACATGACCAGAAAGCCATCACTGAAATGAAATGTTCATGGTACATAGCTGTGATCTGTGTTTTTGTGCATGTATCTTGACTTCAGTGGTGGTTTTGTGAGCTTGAAAAGTATTACCTTGTGGATGGATGACATACTAAAAGTGACTCCAAAATATTTATCTGATTGATACCCTTGTTTGTGCATGTATAGTAATTTTGGAAAGTGTGAAAACTGAGCTCTGAACTCTCTTATATATATAGAAAACATCTCATAGTAAAGTAAAAGTCTGGTCCATCACAAATTAGTTTTCCAAACACTCCTGTTTCACCATTGATAGAGTATTGTCTCTGATAACATTTGATCAGCACAGTTAGCATTTTCAAATGTTCATTCATTCTTACAAACTGAGACTGTACACTATATTTACACAGTACACTAACATGTGTATGTCGTTAAAATGTCGTTCAAAGTTCTTTGAACATGGCGTATGCTTTATTTTCAACAAACTGAAATGTAGTGTATTGATGAATTGAGTGAAATATTTTAAATACTTGTGACCATGTTGTTTTTGCAAATAATTTCCATAAGGCAAAGGTGGAACGTGTCATTATCGATGGCCTTGGGAGAACGAAGGATGACCTTATTGTCAAACAGGTCAAGGACATCTTTCAGGCTGACAACTTTCAAGAGGTGAGTCTTTTTGTATCAAATATGAAAGATTTCTTGTTTAACAGCATTTGTTAATTAATAGGGCCGTGTTGAATGATCTCCCTTGATATCACTTTCTTAAATGGTACGTTTCAGGATTAAGCTGTGGTAATATAGGACTGCTGAAAATGACCAATGGCGAGTTTCAAAGTTGAATCGGACCTGCCTTCAAGATAGATTCTAATTCAGATTGCCTTATGAAAAGTCATGTGTTGTATTGTACAAGTGATGTACAGCTTCAGTGAACTCTGCCAAATATGCGTATCTTACCTAAGCTAAAATTTGGGACTCTAAATGGCTAATTTCATGTTTTTGTGCAGTTTGTTTCTCAAAATCTAATCTCACGGTACATCATAGCGGCTGTCGTGTGACAAGGACGGTGATTCATTAAAGAGAGTTTTGTTTTTATTATCCTTCTTCAGCATTACAGCCATTGGGAGATGTGTTTAAATATTGGTAAAAATAAAAAAATGAATGCTGATGCTATTTTGTGATTTTTTGTTCTTTCCGCCCAGATGATAAGGAGGACTCATGAAGTTAAATTGCGTCTGGAGCGATTGGGGATATTCAAACATGTTGCCATATTTGTGGACACGAGTAAAGGTACTGTTGACTACTTTTAAAGTAAATCATTTCATTTTTGTTTTGTTTTGATTTGTTTTTGTTGTTTTTTTTGAAGATGACAAAAGGATACATCGAAACTTGAGAATGATTTATTTATTTTTTGGATTGATATTTTATGCCATACCCCAGAATATTTCACTTATACAACATCAGCCAGCATTATGATGGGAGGAAACCTACTTAAGCCCGGAGGAAACCCGCCACCATCGACAGGTTGCTGACAGACTCTCTAGAATGAAGAATATCATTTGAAGGAAAATGTTAAGTTGGTCTGTCAACCACCTTTTTCTCATTTTGTCTCAATGAGAGATGCAGGAAAAATATTAGTGGAATTAAGTCCCCTTTGAAAATATCATACTTATACACTCACGGTATATTTTTCATTTTACCCATGCGTATATTTTGTGAAAGGGGTTATGTTACTATGGACATGCCTCAGATAAATATCTTATGTTTGGCGTAGAGGTTTATTATAAGGTGAACTAGGCCTCTTTTTCACACAAGGGTTAGAAATTTGCTATATAGGTTTACATCTAGGTGAGCTGCTTTCTTATTAAACCGGGGCAGATCCAGTAAAATTTCAGATTTCCGTGGCAACCAACTGGAAATAGTTCATTTATGTGAACATAACCATGGTAATAGTCGTCTTGTTTAACACAGGGAGTCAAATTTTCTGATATAGCTCAGTATGGAGGTGAAGTACTCTCCAATTTAAACTGGAGCTAACTTGTGGTTTCTTAGCAACCAAATAATGGTTTCTTAGCAACCAAATAATGGATGTTGAAATGGATTGTTTTGCAGTTTACAGCTCGTTAGTTCTGTACATACAAAGCTGTTGTTGTTTTATAACATATGGGTGATTTTTTGCAGGCCCTGATGCAAAGCCTAATGGGTATGAGGTGATCTTTGAGGTGCAAGAGCTCAGACGTGTGGCAGGAGGTATCAGCACACTGATAGGTCACAATGATGCTAGTGTGGTGAGTTGAGAGGGATCAAAACACTGATAGGTCTCAGTGATGATAGTGTTGTGAGTCAGGAGGGATCAGCACACTAATAGGACACAGTGATGATAGTGTGGTGAGTCAGGAGGATCAGCACACTGATAGATCACAGTGATGATAGTGTGGCGAGTCGGGAGGGATCAGCACACTGATAGATCACAGTGATGATAGTGTGGTTAGTCGGGAGGGATCATCACACTGATAGATCACAGTGATGATAGTGTGGTGAGTCAGGAGGGATCAGCACACTGATAGATCACAGTGATGATAGTGTGGTGAGTCAGGAGGGATCAGCACACTAATAGGACACAGTGATGATAGTGTGGTGAGTTGAGAGGGATCAGCACACTGATAGATCACAGTGATGATAGTGTGGTGAGTCAGGAGGGATCAGCACACTGATAGATCACAGTGATGATAGTGTGGTGAGTCAGGAGGGATCAGCACACTAAAAGGACACAGTGATGATAGTGTGGTGAGTCAGGAGGATCAGCACACTGATAGATCACAGTGATGATAGTGTTGTGAGTCAGGAGGGATCAGCACACTAATAGGACACAGTGATGATAGTGTGGTGAGTCAGGAGGATCAGCACACTGATAGATCACAGTGATGATAGTGTTGTGAGTCAGGAGGGATCAGCACACTAATAGGACACAGTGATGATAGTTTGGTGAGTCGGGAGGGATCAGCACACTGATAGATCACAGTGATGATAGTGTGGTTAGTCGGGAGGGATCAGCACACTGATAGATCACAGTGATGATAGTGTGGTGAGTCAGGAGGGATCAGCACACTGATAGATCACAGTGATGATAGTGTGGTGAGTCAGGAGGGATCAGCACACTAATAGGACACAGTGATGATAGTGTGGTGAGTCAGGAGGATCAGCACACTGATAGATCACAGTGATGATAGTGTTGTGAGTCAGGAGGGATCAGCACACTAATAGGACACAGTGATGATAGTGTGGTGAGTTGAGAGGGATCAAAACACTGATAGGTCTCAGTGATGATAGTGTTGTGAGTCGAGAGGGATCAGCACACTAATAGGACACAGTGATGATAGTGTGGTTAGTCGGGAGGGATCAGCACACTGATAGATCACAGTGATGATAGTGTGGTGAGTCGAGAGGGATCAGCACACTAATAGGACACAGTGATGATAGTGTGGTGAGTCGGGAGGGATCAGCACACTGATAGATCACAGTGATGATAGTGTGGTGAGTCGAGAGGGATCAGCACACTAATAGGACACAGTGATGATAGTGTGGTGAGTCGGGAGGGATCAGCACACTGATAGATCACAGTGATGATAGTTTGGTGAGTCGGGAGGGATCAGCACACTGATAGATCACAGTGATGATAGTGTGGTGAGTTGAGAGGGATCAAAACACTGATAGGTCTCAGTGATGATAGTGTTGTGAGTCAGGAGGGATCAGCACACTAATAGGACACAGTGATGATAGTGTGGTGAGTTGAGAGGGATCAAAACACTGATAGGTCTCAGTGATGATAGTGTTGTGAGTCAGGAGGGATCAGCACACTAATAGGACACAGTGATGATAGTGTGGTTAGTCGGGAGGGATCAGCACACTGATAGATCACAGTGATGATAGTGTGGTGAGTCGGGAGGGATCAGCACACTGATAGATCACAGTGATGATAATGTGGTGAGTCAGGAGGGATCAGCACACTGATAGGTCACAGTGATGCTTCATTTTGAACTGAACATCTGAGATAAGATATATTGAATAGTAATTCATATATCAGTTTTGCAACCTATGTTCGGATTATTTGTTCCTGTTTGTTAATATTGCTGTATAGTGAAGCATTGCAATCATTGTGAGCTTATGCTGAATCCTCAATAGCCTTACTGTTAATTATTCTGTGTGTTACAAAAATAGCTCTTGAAATTCTTGTGAATATAATGTAGTATCAGCATTTCCCTGATGAGTTTTTTCTTCCTCAGTATAATCCAGCTCATGCTGGCCTCCATTGTACATATAGTGAAATATTCTTGAATACCGTGTAAAACTCCTATCAAAGAAATTAATGCCTTTCTTTGTCTCAGCTTTTTAACCTAAGACTTCCTAATGTGTTTGGTCGAGCTGAGAAAGTTCAGATGGAGTACACACATGGTACGAAGCAAAATCGTGGCTACAATCTCTTTGTCAGCAAGCCATTAGGAGGAAACCCAGATATCGTGTGAGTTTTCATTTTTTTTTTAATTATTGAAAGTGATGAACTCATTGAAAAACTTATATCTATACCAGTGCAAAGCTTTAAATTTGAGAAATAAATTCATATATTAATTAAAATAGACAGTTATTGAGATCTTATGGATTCAGCCTTAGTTTCATATATTTATGCTTATGCACACACTTTGCTTTACAATTGTTCAGATTAAGTTCAGGGGTGTACCAGGGTCATGGGGAATACCCATGGAGTGGTTATAAGGAGACAGACCGAGGAGTTTCTGTGGATCTCACAGTAAGTTCCACTGAGGGAAGGATAAATCATTCGGAGACTGACGGATCTGGTTTGGTGTCTGAAATAGAAATACTGTATTATTGTGCCCAAATTGCATATAAACCGTCCTTTCGACAACAAAAACTTTAAACATTTCTTGTCTGGATATAAAGAAACTATGACATTTCTAGTGGTGGTGGTGAGATAAGAAGACTCATTTTTATGTCTGGATTAGTGTTCTTACATGTACTGATGATAGTGCATGTTCTGAAACATTGCCATTGAGACTGTAGCTGTGTGAAATGGATGTGTCCTTATACATGAATTTGATAGCTTGGTTGTTGCTCAGATCATACTCTGTCTTCTGATCGTATTATACAAAGCATAAGGCTATATCTGTAGGATAGGTGTCCTAACTTAATAACCCTTCCTCCAAATATTCAGGTCTTCCTCTGACCTATGCTATAGATAGTGGAAGCTTTTTGTATTCATTTCATATTTAGAAAATATTCATTAAACGGTCATCCTGTTTTACATGGGTGAATAGCTGTTGTAAAAATAAAATTTGAATTACACATCAACACCACCAAAATTCCTTTATTAAGCTTGTGACCTAAATTTGATTATATACGTATCTATTCTGGGTGTTTCTAATTGTGAAAATGAAATGAAAAATGCTTGCATGATATGGCATTTAAAGCTGTAGCACTATAACGCCTGGATAACTGAATACACAAACAGAAGAATTAGATGTTTTACTCAAACCTGTGTGTGGGGCTGAAAAATTTTCCATTCAAAAGTATGTATCAGAGAATTAAGAGAATTTGAGTGTTAAGTAGATATCTTGTTTGGTGTGTTCAATAGTTTCCATCGTTTCTTGGTGCGCACTGTGTGAAGTGGGAGGGTATGTGGAGAGACTTGCGAGCTCTCTCTCCAACCACTTCGTTTGCTGTCAGGGAACAATCAGGTCATTCTGTCAAGTCATCTTTTAAGGTAACTTTTCATAAATACACATGTTTTCTCTATTAGCCTTTCTTCATTGGTTTCTCCCACCATAATGCTGGCCACTGTTGTGTAAATGAAATATGAAACCAACCTTTGCTTCTCCCAACCTTGAATATATATTTCCCCCACCCTTCATATTAAAGTTGGCTTTGGTGGCAGAATGTGATGACAGTGGTCACAAGGCTTGAGGTCACAAGGTTTGTTGGCCTTCCTATAGTATGACAGGCACACTTAGGTCAGCCTGCACTTAGGAACCTGAAGCATTTGAGGAAACGTTTGTCAGTTACATCTATGTGTACGTGAATATGCCAAAGGCTAGTGGTTTACTCCAGGCATTCTGGTTTACAGTTAATGACTGGTTTACTCCAGTCATTCTGGTTTCATATGTAAAACTGATCATTGCTGACAGGTTAAATATTTAACAATACATTTTAGTCTCTAGATGTGGGCCAGTTGATGTTGGCCAGAATAAAGTAAATAAATAAATTTATTACTTATCCCAAACAAACTAACCAAAATACAAAATTCAATAGTGTCAGTGTCTTTAATTTCACAGAAGAGAAATCTGAAAAGTCAATTGGTATCAATAGTAATAAGATGGATTTGATTTGGGTTTTTTTTTGTAGGGAAAATGAAAATAAACCTGTTAATTTCTCTCTCATTTCAGCACATCTTAGTGCGTGACAAAAGAGATGATCCAGTTCTACCCAGCAGGGGGACACTACTCCGTCTGGTTCAGGTGGAATATCTAGCGGACAGATCTCCACTCATCACACGTTGCACTTTAGACTTCAGATTTGTATCTTAATGTTAAACTGACATTTGATTCGAAGCATTTTGTTTCTAACAACAGAGTTAAAGTCCATCTGATAGCTCAAATATGTAATATTTGCGAGGTCGTACACTTTAAGCTTTTTCCAGCACTTACACATCACAGGGAGAACAGAGTGTGCATTCTTACTTCACAAATGAACTTGAAGGAGAAGTCAGGTCACACCCTGTGTCTAAATCAATCAGTTTCTGTATCTGTACTACCTGTTTTCAATACTTTGTACCACATGACTTTGTAGTGCACTTTATTATGTCTCAGTGATGCATATTTACATGACAAGCTGTTTATCTGACAATGATCCGCACTGTATGTTGTTGTTGTACACTAATGAGTGATCTTGTTGTTCCTAGGAGTATGCGGGTGTGGGTGGAAATGTGGAGTTTGTCAAACACGACCTGGAGTTTCAGATTAACCAATCTTTGATATGGGATACAGTGAGTATAGGCGACAGTTACTAATTAGAGTTGTCCAGCATGGCGTAATGATGGGTTTTTTTGTCATGGCTGAATTAAAGTTTTATGTACTGTGCCTTCACAAGTTCTGTGTGAAGACAAGAAAAGTAAAGGAAGAAGACTTTGGTTTGTCTTAAGCCAGTGAAGTCAGATGTTGAGATTCTTCCCTTCAGTTTAGTTTGTGACTGGTCCGCCTGTGCTAAGGCTGTCGAATTGCTCTAACCTTTAGGCTTACCCTGTGACTTATCAAAGAAAGGTATTGTAGTGAAAGTATCATATTCCACCCTCTCATTCCATTTTGTCGTTTGCCTTTGTCGCAGGTAGTACAATTGTCCCTGGCAGGAGGCATTATGAAGTCTCTTGACCCGACCAAGGACCTGAGGGTCAATGACCGGTTTATGCTGGGTGGACCCCTTACCCTGCGGGGTTTCAACCTCAAGGGTGTGGGCCCTCACAGCGATGGTAAGACACAACATGGTGGAACAGACATGGATTCAAACTTATGTACATTTTACAGTATAGCAACAGAAACAGCAGAGTGGTGGACCAGGAAATTTTTCATTCTGACACTTACACCACAACTTTTTTCGGAGTAAGCGGTTTGATTCAGACAAAAATGGAGACACTATATTTAAAGACTTCTCTGTCATACCCTGTTTTCATTAATATATCTGTCCCAATTCTGCAAGCTTTCTTTTTTTCTAAACAAAGACATGTTGAGATGCTTCTGTTAGTAATTTTATTGTGGAGACAAAACTACACATACATTAGCTGGATTGCCATTAGAGGCAACAGAGCTTCACAGATGACTTTGCTTCTGTTAGTGTCAACGGAAATAACAGTGACATCAAAACAGGATTACCAGTACATACATATTTAGCAAATTTCCAAAAAAGTTGAAGAATTACCATAAGCCTTTTCTTTTCATGAATGATACTGTAAATCTCAACCTTCTTGATCTCTAAAGCACTTTTTTCAGTGGAATTTATGCATACAAATTATTATCTAATTGATGCTAAAGTGATTTGTTTTTGTCACAAACATGCAGTCTTTAATATAACTTTGCAAATTAGTTAACCATCCCATAGTTCTCTCAGAATGTTTTAAAATAATTGAATGCAGAGGCAGTTTAAATACTGCCGATCTCTGCTTTTAAATAACTGAGAAAATTGATTGCCTCTCTCAGTATATATGCCAAAAGTGATATGCTAAGCTGATTGTCTTGTCTGGATATGAAGGGACTGCGACTGTGAAAAATGCTTTTTGTTTTCCAGGAAATGCCCTAGGAGCTGACACCTACTGGCTGTGTGCTTTTCATATGTACACACCTTTACCATTCAGGCCTGGCAAAGGTGGATTCGGAGAACTCTTCCGTAGTCATTTCTTCATCAATGCTGGGAACCTAGGCAATTTAAACTTTGGTAGGTTATACTGCATAATACATGTCAAACAACAATGTGGACAATATTTTGGGGTCAAATGTCATTTGCTTGTGAATTTAAAAAGAAACAAGGAAAGGGAAGGAGGATTTAATATTCAGTTGACTTCATCATAATGGAGAGGATGTCAACTTAGTTCACGTGTCAACAGGTAAAATTTGCTTGTGATAGGTTATAAATCAGGGATAACACATTGTATACCATGAGATTAGCATATTAGTCAGATGTTAAAATAATGTGAGAATTAACATTGCTGCAATCTAGACATGTATCAGCATCTTCTCAGCTAGGTGCTCATGAAGGCAGTCTTCAGGGGGAATAACTGATGTATTTTCCTAACAGTACCACAGGAAAAGTTTGTCCATTTATCAATACAAGACATTTTCTTTAAGAAATATTCTAAAGTTTCTCCCTTGTCAGTACCTTAAGATATTGTCGTTGGGTTTATGGCATAGCCTAGCATCTGTACACAAAACATTTGTTTTGTGACAGTGTTGTAGATTTAGTTTAGTGGAAAAAAAAAAACAAAATTTTCTTATTTCCGTCTTAATTCATGTGTGACTGTCTGTGTTGTGGTACAGATGGGAGCCTGAAGGAGAAGGTACTAGAGCTGGGTGAGGCTTTGAGGTGGTCATACGGAGGAGGGGTGGTACTAAGGATGGGCAGAGTGGCCAGGCTGGAACTCAACTATGTCATACCTATGCAAGTACAGAGAGGTGATAGGTAAGTGTGGTCAGATGGTCAGCTGCAATACCGTACTTTACCCATACCTTAAGTTTGCTATGTAACAAGCACACCAAGGCCTTAAAATGCCAATTTTAAATAACACTTAAAGATGGATAAAACAAAGCTCAGATGCAAGAGTTTTGAAAAGTTAGTTATAAATATGGTCTTAAATTTTTTTTTTTTTTTTGATTTTTCTTTAATGAGAAAGAGATATTTAATGAGGGATATATTGTCTTATGCGTAATAATCTTCTGAGGACATCATGCATTTGTTACAAAAATATGAGTGCTAGAATTTGGTCTTACCAGCTAACAAATGTGCTTAACCTGAACTTTAATCATACTTATATTTTTAATATATTCATAAATATTATCACAATTAAGATTAAAAGTATGTGTTCATCATCAAATTACGCTCTAATGAAGCAGTATAATTTTAAAAAGTTTTGGTCATTTTCTCTAATTCGCTTTTTGAGACAGTAATGTGGTAGAATACTTTTCTTCTAGTTTGTTTTTCAACATAATGCAGTGAAATTGCCACACATGTGGATGAATATTTAAGCTAAAAAAATTGTCCCACACATTTTTCATATCTTTTCTAGGTTTAAAGATATTAGTAAAAGAATATGAAAGTTTCCAAAACTCTCTCCAATATGAAATTAAAACTATTGGAAGACGTAATTTAGAACAATATTAGTAATGTGTGACTGTCTGAAGTGTAACATTGCACATATTTGTTTTATTTTGCAGCCTCAACCCTGGAGTGCAGTTTGGGATAGGCCTGAGCTTCTTGTGATAGGGGGTTTCCAGTAGGAATTCCGTGTACTGTAGAGTGTGAGCTGTGGTAGAGAGCCGACATTATCAGATGATCACATGTGAATGGACAAATCGTGGCAGACCATCAGTATCAGTACTGATTAAGCAGTGAAACAGTGCTATATCTTCTGGTGTTGTAAATAATGGACTGATCTGACTATGTGAAGCAGAAAGATACTGAAATAATTATGTAATTGTAAACACAAGAAATTATATTGGACACGCCAGGGAATATTGTAAAGGATTTAAAAAAAATCAATTATAAGTTATAGATTTTCTATCGCAATTTTGACATCTTTGAATCAGTTAATTTTCTGTTCAGGCATGGGAAGGTCTGGCAGCAACCTGCAGATGGTTGTGGGTTTCCCTTAACACCCACCAAAGATGCTGTTCTGATATTCACCAATATAACTTCTTTCCTTTTGAATGTGACAAAGTTCATGTTCATGTAATTCTTTTTTGCAAGTGAAACATTTTGGGAGCATTGTACTCGTTGTAGACTTGACATAAGAAATGTGTAAAGCTCACAACCCCCCACTTTGAATCCAGCCCTTGTTGGATAACGTATAGATTTCAAGGTATGGACAGCAAATTTCAGCAAAAATAACCAAAAGAAACATACCAAATATAATAACTGAAATTATGAATGAAGTCTGTTAGAGATTGCTTCATCATACCGAGTCTTGGTCCGTTACAGCGCAGTGTGAAAATCAGCTCAATAAGTCTTAGTGTGTTGTTCGAGACACGCTTTTGCATAACTGTCTTATTCATTTGACTGTGTTAGTTAGCTACATTAAGTTGGCTTACCAAAAACGGTTGAAAACACATCATGGTCTTTTGATTAAGCCTTCCACTACGAATTATTCTGAAGTTTATTCCCTGACATTTTTGCATAAAGACAATTTATCATGTATAACATTAGGCGTGGCCTACTGGTTAGCATGCTAATGGCAGCACAATGACCCAGGAGCCTCTCACCAATACAGTCGCTGCCAGTTCAAGCCCAGTTCATCCTGGCTTCCTCTCTGGCCGTACTTGGGAAGGTCTTGCAGCAGCCAGCAGATAGTTGTTGGTTTCCCCAATCCAGTTTCCACGAACCATAATGCTGGCTGCCGTTGTATGAGTGAAGTATTCTTCAGTACTGGTACAACGTAAAACACCAATGAAATAAGTAAATGAATATACATTAGCTTTGAATACAATTTATTCAGTGTAATAAACTTCACTGACTACTGAAAATATTATTAGTGGTGTCGGAAGCAGCACTATTCATCAAAAGAAATAAATGAATAAATCAAAAGTAATGTCAAACCAATTTAATTGCGACCATGCATACATATGTGCACTGTAGACTGTTAAGCACATAAAATTACAGTGGATCTGTGTGCTGGGATAGTCAACAGATGGCCGTACTACTTTCAAACTGCTTATGACCCACAAGTATAATGGAAAATAGACTTAACAAAGTATACCTTCACAATCCAAGGTATACCCTATGATCTTGGTTTCCAGACCAATGTTTTCACAAGCTGCTCTCCATCCTAGATCTGCAAAATTAGCAAATAATAAAATTTCTGGAAGATTCTCCATGGTTAACAGGCTGAATCTTCTTTATGACCATGACCAGCAGGTTATGTCATTTGCATGCAGAGACATGCAAAGACTGACAATCTAGATGTAAGTATACGTTATCTTTGGAAGTCAACTACATGTACATTAGTAGTTGTCATTTTAGCTCAGCTAGTTTTGATAACTGAAGTAGTGTCCTTAGGTTAAATACCTTGCCAGCTATACATTGTGCTATACAGTTGAGAGGTCAGCTTTAGCCTTGTTTGCACAAGTGATATCCTTGCAACAGTAAGAAATGTGGGTAGGACCTGACTAGATCTGGGTATGACTTTGCAATGTCACCTTATGTACAACTTCCCTATAATGATGTTTACCTTGCTTGTTAATCCTGACCTGCTTGCACGACTTTCTAATCAGAATGATTAATTAGGTGTAATGGTTCCCTCCACTGTCCATTTTGTTCGCTTGCCACCAAAAACCTGCATGATCATCACTTTTTGACGTTGGATTTGTTGGGGCTTAATTATTGCTGATATCTGTGTACTGATGACTGTGAGTGGTCATGGTGCTTGTCTTCCAATGATGAGGACACAGGAGGTGCACGTGCAAAGATGGCCTTGAACAGAGAATGTATAGATTTCCCTGCTCTCCCTGTTTGTAAGGTCTTCGTGACAAAAGTCTTGTTGACGCCTGTGTGGAAGCTTGTGCAGACTTAACTTCATTTGAATGCGCAATCTGTACAAATGTAGGCCTACATTTATTTATTTATTCGATTTTTGTCTTACATCTTACTCAAGAATATTTCACTTATATGACGGTGGACAACATGATGGTGGGGGGAAACCAGGCAGAGCCCAGGAGAAACCCACGATTACCCACAGGTTGCCAACAGACCTTCCCACCTACGGCCTGAGAGGAAGCCAGCATCAACTCATAGCGACCGCATTGGTGAGAGGCTCCTGGATCCTTGCGCCACACTGGCGTGCTAACCACCTTGGCCACGGAGGCCCCTGTAGGCCTACATCACACATAAGAGTTTGTCAGTAAACTGCCCAAGGTCAGCCATTTACCTACCCAACCAACCTCCACCCACGAAACTCACTCTGACTGCCATCACATGTGAAAAGTTCTGGAGCATGGTGTTCAACAACAATCAAATACAATTATTATGATTTTAATATTTCGTAATGATTTTGAATCATTCAAAATATTTTCAAAGCCTGAAAATGATAGGATATTGTATAACAAATATGAATTAAGCCCTTACACTAAAATTCATTTTTAAATACTTATATCAGGTGTAAAGCTTTCGAAATCATTTTTAAAGCTTTGAAGAAATACGTGTCTGTTTTAACATGTAATTAAAACCAACAGTAGGGTATCCACTGCAATACGTCGGTAAGCCGGCAGTGAAAGACCACAAATTCCTATTTACCTGTACTTGCTGTAGCCTACTTTTTTATATAATTTTAAGTGAACTCATTTATGGATAAATTACATTACCAAATGAAATAAATATATCCGCCACACGGTGTCGCATTGAGTGAAAATGAAATTAATAACGCCTGTAAAAAAACGTGTTTCACTTTCGAAGTCAGTACACATAAATTCCGAGAACACATAAAAGTTTTCCGAGTCCATTTAATGAAACGCGTAGGAATTCTAAAGGGCACGGGTATCAAACATAGGGAAGTCCACGGTGCCCTAAATATTATTTATACTAATCTCTTGGATATGAAACAGAACATGACAGTTTCTAGAGGGCTTCGATGCTATCCTCATGCCCAGGAATTATTGGTGGTAAGTTTTGATGTTTCTCGTATCTTTTTTGAAAATGTGATGCAATATATTGAGAGTGTCCTTGACCTCACAAGGTCAACGAGGCGCATGGGCTATTTTTATAAAATCTTTGGAAAAGTCTGATCTAACATTCACTGTGAAAGTTCCCCTTAAAATGCTTTGTCTACATATATATGTATTTGTGGTTGGACTTATTTGAAGGAATTGTTCCTGCTTATGATGATACTGAATATAACTATATTTTCTATCGGATGTATTTTCTGGAAAAACCTAGCTCAATCGAAAGCATGCGCGTTTAACGAACTTCCGGAACTTGCAGATGAAATTTTACAACCGAAGAGAAAACATATTGTGAATCTAATGAGAAGAAAAATGTATTCCAGTGGATTATCGTGGATCAGTGAATCAAGTGAATATTGTTTTAACAACACATCAACGGACGCCATCAAAAACAACGCAGGAGGTTTCATTTGTTGTGCTTTTTGTGCCGAATATCAGCAAAAATTGCTGACTACTAGTCGTGAACTTCCTAGAGCGAACAAGACTTCGGGACAATTTCAGATAGACATTGTGAACGTTCAGTTCCATTCTGTGGATATTTCTAATAATTCTTCCCAAGCAGAGAAATTAGATTTAATGAATCCGTTATCAGCATGGCCTAAGTTGTGAGAATTCCTGTGTTATTCGATTATGGACATCGTGAGTTCAGCAAAAGCTGCTTTCTACGGAAGCATATGGCCATCCCATGGAGTACAAAGGGCGCGTAACTCTCGTGTGACACATCACGTAGGCCACAGTCGCAATATAAACAGCCATAATCCCACACTATTGCGACTCAACAAACTTGGCGAAGTTTCATCAGATGGAAAATCAGCAAATCGAGCACCAAGTAAAAACAAGATGACTCCTAAGCTGGCTTTAACAGATACCAGTAATGGGAAATCTAAAATTCTAGATAGTATTAGCCCTTGGATTTCATTTGGGACCAGATTAATCAGTTCTGGAAGTGTGCCTAGCAAAATGGGACTTTCTGACAATAGAACTGCTGGAGGGTATTTTAAAGTGTTGGAAGAAATGTTTGGTGGACATACTAGTGGGAACGCTAAGGGTGCCATAAATAACGCCTTGATACCTGCATCGTTCAAGATGTTTCCATTTAGTGAAACAGAAAATAACAAATTACCCAGTTGGATGGATTATTCATGTCAGCAAAACATGACTATGGGCAGTTTTAGTAAGACTCATGTGAAGAACCTCGAGGGAGATTTGGATTCCCCGTGGAATAAATTTTACTCGCAGTGGAAAAGGTGGAACACTGCTTCAAGTAAACCATTCTCCGATTGTAACACTTGTGAAAATACAACAGAAAAAAAAGGTCAGAAGAGATTATTTGAGGAGGCTACCAACTGTTCCACTGGTAAACTAACCAGCTGTTTTCAGGACCTCAGTCTTCATAATAACATTCAACAACAGACTTTATTACCTGATGCAAGCCAAACAATGGCAATTCAGAATGTTAAAAACCAGAAGGGTGCTTCTAACAATTGTCAAATTCCAACTACAAACGGAGAGAGTAAATCTGGTCATCAGAATGTGGATTATGTGCAAAAGTTATATACTTGTACTGCACCAAGTACTGGTCCGTCAGAGGACATAATTGTGAAGGCTAGTCCTGCAGACTTCCACCAGCCATCTGATGCCTTTAAATGCAATATGAAGGGTGACATTTGCCAAAATAAATGCCCCACTTTTTCTGTTTCTTGTGGTACATCTGGCCAAGATACTCCCAGCACATTGAACAGAATCAGAATCGGCCAGGAAAAAGGAAGTGGACTGACTTCGGGTTGCACCAAAACATCAGATAACAATTTTATGCCATCAAAACACCAATGCAGAAAAGCAAAACGTGGCCGTCCATCAGCTAAAAAGCGAAGACGAAGGAAAGCCAGGCAAAATGGTTCATGTACCTTTAACCCAGTGTATGCGTCTGATGAAGCAGGCAGTCACAACCAGCAGGTTCAAAAGAAATGCCGATTTGAAAAGGAGGCTTCCACGGCAGGCAAAATAAGTAATGATGAAAAAGACTGCGCCAGTGCAAAAGTCACAAAATCAGCAATGTTTCCAGTGTCATTTATTTTAGGTGTTAATGAGCTGGACGAGGGAGAATGTGCATCTGACAGAGCATATAAAGTTTCTATGGTAATGGATGGGGAAGAGTCTGCATTCTCTGAGGAGGACACGGATTATGACTGTGATAACTTTGACATCTATAGATGTGACTTTCTGCCATATGATGGTGATCTCTTCAACCCCGTTCACTTCACAATGTCCATTTCTGTCAGTCCATCCACCCCAGATTCCATACCTCAGTCTCCTCCGTATCTTGACATCATTAATGCTACCTGGGGAGTATCCTGTGATAACTCTACACTTCAATCAAAATCTCCCAAGAAGGTTAGTTGTTTGGATTATAATTTTGTCCTCTATCGTATGATTGATGGAAATCACAGACCTGTCCCCATGATAATATTCATAAGATTTGTGAAGTACTTGCCAAGGTTGATTTCCTCCACCCATTAGCATACCTTGAAGCTATAAAGAGATATGACCTTGATGGTCATACAAATGCAATACTATTTCAATTTTCATCATATGAAATTCTTTATTCTGGTATTTCCCTTCATTTGAGGTCTGTTCTGGCTTCCTCTCTGGTCATGGTTTCCCTCTGTGCTCTGCTGGCTGCAGTTGTATAAGTTAAATATTCTTGAGTACAGCGTAAAACACCAATCAAATAAATAATTGAGCAATCATTTAAGATCTGAGCTCAAATGATAAATTCCCATTGGATTATTGTCCCTGTATTCAAGCAAGGCTACTATACCAAATGGAAGGCTTAGCCTGTTTCAGGGAATTTCATCATGTGGTCATCTCACATGACCTGGCTAATGACATCATCCAGGTCTGTTGGACTTGTGCTTGTATGAATATGAATATGTATAAGTCTTTGAAGGTCAGGTGAAATAGCCCAGATTAGGTTTAACCTAACAGTTGACTGTCATAGAAAGACTGATCTACATGTAGCTTAAATTACAAGTTTTAAACATTGTAATTTGACATTGTCTTGTTACAAAAAAACATCATGATTTTAATTTTAATGTGTGTGTGTATATATATATATATGTACATCAAAAAGTTTCTGCATGTAGTAAGCGAAGTCAACACATTTGAGTTTGTCATGTTTATCTCCTAGTTTATAATATATATGTGCATTTGTTAACATGCTGTACAGCTTAGTTCTTGACTGTTTTGTTTTTAAGGTGAGCTTTGCAGCTGAAGATAAATTAACTACGGTACATCCTATGATAGCCTGGAGCCATGCTTACCAATCTGCACGCAAAGGACCCTGGGAGCAGTATGCACGAGACCGTCAGCGCTTCCAGCGGAGAGTACAGGAGGCAGAATCCTATCTTTCGCCAATCCTGGATTCTAAGCATAGACAAATGATTTATGAGAGAATTGGAAATAACTCTTGATACATTACGGTAACTGGGTGTTCGACCGTCCATTCCATTTGAGGGCTTTAATGTTGATATTCAGAGTGTTTGTTCAAGCAGTTGCCAGACTTCAGGGAGGATTCAGATACTCCAATTAGAAAGCATAACTGTTCAGCTATGCTTAATTCATAAAATGTGTCACACCAGATGTTGGATTTGGCCGTTGAACTACACGTAGTAAATATGTCCGTTTGCTTTCCTTCAGTGGAGCTTCTGTTTAGTTTGTATACCCTGCCATTGTTTCAGTTCATCTGTCACTGATAATGGTCGATTATGATTTTACAAGTTGTAAAGAGATTAGGGCATTGGACCAGCAATGTGTTGAGATCAGTACAGTATTACTGCACATGCGCAAGCCTTCACGTGCAGACTGCTGCATTAATCTTTTAAGTCTATGAATTCAGCAATGCATTGGCTTCAAACAGCTAGTCAAGGGAGTAATAATTTTCCTCTTAGTGATGTTTTATAATTTTTGCACTGATTTCACGTTTTGTATTTACCATTTGGTGAAGGGTTTTATTTTGCAAGTACATACTTTTTTAACACTAAAAAGTACTATTTTTTGTCTACCACTTCTGCCTTGGTATTTCCAACTTCTTTTAATTTGGCTATCACTGTTGATAGACAAGATTCAGTGTTCATTTTCTTTGTTCCTACTTTATTCCTCTATTAAATGATATGGGATACTTTCCTTTTTGTCTCTTCAGTCTAACTTTAGGTTATTCCAATACATTTGTAGTATATACATATAATGTTAAGTTATCATTTTACATAGATTGGAGTTGCACATATTATAAATACTTGATTATGTTGGCTTTGTTATTCTTGTCCCTTCAATTGAGTTATATCTAACGTAGTACTGCAAATATAAGCTGTCTGAGTGCGAGGTCATTGCAAGCATTGCAAAATAAACCTATTTCTGGCATCACAAACAGTAGACTGGTACTAATACTGTAGAAATGTCCTGTTCTAATGTTACAGATGAAATAAAAATATCTTGTGTAATACATGTTCAGAAGAGTCATCCAGTTTCTGCTGTTTTAATATGATTCTTACCTAAATGCATTACACATGCAAGAATGGTATAAATCAGTGAATTATGATTAGCTTCTGCATGTAAGTGAATAGTGTGCCAATCAGTAACTACACGCCGTAGGAAGTTTCTGTTAGTTACAAGGGTGTGTTTGCCAGAAATTGCAGATGTATTATCTCGCATTTGAATCTGTTCACCAGGGAAAATTTGGATATCAACAATGTAATTACATTGTGTTGTAAAGTGATCATCGAACTGTGGAAGTTCAAGTTGTCAAAAATATTTACAGAGATACTCAAGAGCTCTGTCAAGGATGAAATCTGAGTTGACATCTGTCTTGCTAAAGTTGGCAGATATGCTAAAACCCATAACGCTGTAGTTGTGACTGTGTGAATTGTACAACAATATATACCTGTATATCAGCATCCTGTCTATGCTCAAATCACCATAATATATTCATTGGTCAATTGAATGAAAAAATCTGGTGGGTGATATTTATTTGAATCAATGTTGACATTGTTAATTTATTGAACTGAAGGCATAAAGAAATTGTCACTGTTTTATTCAACAATTTTATGAATTCAGTAAATATATATTGTAATAGACTGTATTTTGAAATAAGGGTCTGTGTTATTTTCTCCATTGCATGCAATGATTTTTCCTTTCATGCGTTTATGTTGCATATATATTATATATCTTGGAAAGAACTTGGCCATTTATTTATTTGATTGATATTTTAAGCCTTACTCAAGAATGTTTCACATATACGACTGCGACCAGCAGTATGGTGGAAATCAGACAGAGCCAGGAGGACACCCACGACCATCTGCAAGCTCAAGTACGGCCGAAGGGGAAGCCAGCGTGTTAACATTGTTTTCAGTGGTTACATACAGGCCTCGATAGCACAGTTGGTAGAGCGTCCGCGGCAGGAGCAGTAGATCCAGGCTCAGTGCTTGGTCGTGTCACACCTAAGGCCTTAAAAAAAAGAGGAAGTTGTAACTTCAACATTCAGCATGAAGGGGATAGTGCAACGACTGGTTGACCCGTATCAGTATTATGTCTCGAGTGTGCGGCTTACTTGCCTCAGTGAAGCAGCACTGGATAAAAGAGCGCTGGAAATCTGTCCTGCAACAAGGAGGCACATTACACATTGTGTGTCCAGAAACCTCTTGCTCAAAGGGGTGGTATAAGCCTAAGCTGATTGTAAATCACTAAGATCACGGCCGTGTCCCTAGCTTACAATCGAAAACTCTCTTGCACGAACGAATTATAAGCTACCATAGTTAACTTACAATCACAAATTGCAAGCGGGTCTTGCCTGCTGTAAATATTTACAATGAATCGCCCAAAAATTAACGATAAGTACAGATACTTGCCTGAAAATTGCTCGTGCATGAGGGTGTCGACTGAGCAAAGCCACAAAGCTCGTTGAGTGAGATATACACAAAGCGAAAACATTTTTAATAGCATCACGAATGAAATAAAGCAGCTTTAAGTTCGTTAATTTCTGTGACAGTTGATTGAAACCTCACTGGAAACAGTTTGTCAAGAACAGACAAACATAGAGTGATAGTGAATTGGATTCCCTGTGCAATCACTCCCCCGCCCCCCCCCCCCCCCCCCCCCACCACAACAGTCTATCTCTCTCTCTCTTCTTATAAATGTATTAATACCTGAGAATAACTCAGTTCACTTTTGTTACTTTCAGACTTTCATGCAGTCGGGTATACTAGTGGTTCATTTTAAATAGGGCCTATATACACTAAGAAGAAAAACTCAATAAAGAGAAAGGCAGTCGTAGAATGACCGATATGTCCTTCCGTTTTGTTTTATGTATTGGCCTATATACTACTTTAATAACATTGATTCTTAATTCTGGAACCGATTCCACAAAGCCGTTTCTTGCCTCAGTGTTTGGTTATTTGTCTGGTTATTTGTACATGGCGTTGGAATTTGGACATCTTTGCCTTACTTAGGGTATGTATTTAGTGTCTAAAGTAGGCTTTAAAATGGTACTTTAGATTTAAGTTAGAAATGGCATTGTTGAATCGCCCCTTGGCCCATATATAGCCTACAAGACAAATATGTGGCTGCATGCATGCCGTTACCTGTGCGGTGTGCAGCATCTATTGTTATATAGGTAGCTATAGCCCACCTGTGTATCACTCGTCACGTATGTCTCTTGTACCAGACCATATATGAAATTGTGTGAATGTATGTATATAAACAAAGTGTTCCATGACAGCGATTTCAGTATCTGATTAGTCAGAATGTAGGTAGCCTATATAGGCGGACGCCTTGCAAGTTTGGCTGACGATGAGGGAGGTGGCGTATTTTCGCTTATTCTAGTTGGGATTCAAACTCATTTTATTAGAGGGGCTGAGGTGGTTATCGTGTCGGCGCGGCGCAATGACCCAGGAGCCTTTCACCAATGCGGTCCCTGTGAGTTCGTCCAGCCTCATGATGACTGCCTGTCCGGATGTAGGCTACGTGGGAAGGTCTGCCAGAAACCTCTAACGCGAATAAGAAACATGTCCATATAAAATACATAAAAGCCCATCATTTTTTTCTCGTATGTCTCCGATCAGTCATTCCCAAGATAGGACATCATCCTGGTTCCCTGGGATATAGCTCTTAGCGGCGTTCTGAGTGATGCGAGGCTCCAGAATCAGCGTGAAGATACGACCTATATGACGTTCGCATAAGACAATCGTGTTTTAATGTCACGTATGTCGTTTGTGACATCATAGAAAAAGAACTGAAAACGTCGCGGCTACTGACGCTACGTTGATCATGCTATTTTCCAACGTTCCTAGATTCAGCTGTTGTTAAGCGAATTTCATGTAATTTGCCACACTGACAACCAGTATTGCAGCATTGGTATAAGTTCTGATACTTTTCCCTGTGAACCGCAGGTATTTATGAAGTACAGCACTTGATAAGGCCAACAACGACAGCGTTTTTCTGAGGCGCCATTATGGCTGGAAGACAGAAGAAACAAACTGGCGGTTCCAGCGTGTCTAGGGAAACATTGCCAATGACACCAGATCGGGTGATCTATGAATGTGTGTCCACCATCAGCGACTTGATTCAGCGACAACTAGAGCGATTTCCGTGTCCGACCAAGAGACGGACGTCTCCGAGAACCTCGACTGAGGAGGACAGCATGGTATCGGACATTCCGTGTGAGGTGAAATCCTCTATCAGATCGCTGTCAGAGGACATACGGGCATTGTTCCAGTCAGTTACGTCCTTAGTACAATGTCAAGACGATGTTCTCGATCAGGAAACTCCTAACCGTGTCCAAAACACCACGAACTCGCCAGATACTTATGGTGAGACCACACTCTTAAAGCAAAGCTACATCAAACACTCTCAGGATTTCATTGTATATAAGCAGTCAGAAAACTGTAAATCCAGTTTTTTTCATACTGAATTCGTAATGGAGGTGAGTACCATTTTTCAAAAGACTGGGTAATGCTATGTTATAGGTATTGGTGAAGTGCTGATGTGTATGTTACAGTGGATGATCTAAAACAACAGCTGGGGACACTACAAAGTCGGTTACGGGAGATGGAACAGTCTGCCGAGAAGAGTTCCCGTGAGGCGGGAAGGGGAAGGATGGGAAAGAAATGGAAAGGGAGTCCTGCAGGCAAGCGTCAAGGCAGTCGGTGTCAAGACAAGATCAAGGTAACGATTATCATATTCTAACACATATATATGCAGTCCCTATATGTACACGTATATATTAAGTGGAATGAATGGATTTAGCTCACAGTAATGGTATCCAAACATGCAGCTGGCGTCATTATTTGCACAAAGAGACCGGCCTCCCACGACGCCCAGGCTTTGTTTAGCTGTATAAAAGATCATCTTAAGTTAAATGATGAAAGTCTCCGCAAAGTGGAGAGGAATAAGTTAAGCCAAATTTATTGCCAAGTGATGGTGTAGCCGTCGTGTCACCCAAGTGTGATTTACCTCGAGTTAAATGAGATAGTTATTCATGTATATATTAGGTTCTTTGGCCATCAAATGCTGCATCAGACACTTACGAGTGAATAAGCTGTGATTGCTGGCCCTATACCAGACCTGTACCTGTATGGTGTAATTAGCAAAATACTTCATCATCATACATGTACATTGGGCCTGTATGTCCATTTAGCTTACTCGCGGCTCTCTGTATAGCTCTTTCCAATATATATGACAGGGGCATCACTGGCCAAGATGGTGCAAGCATTGGCTCGCTGCGACAATAAGGCCCTTGACTGCTGAGGCCGGATTTAAGTCGTGAGGTTCGTCCCTCTGTCGAGGGATAGTGCTTTACTCCGGGCACTCCGGTTTCCTCCACCGAAAAGCCTGACCACTGTCATATAAGTGAAAAGTTGTTGAGCACGGGATTAAAACACCAAACAATCCATCAGTCAGTGCAATATAATTATGTTTGTCAAGGCAAGGCGCCGACAGTCGTGAATAAATATATATCGAAGATAACCATAGAGAGAAGTAAAAACTGCATATGGTACACGTATACTGTATCAGTGAGACTAAATCAGACTTGTCAAAGTCATAGCTGGATAAATCATGTGTACAATATTGACTGTTTACATTGTTTGCGTCAGCAGACAGATCTACTGAATCAGCAGGTAGAAACAGAGCTTGGGCAAAAAGTGAGCAGCATGTATAGGGCTGCCCAGGAGCTCGGAACAACTACTGGCAACATTGACTCGCTGAGCAGTTTGGGTAAAGTTCTGTGCGAACTGGACGGCCTCCTGACTTACATGGAAGGTGGTTATGCAAACTCAGAACAGTAAGTAATGCAAGCAAGGTGTTTGTCCAACGTGCATGGAATTTTACAACAATAACAATATGATATACACTTTGCACAGTAGCGCAAGTGAGTCAGAATACAAGAGCCATGTGCATGCGAGTGGTCATATTTACAACTCTACATAATGACTAATCTTGCTCAATGATGTCCATGTATTGGGACCATCAGTCGCTTAGCTTTGTGTGAATTTGTATGAAAAAGGGGATCTGTCAGAGTGGGAAAGATATCGCAAGTCTGTGTAAAAAATTAAGCCCTCTGCGACTTAAAAAAAACACCCCAATTTTTACCATTCTGCTATTCTTTCTTTTGACTTTCCCATATGGACATAATAAATCTTAAAACCTTGTAATCTGTGTGGATAGCATGTATGCCATATTGCATCAGATCTGAACAATGACGATACTTTGTGTTGCAGAGAAACTAAGGAGGTCGTGCTGAGTGAGAAAAGGGCTGAGCTAGGACTGAACAACAGGCCGGATACCAGTGCTGAGAATAAAGGCAAGGAGCTGGTGACCAAGTCTAGCCTAGAGGCAAACGGCAATAGACGGGAAGAGTCTTCAAATAGAGAGGCAGCACTAAGGGACAGATGTAACGACACACGCTCAGAGACAATGAAAGAAACGAAGGCGAAGCCCCACCACAGAGGGAAAATCAGCGATAACAACACTGGCTCCCAAGCCACAGAAACACATCAAACATCCTTGGGCCAAGAGAAGGCAGGGTGCACCGCTGAAAGTCCCGGTAACCCCACACATACCGAATTGGATTTGGGTGCAGGAAACTGGGACACGAATTTTGAGGCTGTGAATTTGGACTCCAAAAATCCCATTACCGCACCAACTGTTTCAACAACTTGCCAATCTAGTGCTCACTCTAGGATATCCAACAAAGATCTGACAGAAACTGCCTCTGTTAAAGATACAGTAGATTCCAACCAGGACTTGCCCCTCGGGAACAAATCTAAGAGTGACACGGAAACCAGTTTCGACCAAAAAATGAGACCCAAGGAAGAATCATCTGGTTGCGAAAATTCCCTCGCATTGAACCGTAGGTCGTCGGTGACTGATCTTCAGGCGTACATGCATACGGCAAAACCTCTGGCACTGAGTCCCGCGCAACTCGACATGATGCCAGTCAGCACAACCTCCTGCCCCGACATCAGCTGGTCACCTACCGCAACAGTCAAGCAGTTGTCCAGCTGCGTGACGTCATCCCGTTTTGTTCAGTTTGAACAACCAAGGCATGTCAAAATGGCTACGGTTTTAGGCCTTGCTTGGGTTTACGTTGCCGTGATGGCAATATTCAATATGACAACCGACATAAGTTACGCCCCTTTCATGGCGTACGCTGAAACTGTTAATGGATACATAACGCATTCTTTCAATGCGTGGTATGACAGTGAGCTCTGGTTTTAGCCCCTTATTTCCGATATTATATGACCACTATCATTTCAGTAAACATATCTGTTTGGACAGATAAATAATTTGTGAATCAGTATTAATATTAACACCGTGAATAATAAAAGCTCAATAATCCGACTTTCCGTTTAATTATTAAACTTTTTTTGTTGACAGAGTATACATTTCATACCAGGAAACGGGCGGAATTATTAAATCGTCCGCTCCACTTGTAGGGGGAAACCCAAAGAGAGCGAACAACCAATTCACAATACACTCGAAATAATTAATTCGTTCTATGGATTGGTGGTGGTGTAGGTTTTACCTTCGCAAAGTGAGATCTCTTTGGCAAGACAGAGACCAGAATCGAGTAAGCAAAAAACGCATTGTCTTCTTGCTTAGATTTTTCACGTTGAAATTTAAGAATGTTTCGGTTCTGTTATGTCACCCAAGTGAAATGTCGGCATCAACAAGGTCACAACTTATCTGCCTGTTTAACAAGTGTGGCTATCAACCCTATCCTGTATGTTCACGAAGTCTTTCAGAAAGAAACAAATCCAATTAACTTCACGAGACAGTACATTTACACATGTGCATGCAAGTGTATTCCACTGCCACATTCTCGCTGCAGCGCATCATGTTACCACCGGTGATTGACGCCGTGTCGCATCTTTTACGCATGGTTTTTAGTGATTTCCACATTGCACATTTCCACTAGAGCTTTAGGGTCTAGCATTGGAATTACATGTATATCAGTTGCTTCACGTATTCTCTACCAAACAGAAAGTACCGGTAATAACAATGTGACCTCGGTGTTTTTGGCAGTTATATCAGCTTTATCACGTTAGAGTATGACGGTTTTATGTCCCTTCAGCTCAAATATTTAATGGAGTGTCTGTTATATGGGTAAATTAAGAGGGTCTCTTGCATCATCGAGGAAACCTTTGCTTACGAGAGGAATCACTGTTAAGAAGAAAAGCGACAAAATCCTTCCCGTCTTAAAATCAAAAATTCATATGGCGACTTTCAAGAAAGGGAAATGAATTAGGGTATATTATTTATTTAATTATTTGATGAGTGTTTTACACTGCACTCAATAATATTTCAGTTTTATAGCGGGAGGAAACCCAGAGCTAATCAAAAAAGTACAAAATATGTCCAATAAATGAACGAACAAGTAAATTTACAAGCAATTATGCCTGGACTTTTATTAGAAACAGGCACCGTTGATATGTTTGTATTCAAGATTTTTGTATATGTCTTCGAAGAAAATTTCAGAACAATCCGAAAAGCTTAGATTTTTAGTATTAAGTGCTGATCCGAGAATAACGAATGCAGTAAAAAAGAAGCAGAAGTAGGTTAAGATAGTGATAAGCAGCCGCCATCCCCCATCGGGTGTATCAGGCCCGGCCATCGTGCTGCTGTATGACCACTTTGTAAGCCTCCTAATTGGTGACATATTTAATGAGGGGCAAGATCTGGATGAAGTAGGGAACACGGTCCAAGAAATGTTCTCCACAGATTTACAAGTGGGTGTTAGATACCGCGGGAGGCTGATCCCCGGAACTGACATTTTTATGTGAGGGAAGAATTCCGAAGACCTATTCTGTATGTTCCTCTCCTCGCTGTTCTCTTTCGGACACTCAACAATCATTCCGCCATTTTGTTTTTCTGCTCTCGAACACTCTTGTTCAGACATAGAGTCAGAGGACGAGGATGAGTAAAATCGCCTGTCTGATGTGACAGACGCTTTACTTCCCTCAGACGACGAAGTCCTGATGGACTTGTTTCTGGTAGACTTGTTGGAACTGGCGCGAGCTGAATTTCTCAGAGAGTCTGAGGCTGCTCTTGGAGGTGTATTCCCCTTCACCTGAGAAATGCCCTGATCTTCAGACAGAGATCCACTCGAAGACACGTGGCTTGATTCTGCATCGCTCGTCTGTAATGCTTGGTCCAGAATATCACTGAGCGAATCATTTTGGTAATCTGCAGTTTCTTTGTTGTGAATCGATTGCCCACCTTCGTCCGAAAGGTAGATCTCGAGATCTGGATCTATGGAGATGGGTCTAATTTCAGAGGCGTCTTGGCTGTGTCGACTTTCACTGTTCAAATTTTGCGAGGTATACGATCCAAAAGACATTCCACTAGCTTCACCACAGCTAAAACTGTAACATTCTCCCTGGGTCGCGACACTGGCGTCACTAGGAGCAGTACTCACCTCCCTGTCAAGTATGCTCCATGAACTCGTCGAATTGGCAGTGCTCATGTGGCTCAAAGCACTATCTGACCCGATGCTTTGACGCGCTGAACACCTTCCACTCTCCATCACTCTGGCACGTAAGTCATCACTATTATGGCTGCTGTTGTGTCTTTCAGAAGCGTATATCTCTTGATTCTCGGCAGTGCTTTTGTCTCTACGAGTCTTGCCCGTTGAACTTTGTTGACTTACTGCACTACTTACATTGCCATCAACACTCAGTGGCTGAGCGCTTTGTGGAATAGACCCATAGTTATCAGGCCTGTCACGACTGTATCCATCAATACTGTAATCGTTATATACCCGTTCGGCGTCAACGCCATCATCACTTTTGGTATTTACCACTTGTTTGCTGCGCCTTACCCCTATGCTTCTTTGACTGGTTGCACTGGTCAGCTCCTCTACACTAGCGTTTGACGGAATGCTTTGCCACACCATGTTCGGATCACTGTCGATAAGCCCACGGTTTTGATTATCCTTGTAGCAACTGCCCCTTCTCTCAGGACCAATTTTGTGGTCACTGTTTCTGTTAAGACTTGTCCTTGACCTTTCGTGGTTCCCATCGCCTTTCAGACTTAAAAACGTGTCTGACGCCATGTCGTGCGCCATTGAGTTTTCACCAGTTTTAATATACCCTGGAGTGTCATGGCTATAACCAGTGTGCCCGTTGCTGTCAGCGGTAGACCTCTCTCTTGTTCTTCCGTGTTTGGAACTTCGCCTGCTGGCATCACGAGTCCTAGTCATAGACGTATCGGACGGATTACGGTCTCTCATCGAGCTATTGTCATTTCTAATAAATCCTTTGGTATCATCATTGTTCCCAGTGCGCAATCGTGGAGATACGTGGCTCTTGTCAGTATACACAGATCCTTTTTCACTACCACGCCCTTTCCTTGAACTGCTTGTACTTGCAACACTGCTCTTTCGACAAAGAGCACTGTTTGACGGTATGCTCAGTTTCGCAGAGCCTGTTTTGTAACTCAGACTTCCTGTAGAATCCTCACTGTTGTCAGAATTTATGTCACCATCACGTCCATCCATCGAAATACCCTCAACAAGTCGCCTTTCTGAAGAAAAACAGTGTTCTGCCAAGCTACGCCTGAGGTCCTCTTTTGCTCCCATGCTATATTCATCATTGCCGGACTTATTCAATTCCTGGAAGAAGCCACGAATGCCACCATTGCCTTTCACACTTGTGTCTAGCCTATGCGTATTCCTAGAGCCACCCCCACTGGCGGTGGCGGCACTTGCTGATGGCAAGTCATTCACTCGCAACCCATGGACAAGTTCTTCCGTACTAGACACAGTGTACGTATGCATAGATTCCTCATCACGGTCATTTGTTGTCCAGCTAATACTCTTACCACACTTAGGACAGCTGCTTTGCTGGCTGGTTGCACTGGACCTTTGGCTTTGTTCACTTTGGGACGGTACACTTTGGTACATGTATGATGACTTGTTACTGCCAACATTAGACGCCACATGCTCGTCCCTGTCAAGTCTACTCCATGAACTTGTAAGACTTTTCTGGTTAACAAAGTTTCTGCTACTCTCAGTATTCAGTTCAAACCTTCGATCCACACTGGAACGATCCTGGTCCTGTATGGCAAACCGACCATCAACGCTTCGGTTTAAGATGTCTCTGACATTTCCATAGGATGATTGCCGGTTGCAGGGTATTTGTTGATCTAAATCCACATTTCCTGAAGTGACTTGGTCACACACAGGACACACATCAGCAAGGGTGCTCTTCCGGCTAGATCTGACTGAACTACACTGACTGACACCTCGAGCATTTGGCCAGACCTGTGCCTTATCATCCTCTGCATTTTGAAAACGATCGTTTTCTGGTGATCCTGCATGCGATTCGTCTACGCCATTTTCAGCCAATATCTTTGTTAAGATGAGATTGTTGAATTTTGCCAATGAAGCGTCCTGCATTTCATCAATACTGCCACTGTTAAACGCTCGTTCATATGCTTCGCCGTTTCGGCTGGTACTCTTGTCCAACCTTCGTTTACCTCCGGAAGTGACCAGGCCAGTATCATTAGCAGACTGTCCGTCCGGTTCAGTAAGACCAATTTCACGTAACAGACGATCTGGTTTGATTTGTCTGTTATGGATGCGGTTTTCTGATTTTGCCTGTGAAAAGGCTTCTTTGCTCTTTGCAGCTGATATCTGATTTCCGTCTATCATTTCAGCCAAGTGCCTTACAGTTCTGTCATAAGGACTGATAATTTTGGAACCTGGACTTTCGTGGGTAGAAGTAAGGCCACCATTAGTCTTGGCAAGTCCGTTACGTGATATACCGTCACTATGTTTGCTTTCTTTACTAACGTTAGAGACTACACAGTACGATGCAGAATTCTCAGTGTTATTATTTGATTTAACGCCCTCCTCGTCGCTGCTCGAACTGATGCTCCTTGCTGCGGCACTACCGCTGTCAACACAATGGCTCACAGTCATACCTTCCTCGCATCCGCCAACGGGCCTCCTCTGGCTGACTGGTGTGTTACTGAGCACCGTGGCGCTACTGGGGGGGTTATACTGCCTTGCCGAGTTGCTGGTTATCGCTTCGTCAAATAGACGTTTTTCATCATCCTCCCAACTCTGAAAGCTGTCACCTTGACTAATCCACTTTTCGCCAGCTTCTGAGGAATTCACTTTTTTCACTACATTGTCTTTCAGTTGCAAGACAGCGCTCTCGTACAGATCTCTTATGCTGAGATTTTCTTGTGTTTCTTGGGAGAGTTGATCCTCGTCATTGTGGTTAGCCTTCTTACCTGCTGGTGTACTTCCAGATTTCCTCTCAACAATTCCGCTGGCTGTTTGATCGTTCACACTGTCAAATGAATAACTCGGTCTCTGTGATTCCCGACGATCAGGGTCAGATATGTCAGAGCTCTCTTCTGAAGCCTGCAAGCCTTGCTGGTGTAAGATACAAGTGATTTCCGCATTTGTAGCTTGCATATTTTCATTACTGCATGCTGCAGAAAGTATTTTATTTGAAATCATTTCATTCAGTTGCCTGATGGTATTTTCAAACAAACTGCCATTACTTGAACTGCTGTGTCGGGGGCTTAGACCGTTATCACTCCGAGCAGAAATGGTGTGTTTCGCTGCTTCTCTGGGCGAACTCCTGTGACTGACTTGACTAGATTTATTGACCTCACTGATTTCACTCGATGACTTGTAGTACTGCCTGTCCGAAAAAGCGGATTTCACCACATCCATTAGATCGCTGAACTGGGCTTCTAGCTCCACTGGTTGATGATTGTCATCACTTTTTCCCGGTGCAACACCATTATCTGTCACTGTAACCAGTATGTCCTGAACACTGTTTGCAGCTGATATTATTTTGCCGGCGATCATTTCGTTCAGCTGCCTAATGGTACTTTCAAACAGACTGCCATTGCTGGAACTTCTGCGCCTGTGTCGCGGACTACGATCAATATAACCATGAGCAGAACTGGCGTCCCTTTCTGCTACATTGTCTGAACTCATGTAGCTGATTTGTCTAGGTTTACTGGCCTTCTCTCCGATGCTGCTATTGGGCTGATAATAAGGATTGTTCGAATAAATGGGTTCTTCTTGACGTACTACTTCCTTAAAATTATGGAGCTGGGCTTCTTGCCCTGTAGATTGCTTGTCCTCGTCAGATTTTGTTGTCGAGGATTTTCGTTCAGCAATTAATTCGTTAATTTGCCTCACAGTACTGTCACAAAAATCTGAAACCCACTGATTCAGCGATTCTTCATCTCCGCTACATCCAGTACTCTGTCGAGTCCAAAAGCTTCCAGCCAGTTTTAAACTGATGTTACTGGTTTGTCTTTCTGAATTCTCTGACCTATTGCTCAAGTTATTTGGGCTACAGCTCCTTTGTCCTGTTACAGCACAATCTATACTGTCAGTGGGAAGTTGCAACTCGGAGACTTGGTCCCTGCCATCTGTAGCGCTAAGAAACATCTGTGTTGCTAAGTTGGTATTCTCTTGATTTGTCGCATGCGTTTTCGTCGATTCTGAAGGCAATCGCGCTTTTGACAAATGCTCAGCTTGATCAGGGTCAGTGGTTACATCAGATGCTGTTATACGAGATATGTGATCACTGTCTTTATTTTCTGGGGCAAAATCGAAGTGACTGTATAGATCGATAAGGTCCCTTGAGAGAGTCTTATCTAAATGCTCCCAAGATTCGATATCCAACATACTCTCTGTATTACTACTCCCAGATTTGTCAGCGGGCACATCCAAACTGGTAGAACTTTCGAGCCAGAAATATTTACCGGAATATGACGTAGATCGTAAGCTGGGTTGGGGGTTTCGGTCCGTCGTTTGACGATCAAGTGATCCAGAAGTTTCCAGGTGTGTACAACTCGGTTTATCCCGATGTGCTGACGACATTCTTTTGTCATCTGCTCTACCATGATGTCTGTCATCTTGCTCTTTCTCTTCGACAATACCCGAGTCACACTTTATACGGCTGACAGAATTTTTGCCTTCGTCCATTTGAGGCTTACGAGTAAAACTGTGGGAATCCAAACATGCATGCCCAAGATGAAAAGGCTGTTCTTTCTGCCTTAACTTCTCCAGAGGAAGGTTTTCATTTTTTTGGTGCTTGTTGTAGACCTCGCTGGAAAACTGGTTTTTATCTGTATCGGTGGAGCAGAGAGTTCCTTTTCCACTATCTGTAAATGTTAGGCTGGATTTAGGATCGAAATTTTTATCTAGCGCAATATTATAAGATTTCTCCAAGTTTGTCTCACTCAGGCGTTCCCGGGAACTGTTATTTTGCATCTCCGTATCCATTTTATCCTGGCTCTTGCTTCTCTCTCGTCTTCCGCTCTCCACAGAGACCGACTCGAACACAGCATTCTGTTCCCACTCCGATCCTTTGTCCTGTCTCGGCGCAATGCTCCCCAACAAATGCTGACCACATTTGGGAGCAAGGGCAAGCTCTTCCCGAATCAGCTCTTCGTCATATTCATAACTTCTCTGATCAGCATCTCTGAAACATTGAGATATAAATACAACCAAATTCGTGTACACCTTTGACTAGTTTTTTTCTTCAATACCAGAATATCCTTTGAAGAGATGGGCATTGCAGGTTTCCCCTATCACTTGAAGTTCTGACAAAATGTTGAATTAAAAACTTTCTGGCATATCTAACAAATGCTAAAGTGACAGCGTGTATTAGAACAACAAAAATTGTTCAAACTGCACGATTGAACTGCTGTACTTTTCTGACGTTATTTAAAGCCGGGCATTTTGTTTTATTCGTGGAAACTCCTTATGTCATATACAGAACATGAGAATTTTTGTGACTGACCAAACGCATTTTATAGAGCGTATAAGCACATAATTATGCATAATAAAAAATAGGTTTCTTAGATAAGGATATGTAGACGATCTGTTTTTAGCAAAGGAAAGGGATGGCAGCAGATCCGACGAAGGGTAAAACTATATAAAGTGTATATTATAAGTCAGACTAGATCTTGATAACAGTATTGGGCCAGTAAAAAAGTAATGGGGCTTTAGTCCAGGCCAAAGTTAATTCCCGGAGACGATGGCGTATTACTTATAAGCACACGTTATCACTTACGTGTCGGAGGTGTACTCGTCATCCAGAGACGTGACCAGACAGTCCAGCTCGGACAAAACCGTGGCCATGTTCTGCAGGGCTTCCTTCTCTCCGGCAAACGTCCCCATTTCCTTAGCTGCTTCATAAAAGTCGATAAGTCTCCGATTTAGTTTATACGAACTTGCAACGCTTACGTCCGACTGCACAAAAACACAAAAAGACGAACGGAGAATGTAAACGATATGATATCAATTTGTAAGAACTAAAATACATTCCTGAATAAGCATAACAAGAACAAGGTGGAGTAGTTGAGAGAAGGAAGGCTGGGTGGGTATTTACGGTCTTGTTTGACAGTCAGGCATAGTCACGGGTGAACAGATATCTTTTGAACTGTTATAACGTGATAATAATTTAAACCACAGTTCACCGATATACGAGTGGCGTATGTCTAATTGGCCTATACTTTTATCTATAAGGGGTCACGAAGAATGTGCCCTACTCACTCTTCACCATTATTCCTGAAGCCGAATCTGAAACAGAAGATAACGCTAACACTGGAATGTAAATGGATTTCTGCTGTTTCAAAATCTCATATTACTATATCAGCGTTGAATGTTCTGTTACTTTCCCTTTGGTCTACTGGTAGAATCGAAGCTTAAGGTTTCAAAGGTCGCCCTTTCAAACCCCAACAGCCCTGTCACATTACCTACATGTCTGTGCAATGGAAATGGTGATGCAGCGATCTAATTGCCGGTACCCATATACAACAACCAAATAAAACGGCTGTCATTTTCCGAGGCAAGTTCGATATAGATAGCAGATAACGCCATTTAATAGTGCAAATGCGTTTTAGTTTCACAGAGCAGAGCCAAAAGAACTGAACTGATATGCATAAAAGTCTATGAGCATAATGCAGCATTATGGCGATAACATGATATCCTCTTTACTCTCACAACCTATCTGTAACACATTCCTCGCATGAATCCGTCCTAATTTATGTGTTCTAGGTAAAGACATGTGCATGGAAAAAACCCTACTCACCCTGGATCTTCCTCTCAGCCTTTCGACCAGACCACTGATCTGTGGTCCCTGAATGTCAATGTCACTCTTCAGCAGAGTTTCCTGGGAGACTCGGTCAAACTCGTGCACTCGGCTGACCAGTCTCTCCAGTTGATCCCGTAAGTCGCCCACTACAATGTGGAAATCAAAGTAACAGAGACACATCAGAATAGAATTTTCATCAGTAACCGTTTCCCGAACAACGTAATGACGAATAAACCACTGGGCCTGACAGTGCAACAGCTCTAATAAGTCTGCCTTCTACATGCATGCATGACATATACACCTACCAATCTCTGCTTTTCATAGTTTGCAATGTTGTTCCAAAAATATTAGATTCGCACGCCCTTCGTGATAATGAAGAAACACCTTCCATATTTCATGATCAATCCCGAGCGTTTTCGAGACTTTCGACGCTGTCTTTAGTTTGACCACACCGGTACGATAGAGACAGAGATCATTTGCATCTTCCCAACATCAATGAAAATCGTTGACTGCTTCTCTTTGCATGGGTCTTAATTTAATATTTTATATACATTCATAGGTCTTTGGTGGTTTGTGTTAAACGTTGTTTTGGGAATAGGCCTTGCGATTATTGACCTGGAGCGTGCAATATGGTCGACGGCTGGTGTAAAATGTCTGTCTTGACGTCTAGATTTAAGTGAGTTCATCGTTCGTGTTACATCGTTCGTGTTCGTTCGAGAGTCCATGTCAAAGTGAAGACACGTGCAATATGGCATCGGCAAATGAAATCTATATTTCCTCGTGTTGCCAGTCTGAAAATAATAAACAATTTTATGTTCGTATAGCCTATCTTGTTCAAGTATCAAAGTAAACATACGCAAAAAATCAAGACTTAAACACCCTGATTCATGTTAACTTTTAATCTTACCATTCACAGCATGTTGCTGAATTCCTTCCGGTGTGGATTTCTTCGGTGACGGACTTCTGCTGGCCGCACTCCGCTGTCTGATCAAGCCAGTGAGGGAATGGAAAATGGTCCAAGCATCTTCAGACAAGCTTCTCATGGTGGATTTCACATGGTCGGGGACACTGTGGTAAGATCGGGATAAGCTCTCCCTGGAGCTGCTCGCCGACAGGAGCTCCAGCTGACTCGGTAAGCGCTCAATCTGCTGGTTGATCAGTTCTGTTATACTCACAATACATCGGTACAGCATCCGCTCTGATATCCTGTGGAACGATTCTAACGACAGATCCGATATACTGCTGGAAAGGCTTTCAGCTCCGTCCGCCTCAACCGCCTTCCTCTCTCTCTCCCATTCTTCTAGATTTATCCGTTCGTCACTCATTTTCTCACATGGTGACGCTCGAATCTGGTCAATAAAGGTTTAGGTCTAACCGTAACCCGCCATCGTGGTACCAACCGGCGAGTTGTGCAACAGCAGTAACCATGTTTAACAATGGCGATTCACGTTGTCACAACAGTTGTTGCTACCAAGAGTCGACGTAACAAATTTCGGATGACGTCATAGTTACCAACGCTAACGTGACGCAGAAGACACTAAACTATAACTTCACAATACGTTTATCATCACCTGAAATACTTTCATTTCACTGCACTAAAAGAGAACGGATATGGTTGGCGCCACGGATGTAACTGGGACTAAAAGCCTTTAGAAATTGGATGGCTGTCTTCTTGACGCATGCCACGTTTTATCTCGAACTGTTGGAGGTTGTTGGGACTTAATTTGGTCATTCCTGTCGAGGCTATATATAATGGAGTGATGGCATTTTACGCCATTACAGCAACTAGTTTTCTTCCATATCCGCTGCAGAATTATTCAATGACTAAGGATTTTATTACGATGTACAACGAATGGGGATAATGAATCAATCTTCGACCATTTCTTCCCGGACTTTTGCATTCTTTTAACGTTATACCCAAGAATCTTTCGTTTGAACAATAGTGGTTAGTCATGAGTGGAGAAACCTATGTGCATAAGGAAAAATGAATACCTTTTGCAAGTTATTGACAAACTTTAGGACGTGGATCACCCCACACTGCTGGAGGGCAAGTGGTCTTACAAAAAACGTAGCCTGTAAGACTTCACAGACGGCACCTCGATCGTCGAGAGTAAATCATATGTAGGCTATTGCAAAGACTTCCTCACCACAAGAAGCAAGTTGCTCGAAAGTGGTTTAGAAATTAGCTCGGTATAAACATTAGTCTTGATTAAAGTTCCATTTGGTTTGTTCACCTCATGACCGGTATTAAGATTTAAGTTTGATTTGTTTTTGATAAATTTTAGTGAAAATGCTGACAGAGATCGTTACGGATTTTCTGATTTCAATAATATTTGGCAAATTTCTAAAAATAATCATCTGTAATGGGCCTACTTGTAATGTTACGATATATATATATTAACCTTACTTCTTCGTTACGCTTCAAGCTGTCATTAAATAAGTCATGTTTCAGCAAAAGTGAAAAGGTGTCCACAACAGATGTTTTAAATAAGATTCAATTAGATTCATGTTGAAGAGCCCACATTCTTGGCAGGCTACATGTTTATTTATTTATTTATTTGATTGGTGTTTTTTACGCCGTACTCAAGAATATTTCACTTATACGACGGCGGTCAGCATTATGGTGGGTGGAAACCGGGCAGAGCCCGGGGGAAACCCACGACCATCCGAAGGTTGCTGCAGACCTCCCCACTTACGGCCGGAAAGGAAGCCAGCATGAGCTGGACTTGAACTCACAGCGACCGCAGACTACATGTTTATATACATGTACGTTGCAATCCACTTCCTGCTTAACTTAGGGTCCTGAGAAATCTAGGATAAACCAAGCGCTGGTAAATTTGGATTTAACTACAGCTTGAACTTATCATTCACGAGCCTATTCCACAAAGCCTGTTTGAAGCCACATGCAAATGTTAATCAAATTCGTATTTGCACACCCTATGCAAATTAACTCGAAAACACCTTACAAATATGACCGATCATTAACATGTTGAATTTCTGGTATTATAAATATATTATGAAACGACGTTTTTAATTTTGAAACAAAAATCGTTCTGATGAATCCATGGCAGGTTTGTGGAAAGAAAGGTACACGACCAGCTTCAGCATATGCGCACTTTTGTCCTTCTACGATGACAAACTTCTTGTTGCTTGTGGCAGTTGTTGAAGTCATGTCTAGTCATTGAAGGCCTTACGACTTTGGACTGAACAGGTACGCAACGACTGGAGCACAAATCCAGTTGAGTCGCGTTGTTGTTTAGCACGCATGAGGATGTGATCAATTACATATCTCGAGACCCTGTTGCATTAACATTGTATTGTTTTCCTACGATTAGGGCCCTTTCAACATCATTTGTTATTCCTTATGTACAACAGGTCAATCCCAATGGCTATAATGATGCTACCATATTTACTGTTGTCTCACTGGAATGTCTTTCTAAGTAATCAGCAGACAAATACATGTAGTATCTCATACAGCCACAGTAGACACCTGACAAACCTACCTGTCCTATTCCTTTATGGTGTGAAGGCCTGTTAGCAACCTGCGGGTGGTTGTGGGTTACCTCAGAGTTCTATTGATTTTAGAAAGGTGCTTTGAGGTTTGCTTTAAACATGGAATATATTCTACTGGAAACTTGCAAGTTTTGGCACCAAAAATAATATATTGTGACATTTATTTGCCTCTAAACATGCACTTTTGTGGAAGATATTTTAGGTGATTAAGAGTAGTTCTGTGAAGTTTAAGTGTCTTACTTCTCACCTTATTGAATAGAAAACAGATTGGCTGTGGCAATGGCCCCTGGTATAGTGTCTTCTTTCTCAGGTTATTCAATAGAAAACAGATTGGCTGTGGCAATGGTCCCTGGTATAGTGTTTTATTTCTCACGTTACTGAACAGAAAACAGATTGGCTGTGGCAATGGTCCCTTGTATAGGCTTTGCTTTTTTAAGCTCACTATATGGCTAACCATCAAGTACTTCTCAACAAAAATGTGCTTTCATTCGTCCATCAGTTACAGGTGTTGGTTATACCTCAAAACAACTGTCAATAGCCAAACTCTAATCTTTCTCCAGCACTATCAGGGACCTTAAAGTTATGACAAAACAAAATTCAAATATTTTTAAGGATTTCAGAGGAAATCCTGCAATCAACAGAAAACTCATCAATACCATTTTTTGTTGTTAAGACTTTACTGATAATGCTGCACAACAAGGTACAATGGAGGTACAATGGAGGTCAAAGGGCAATGAGAACCGATATCTTCAATTAACATAATACATGTAACACATTATGGGGTTATCAATGCTAAGAACTGGCACAGTGAAAAGATTTTGTTTAAAAAAAAAATTTGTATTCAGTTTGTGAAGGACAATCTAAACCTCGGCTTCTTTAAGAACCTAAAATGACAAATAATCTTTAAAATATGAAGAATTCACTAAAAAAAATGGTGCACAAAATGATGGCATAACAGATGGCCACACATATAATTTACTTCACAAAAAAGTCCTTTATAATTCTGCACTTTGTAAAATAACCCTTGGTTCGTGACATAACACAAATTATTTTATCATTCACTTTTCCTTGGTAACAAACTCATTCACCCAACCAATCCTTTCAGGTAAGGGCTTTGTTAGGACAACTAAAGTATGGGTAACAGTTTCCGCTAAGTTTCTTTCTACTAGTAAGTGACCTTTCTATACAGCTGAAAACTCTCACAGGTAAATCAATCTGACATAAGAGCTGTTGTGATATGCATAAATTATTAGAAACGACTGTTCTCCACATGTTCATGAAAAGCTCACTGAAAGTCTACAAGAAACAATGAACTGCGACAATTCTGCAGATGCAAACAAATTCATACAATCTTCCTAGATAAAGACTTGCTACGTTTCCTTGTTAATATCTGCTCACAAATGCCAAGGTAGCAGTATGATAATACATAACTAAAGGTCTATTGGTCCGTAAATACATGGATGTAGGAGTGTTTGTACTCAATGACGGGAATATTTACAACAATATCGAAATATACAGATCAAGCATAAAAAGTTTAAATGAAAAACATGACTTATGACCTAACCAGATGTAATTACAAAGCCAAAGTCTTTTCTATCGTGAAAACCAACATATGTTTGAAATATGAATATGACTACATTATATACCTGGGAATGTCATATAAATGTTCTACAACTAAATAAATGTATATATGGGGCAGAAATAAACTATATGCAGACATTGCTTATTGTCATATCACGGTCATGTAGCAATGACAAACATATCTTTGTAAATGTCCAATCAATCTTCCAAACCACATTCATGTAGCAGTATGATCAGTACAGACAAATACCACACTAATGTAATAGTTTTATCACTCCGCAAAATCACTTTCAGTCAGTGTATTCAATGCAACTCGAACAGCTACATGAACACATGCAGCCTGCCGCTAGAGTTACCTCCCACTACCACAGGTCGTGTAGGATGAAAGGCATTCTGGGAACATACTGATCCCAAATATTCCTCATCATCAAATGTGTGCACCAAGTTCCCAGTCAAGTCGATCACCTCAATCTGGAACGTAAATCAACATCCAGATTAACAATTAAAATTTTCACAGAGAAATATGCACACCTGTAAGTTCTGACCATTTCAGCATAAGTTTAGAATGGTGCAATTTGAAAGCATCATTTCACAGACTAAACACCATCCTGTTCAGAAAATATTTAAGAAACCTGTCCAGATCAGGTAACATTCTATTAAGACTAATATGCCAAAATATGCACCATCTGATTATGTGCCCCAAAGTTTCCTGTACCAGCTGACAAAGGCTTCTTTTTGACAGTATCCATGCACATGTGTTGAATGTCTTCTGGGTTTCATCTGAAGGGCCTCATGAGTGGAGAAATTTGGAAAGTGCAGAATAAACCACAGGCCTTTGGCAAGTCACTGACAATCTTTCCTCTGTGTTGGAATACACGTGTATGTCATATTGGTCGAAGACTAATCTCAAGCAAACTTCCCTTGAGGCCAAGCAGCACAGTGGACAGCTTGCTGCCACCAAGACCATGGGAACTATGGAAGCAGGTGAATACAAACAATTCCCTGTCCAAGTCTGGGATTGAACCTATGACCCAAGTGTCTTAACAGACAAGCATCTAAACCACTAAAACCCTATCCTGTTTGGTGTCCTACAGACTCTAAACCACTAAAACCCAATCCTGTTTGGTGTCCACAGACAAGCATCTAAATCACTAAAACCCAATCCTATTTGGTGCCCTAACAGATAAGCATCTAAACCACTAAAACCCGATCCTATTTGGTGTCCAAACAGACATGCATCTAAACCACTAAGACCTGATCCTATTTGGTGTCCTCACACACAAGCATATAAACCACTAAAACCCGATCCTATTTGGTGTCCTAATACACAAGCATCTAAACCACTAAAACCCGATCCTATTTGGTGTCCAAACAGACATGCATCTAAACCCCTAAAACCCAAACCTTTTTGGTGTCCTAACAGACAAGCATCTAAACCACTAAAACCCAATCTTATTTGGTGTCCAAACAGACAAGCATCTAAACCACTAAAACCTGATCCTATTTGGTGTCCACAGACAAGCATCTAAACCACTAAAACCTGATCCTATTTGTTTACTGAATTAAAGTTCGGGACCATATTCAGTTATACATTACCTGGCGTTTTCTTGCTGAATGTTAAATTTAATATGTGTATGGGTGGCAGGTGAAGAGTGTGATTGGCATGTAAAATGCAGCAGAGACAGACGAAATGCAAGAGTGGCTGACAAGTAATGTAGATAACACAGTTCAGTACTCGGGGTATAAACACAAGTAAACAATAAGTGCACCACACACAAACTAACAAATAAATCCCGATTCAATCACACGTGGAATGACATCCTCATGGCTGCACTCTTTCCTCCACCCATTTAGCTGACCCCAGCTGTGTGAGAGAAAAAATCATCACTAAGGACAAACACAAACAAAAGTAAGCCCTCCTAGAAAGGGAAGATCACTCACTCGTCTTGGTCGCTCCATGCTTCCGACAACGAAGATGTCCTCTCTGGCAGGATGCCATACAGCTCGAAACACAGTCAACCAGCGACCAGTGTAATTATTGTGTCTGATAACAAAGGATCAATGTCACTGTATAGTCAAAACTTGAAGATGACACACAAGAAAGAGTTCACTGGAGGTATTCATGTTACCTAGTACAGAGTAAAATACAATCATAATTTTATTTAATTTTCTAGTACCGTGGACCCACACAACATGGCTGTGTAACAGCTTTAATTTATTTATATATTTGGTACTTCACACCTAACTAACAAATATTTCAGTGAAAGCCTGGGGGGCAACCCACAACCATCCACAGGTTGCTGGCGGATGAGAGTGGATGCCGGCATGAGCTGGAGTTAAACTCCCACCAACCACAATGGTGACAGGCTTATACGCCAGTGTGCTGTGCTAGCAAGATAACCATTCCACAACTGACGCCACCTAAACAATCAATATAACTGTGTCAGTGAGGCAAATTTATTTACAAAGCCTATAATAACATTAGATTAAAATCGAGTACATAAAACGACAACTGTAAACACAACACTATGGGCTTACCTTATAGCTTTTTTCAAAGGGATTTTTGTTGTTAGGGAAGAACTGTCAAACACACTGAAGTTAGACAGAAAATTAATAAACTATAGTCATATCTAGGAAACTTTGCAATTATTATTATTAAACTTTAAATTCACTTTGGGATCAGTAGTGACAAAAAGACATTCCTTGGTCGTACTAACATTATATACAAGAGACTTCATTTATCAGGGTCCTTTCTGGTAGGTACCGCGGTATAACTGATAATTTCTACATATTGGATCTCGACATGTAATGCTGTACGTCAATCCAGCTCCAAAGACAACAAAAGTACAGGTATAGATAAAGCTTAATACACAAAAAGCACATGTATTATTACTTCAAATGTAAGGAAAATCGAACATCAACTGCACGGAATTTCTATACCCCCACCCCCTCCCCTGTTCTGTGTCACAATTTGAATCACAACTTACCTGAGTTTATCATCCATTGATGTTGTCAGGATGAAATTGCCAGTGATTGGGGAGAAATATGCAGAGTTAACTCCCTTGCCATGGTGAAGGTCAACAATACTGGAATTGTTTTTCTTCATACCACTCTTGAGATTTCTGATATCCCACAAAGATACATTCCTGAAACACAACATAAGCTTCAACAACTACTGTTGGCATAATATCTGATGTGAATAAAAGACTGTCCAAACTCAAACCATAGTTATCCTGTGCAAACACACCAATAACTTTACCACATTGGGCTACCGATGTGTAAGTCAGATATTCTTGAGTAGGATGTAAAACATCAATCCAATAAATAAATACTACACTGGAAATATGATGAGACACTACTGTTAGGGCTGTTAAATAAACGTAAGACCACAATATCTGTCAGCACCAGGTATGTCCATAAGCTAACAACAGGACAAGAAACTGGAATCATTTTTAGTTCACCAGTTTGTATTTGAACAAAAAGGAAAAAAACTTGTACAGCCTGTGGAGCTCTAATGGACAAGAGTCCTGCTTAATGAAACCTGATGCACTAAAGTCAGATGGCTGAACTGTCTGGCGCATCAATATGCATGTAGGACAAACTAAAACATACCAGCATACCCCATTACTACAACATGGGAGACTTTGAGAACAGCCCAGGATATTTTTCATATTATTCTCCTTGAAAATATCCTTAAGTCCCAGTAAAGTGTCAGAAAACTTAAAATACATGAAATTTTCTGATTTGCATATGACTGCTGCAGGTTACTAGGGTTTAACATGGATACAAACCATGTGGGTTTGTTTGTCCTGCTGAGCAGGAATCTTTACGGTGTCCTCTCAAAACAGTTATCTCCCATATTCAGCAGTTCAAGTGAAAGGCAAAATCATTGGATATATATTCTTGGAAATAACAAATACAACACAGGACAGTTTACTCTTCTGATGTAGTACTACATAAACTGTTATCAAACCTTAGAAGCCATCATTTGCACAAGAATATCATCATACAATATTTGGCCTGATAACAAAACCTTACCCATCCGCACAACAAGTACTGATGAAGTGTTTTTTGTGAACTGGATAACAAAACCTTACCCATCCGCACAAGAACTGATGAAGTGGTCTGTGTGAACTGGATAACAAAACCTTACCCATCCACATAACAAAATCTTATCCATCCGAACAAGAGCTGATGAAGTGGTCTCTGTGAACTGGATAACAAAACCTTACCCATTCGCATAACAAAACCTTATCCATCCGCACAAGAGCTGATGAAGTGGTCTCTGTGAACTGGATAACAAAACCTTACCCATCCGCACAAGAACTGATGAAGTGGTCTCTATGAACTGGATAACAAAACCTTACCCATCCGCATAACAAAACCTTATCCATCCACACAAGAGCTGATGAAGTGGTCTTTGTGAACTGGATAACAAAACGTTACCCATCCGCACAAGAGCTGATGAAGTGGTCTTTGTGAACTGGATAACAAAACCTTATCCATCCGCACAAGAGCTGATGAAGTGGTCTCTGTGAACTGGATAACAAAACCTTACCCAGCCACACAAGAGCTGATGAAGTGGTCTCTGTGAACTGGATAACAAAACCTTACCCATTCGCACAAGAACTGATGAAGTGGTCTGTGTGAACTGGATAACAAAACCTTACCCATCCGCACAAGAGCTGATGAAGTGGTCTTTGTGAACTGGATACAAAACGTTACCCATCCGCATAACAAAACGTTACCCATCCGCACAAGAGCTGATGAAGTGGTCTTTGTGAATTGGATAACAAAACCTTACCCATCTGCATAACAAAACCTTATCCATCCGCACAAGAGCTGATGAAGTGGTCTTTGTGAATTGGATAACAAAACCTTACCCATCCGCATAACAAAACCTTATCCATCCGCACAAGAGCTGATGAAGTGGTCTTTGTGAACTGGATAACAAAACGTTACCCACCCGCATAACAAAACCTTATCCATCTGCACAAGAGCTGATGAAGTGGTCTTTGTGAACTGGATAACAAAACGTTACCCATCCGCATAACAAAACCTTATCCATCCGCACAAGAGCTGATGAAGTGGTCTTTGTGAACTGGATAACAAAACGTTACCCATCCGCATAACAAAACCTTATCCATCCGCACAAGAGCTGATGAAGTGGTCTTTGTGAACTGGATAACAAAACGTTACCCATCCGCATAACAAAACCTTATTCATCCACACAAGAGCTGATGAAGTGGTCTTTTTGAACTAGATAACAATACCTTACCCATCTGCACAAGAGCTGATGAAGTGGTCTTTGTGAATTGGATAACAAAATCTTACCCATCTGCACAAGAGGTGATGAAGTAATCTTTTTGAACTGGATGAACACTGACTGTACGAAGAGGCTTCCTGTGTAAACTGTACAAACTCTCTGCTTCTGTCCTACAAAATAATCAATAACCAATTCTACAATGGTTTTTGGTTACAACACGAGGGGTGAGGTTAATGAAAATATTTATTTTTTTGACTGGTGTTTTACGCTGTACTCAAGAATGTTTCACTTATACGACGGCGGTCAGCATTATGGTGGAAAGAAACCGGACAGAGCCCAGGGAAAACCACTACCATCCACAGAAGCCAGCATGAGCTGGACTTGAACTCAAAGCGACCGCATTGATGAGTGGCTCCTGGGTCATTGCGCTGTGCTAACCAACTGAGCAAAGGAGGCCCATGGTATGAAATATGTTGGTGACATACTAAAATATAGGAACAACATGAAATGGGAATGTTTGAAGCTGAGTAACATTATGTTTGTAGCAGGGTGGTATATAAGCGCTATCTACCTCCGGGTTAGAGGGAATTTCCTTTTAGTTTAGTGGCAGAAGCGTGGACTCCAAATGCACAGATCGCAGGTTCAAATCTCCAGCTGGTAAGCCCCGTAACTTATATATGGCAACATCTGGCCACACTCAACATTTATTAAAACTATGCCAGTCAATCTAACCTGTTTTTTTTTTTCTTTACTTCATCTGTTCGTATATTACAGTTCCAATATGGTCTTCCCAGTTTCCTACTTTCACAACATCCCAGTCTGAAGATATGTTGCTCTCACAGGTTACACATACATTGCAAGGTAAATTTATCCTGCCTTTAATTTCTACCTAACAAGAGAAGATTCTCACTTCTAAGTACAAGGAGAGAATAGGTGGACCAAACATATCATGTTTGAGAAATATTAGTCATTTCTAGCTAAAGTATAGCTAAAGCCTCTTAACGCTGAACTCTTGGGCAAATATGGCACAGGGTCTTTTACCTACCTCAATTGGGTTATAGTCAAATAAGACCAAGACAATTTCTTCTCCAAAACATTCAAGAAGACTTCAGTTCACTATATTGATGTACATGTAGTCCACAAGCCAAGGGCTGGTGAATCACTGAGTGGGAACAATCCAAATAAACCCTAACACCTTCTCTCTTACTTTACTGCTTTCCAATAATGTTGGCAGTAATACTGTTAGGTACGGTAACCAGTCTGTCCTGTTCCCTCACCCTGGTGTCCTACGGTATACCATAGCCACACTGTTAGATACAGTAGCCAGTCTGTCCTGTTTGCTCACCCTGGTGTCCTACGGTCTACCATAGCCACACTATTAGATATAGTAGCCAGTCTGCCCTGTTTGCTCACCCTGGTGTCCTACGGTCTACCATAGCCACACTGCCGTCAGATTGCCCAACCAACAGGCTATCCACATTCAAACACTCAAAGTTCCTGAGCAGTAAGTACTCATCCACTGGGGCTGAGTACACCTGGAATATAGGTAAAACATCACCTAACTACATAAATGGTCTGCTTATATATCTCATCTTCCACTGTAATTGGAGGCTTTCAGTCTTTGACCACACATTTTTTTTGTATTTATATTCTTACAGAACGATCCTTCAGAACCAAAGAAAACTGAAATGTATTTAATATATTCAACAGTGATAATGAAGACATTAGGGCATTTGGAATTGGACCTCTTCACTTAACTACAGCAGAAGATATTCTGTATGTGTCCCTCAACTGCAAAGAGGCAATACTCTGCATTTCTATCTCTATATGGTGAAGAAACACTTCTAGACCCTCTTTCGATCACCACCAAAAATTAATGGATTAGATCACAAGGTTAAGACCAAGATGTGCACAACATTTCATCCAGATACCTAGATTAACCTTTTCTGTAATGTTACTGAAAGACAGACTAATAAACCTCGGCAAAAACATAACTTGGGAAGTCATAAAAATGACTTACTACATTTCAAGTGTGACATAAGGTTAAACTTGTTCTTAGTGACTTATTTTCTAATTCAAAAAAGTCAAAAAAGCAGCCAGGTTTACCTCTTCAAACACCCCTCTGTCAAAATGAGCACATCTCAAGGACCCATCATAGCTGCATGAGTAGAGTCTATCTTGATGCCATGTGGGGAAGATAAGATGGTTCACAGGTCTGGAATGAGGTACTAAAGTCACAACTCCCTGCTGGTCATCTTCAATATCATCCTGTGAGCAGGAACAGGTACTTACCAAATAAATCGAGTCAGATTTGGTAAAGGGCACATGACTGCTGATCACTGTAACATTACTTAATAAGAAATGTGCATGCACCGGGTGACAAAGTAGTTCAGGACTGAGTGTGTTCAAACTGCCAGCGACAAAAGTTTCTCCAAATAATGATTATTTATTTTATCGGTGTTTTACGCCATACTCAAGAATATTTACTTATACGACGGCGGCCACACTATGTTGGAAAGAAACTGGGCTCAGGGAACCACACGACCTTCTGCAGGTTGCTGGGTGAATTCACAGCGGTCACCTTGGTGAGAAGCTTCTTTGTCATTGTGCTGTGCTAGCACGCTAGCCCCTTCACATAATAAAGTGCAACTCCGGTAAAACATAGCAGCACTATGTGACACTTAGCCTGTCAACAAGCTTGTTTGATTAAGGTGGTAACCATACACTGGCTGGCGTACTAAACACTTAAGATATTAAATATTGTTTGTACTGTGCTCAGACATGTACAATTGTCAGCTTACCACATCCCAAAGTCCTACTGCACCCCACTTCCCACCTCCTGCCACCAAAACCTTGTCACGTGTGGGGTGAATGGCCACAGAAAACACACGGTCAGGAACTACTTTAGCCACTCTGTCTGATGTCAATTTGGTTTTTGCCATTGATTTTATATAGCTGGAAATGCAAAAAGATGATTTTAAGGTAAACCCTTGGGCATAACTTGTTACTTTATGCATTCAGTGAAAGGATACAGTAGAAAATATTTGTTTTATAACCATTTCACCAAATACCAGTAGTAATTACTTCTACACCCTTGTTTCTTTGGGATATCTTCTCAGTGCATTACATCACCCCTGAATAAAGCTTACATTTTGCACTAATATTTTCTACCATGCAAAGACATACATGTACACATGTACTTTTAATTATGAAAGTAACAAAAATGCCAGTGTGCTTTATGGTTTAGTACACCTCTCAGGCTGAATGTTTACCTGTCCAGAGTACTCTTTGCCTGTTGACCACGGATAACCTTTGCTTTAGTGTCAGAGAAGTGCTCTATCTTCTCCCGTAGTCTGTTACAGTGGCCAATATCTGTGTTGCCATACAAACGGTCAGACATCCCCAGGGGTCCTGCAGGGGGCCGAGCCTTAACGAGGAAAGGGTCACAACAGATACGTTAGCCACTCTGGATGGATTTAGTGTGCTATTTTAATATTCTGGCATTCATCATCAAAAACATCGTTGAAACTTCTCCGAACTTCAAGTCGATGGCCACCATTGGCATTTCAAATCACCTCCAAAGGTCTCCTGTGCAGACTCATGATCTACACTGGCTCATTGGAAATATCAGTTTTTCCAGTTTATAAGCAGCCGAAGCATTGATAGTTATCCGTGCCTGTGACAGCCATCTTGAACTGCTGCCTGTATTTTGCTGGTTATTGGTATACTTTGATCTTTCTTACATTTACCTCACTGACAACTGAGAAATTCATGAAAATGGACATAGAACTTATTTTTAAATATTGTTTGCACCATGCACAAACACTGCTATATAGGGACAGCATAACTGGAGCCCTTGGATTATTTTGAAAAACTTCACAAACATACCTAAGGATACATGAGGATGGTCTGCTAATTTATAGCTCCATATTCCACATGGTTGTTGACATACGGCCCTTTAGAAATGCCATGGTCTGTTCAATTTCTTGAAATGCTTATTTGTTCCAGAAGCATTTTTAGCAATTTTCTATTCCAGGGGACTAGAGATCTGGAAATCCACCTACTGGGGTTTTCCTACCCAAGCTTTCAGAATATGGCCTCAGAAAAAGAAATATACTGAATAGTTTTTGAAATAATAGCCCTTAAACATCACACTTTAGATTAAGGCTTTTGTTAAATTTCGTGTTTGCAGGGAGCTGCCCTGCCAGACGTCTGGTGAAATATACAGGAGATCTTTGTTACCTTATTAATATTATTTAGGTACATGATCATTTGTACAAGGCCTGACCGCTTCAAAACTTTATCTTTCATGTACTAGGTGTCTGAACTATGCTCCAGGACAGATGACCTTTTTCACATTACAAGTTCACCATGATGACAGACAGCTCTTGAATTTTTTCTCACATCAAGATACATCTCTTAGCCAACAAAATTCAAGAATTGTTCTCAACTTTTTCTATTAAAATTAGATTCTTGAAGAGCTAAGCACCTGGCCTATGTTGAATGATCATTTGTGTACAGTATACACTGAAAATTTACACATATTTTTTTAAAATTTAACACTTGACAGCAATAATGTTCTATAATGTGAGTCAAATTATGCAACTCAAATTAATTGCAATACTGAAGTATATTTTTTCACAAAAAATCTAATGAAGCCTATATACTTGTAGCACATCCTATACCCTTAGTTATGGTTTATTTGTAACTCTTTGCTACTGTACACAGTAAACCATATGAACGTATATTAGAGCCTTAAAATAATTCAGTCTTAACTATTTCTTCATAGTAGATTTGCACTTACGTCATCACATATTTTTCTGATTCATAGCTTAGGCTCCCATACCATTTCAGCTGATAGTACACGCAAGATTAAAATGCGGACACTTTAGTAGACAGCATCTTACACTGTTGTTAAGCATACAAATAGCTTGAATTTGTGGTGCATTGACTGTGTTGTTGAGTGACCAGGTGGAAACCAGGATGTTTTTGTAGATTTCGAGAAACTGTCGCAGAATCAAACACCGTCTTGGTCAGACAAGAGGTCACATGTTGCATTCCAATGAAATATGCCATTTCTTGAAAAATACATATATAACAGCATTAAAATGTATACAAAATCTATCAAAATGTAATTCTTTGCAAAACAGTGAAGTAAACTGTCAAAATTACTCCAACAGACTAGCTGTCTTGCTTTCAGGAAACCAATGAAAGAATTTACTGACAAAAGCCATTTTTATCATCAAAATTGACAAAACAATTTGTGGTACATGTCTTTAACATGTCACACTTCAGTGCTCTGGTGTTTTTTCTTAAAATGTTATTTATCAGACTTTCATTCCTGGACCAAAAAAGAACCTTTCAGTCAATCACCTTTCTGAGATTATTTGAAGACTGGCTTACTACTGTACATATATAGGAACAAAATCTGGTAATTTAGCATCCTCTCATAATCATTTTCAGACAGAGAGTAGTGCCTTGCATCGTTACCGGTTACAGTTGGAACACTAATTACAAGATGACAAGTTTCACTGAAACCAAACATTAATCTTTACTCTTGTCTGGCCAAGACATTGTTTGACACTGAAATGGTTGCATGAGATCAACAAAGACATGTCCATTTTCATTTTATCTCTCATAACATAGTTCACATGTACCACTCAGCATCACACATCCAAGCTACATGTATGTATCTTTCAGGCTTATAATCTGCATTACCATTGTCCAGTGTTTTGCATGGGTACCCATAGAAGCTATACTAAAGATTGTGTCTGTTGAAACTCTCTGCATGTCAATCAGTTCACGGGATGGCAATGTTATGCGTGCCCAAACAATGAAGTTATGACCCAGTGCAACAAACCTGCGGATGCTCGTGGGTTTCCCCCTGGGCTCTGCCCGATTTTCTCCCACCATAATGCTAGCTAATGCCTGCGCATTAGTGAAATATTCTTGAGTACGGCATAAAACACCAGCCAAATAAATACATAAAAAACTAAAGTGCAACATGTGATCAACACTTCTGGGAAGTATATTTGGAAGATATGGTTCATTTGACTCTTGCTGCTCCTAAAAGAATAACAACTTCTGTGTAAATTTTGTTTGCCTTAACGTGTAGCAAAATGTAAACCAACAATAATGAAGGATATAATTATGTGCTGTATGTATACAATCTGTATGACATTTTTCATCAAAAAATATATTTTAATACTGCAAAAATTAAATTAAATGACTCACATTATATTACCTTTATTGGTGTCAAATTTTGAATTTCATAACATATATGCTCATTTTCAATGTATAATGTATATAAATGATCATAAAACTGTACACGTATGTCAGGTGGTTGGCGTTTGAAAAAATTTAATTTTAATAGGAGTTCAGAACAACTCTTCTATAGCTGGCTAACAGATGTATCTTGATGTGAGAAAAATTCAAAGTGATGTTTAACTGTCAACATGGTGAACTGTTAAGGTGAAAAAAGGGTAAACTGGACAGCTGTTTGTCCTGGAGCATAGTTCAGACACCTAGTACATCAAAGATAAAACTTTGAAGTTGTACCTTATAATATTAACCAGGTAACAAAGATCTCCTGTATATTTCACCTGACCTATGACAGCTCCCTGACAATATAAAATTTTAAGAAAAACGTTAATCAAAAAGTGATGTTTACAGGGCTATTATCAAAAAGTATGTATATATTTCTTTTCTGAGGCCATATTCTGAAAGCCTGAGTAGGAAAACCCCTTAGGTGGATTCCTCACCTCTAGTCCTCTTAAACAGAAAATTACTGCCATCTGAAAATGCTTCCAGAACAAATAAGCATTTCAAAATGGTCGAAATGAACAGTACAGGATGTTTCTAAAGGGCCATATCTCAAAACCCACTTGGAATCGAGCTATAACTTGGCAAACATTCCTCATATATACTATGGTGTGTTTGACAATTTTTTAAAATAATCCAAGGGGGTCACTGCCAAAAAAAAAACATTTTTTTGGCTGATTTGACACAGAATGATCCAAACGCAACAAACTGAACAGACATATCTGGTTATAAAGCTGATCAATATAATAGAGAATGCAGTCAAAAGGGATGAGCATATTCCTATATGATCTGTTTTGTTTCAAATTATGTCATTACCACAAGGTGTCAAATGTTCAATCTTCAGCAGTATTCAGGGCCTAATCCAGCCCGTCTCAGTGTCCGATTACCAGACGCTGCCGTTTCCTCGACGTACCCTTTGTGTCCAAAAAAAATAGAAACAGGCCGAATTCATTTTACCACCCAGATTATCTACTTAGTCGCTAGGCTTCAGCCAGCCATTTGCCACATTAGTTTTGGCAAATATAATTTCTGTGTGGGGAAAGCAAACTGACGTCCCTTCGCCACAGTGGCTTAAGCAATGGATGCCTTTCAACTTCAGTAGTTTAGGTTTAAAGTTCGTAAATTTATTTTACTCAAATTTAATGTTGGATCCACAATCAAGAATATTTGACTTTGGTGTGAAAGGACTTGGCATGAAACAACTTTTAATGATGATCTCGGGTAGTTATGATACTATGTTAAAATCAAATGCACGTGTCATCCAGGATGGCAGAGTTCTCCACAAATCAGTAAGTGCAAGCCATCCTTAAACTGAATTTTCGGGCCAGGTATGTGTTGTGGTGTGCACGTGGGGTGGAGGTCAACCGTAGGATCCGAGGCCCTTAAAAATGTATGAGAATTGAAATATTCAGCAATGAAGGTGCCCTTCACCGGTGGTTCCACCCCCTGCCCTTCTGGGGCCAGGTTAGGCCCTGGTATTGATTAGTTCATTCCTGTTGGCACAACTCTGATCAGTCTACGAGAAGAAGAGCCACTTACATGTTCATCTTTAAGCTCCACAGGTTCTGGTTCCACTGGAAGTGGGGTCCCTGAGGGTTCTAATTTCTTCAGTCTCATACTTGACCGGCGGGGAGGGGGAGGAGATTTTTCCCTGTACAACACATAGGAAAGCCCCACATAACATTATCGTGAGTATCAACTACAGAATAAACAAGTACCTTATCAGTATATTAATCAGGTAAACAAAGTGAAGACTGAACTGTTATCCCAATAATCTCCAAAGTGAACATTATGCGATCTTTCAGAAGCAAATATTGAATCAACTTTAGCTGTCCATGAGTATGTTCATAGTGGTTGTCACTGATATGGGAAGTTTGTATGACAAACATTCGATGGGGGTGTATCAAAATAACACATTTTATCTTAATTCTGTGCATATTATCATAAACCAGTACAGCTCCACAAAATGGTATCCGCCTTCCTATAAACCATCCATATCAAGCTTTTACCTTTTAATTCCTCTCTGAGATGGCTTAGCTTTTGTTTCGCTGTTGCTTGCTTCAGATTTTCCTTTGCCTGGTGGAGAGAGATAATATATAAATCAAACAGAAGTCGAGGCTGAGGTCCTCAAGGATGGCTTGATTTAATAGAATATTTAGTTTTACCCAAGACATATGCAGCTATACAGTTTACCTGAACATCAGGAATTGACAATAGTGGTTAGTGAATCTGTCTTTGATTAATTTGATTTATGCTCTACTCAAAAATATTACATTGATGCAACAGCGGCAAGGAAACCGGTCAGAGCTCAGGGTTCACGATCATCTGCAGGTTGCTGCCAAACTTTGCCACATTCAGCTGGGGAGGAAGCCAGCATGAGCTGGACATGAACTCACAGCAACTGCATTGGTGAGAGGCTACTGAGTCAATGCACCGCCCTGGCATGCTAACCACCTTGGTCATGAAGTCCTCCATCAGTCTTTGTGATGGTCAGAAATACAACTAGTAGGGAATCTGAGTGTGCAATCCTCTGCTTCCCAAAAATGTACAAATACCCTTGATCACTACAACAAAGGTATATATTTGTCTTTTCTCTTAATTGTGAATAACAGTTTTAAAATTCCCTGTATCTTGATCTGCATTATTATCATTATTTAATGCACTGGCCCTTCAGCAAAGGCCAACAGGTGTACAAAATTTCATCCAAAGCCATGCATAACTTTTCGGAGGTACAAATGACTGACATGTCAGATGTGAGTCTATAATTTACATTGCTTTAAGAAGACAGATGGTTATGATCTGACAGTGTCAGGTAGGTCTAAAGTCATGACCTGACTCAAAGTTTACCATGAGGCAAAATTATAGATATTTACTCTTTTTTTTGTATTTATTATTTAATTAGAAACAAAATGTCAACTGAACAATTAATAACTATGTTAATCATACAGTGACATTTTCGCTAAAAATAAAAAACCTGACCTCAAAGATGCTCCAATTTTAAGAAGAAATCCTCATTGTCCTTGAGGTTTTTCTGGCGGAGCTTTTCATATGCAGAAATACTGGAACTTCCATCAATCTGAAATTAAAGAAAGCAATAGGATATAAAAATACATTCAAATGCTTACGCAGTGGTATGCGTTGAAACAATGATACTGTGACCCAGCAAACAGCCGATGTAATAACCAAATACTTCTGAGTTTACTTTTAAACACACATTTAACAAGTTTTTAAATTGTCATTTTATTCAAACCTCATCCAGAATATCCTCTCTGTATCATCAGAATAAGGATTTCATCTTTTCTGGGGCTAGGTGCAAACTGAAAAATAAAAAGTTTACTGTTACCATCCCTGAAAAATATACAATTGTAGTACATCTTCTTGGCATGTGTATATGTGTGTATGGCTTCAGCAGACCTGATCTAGTTGCATTGTGTGAAGGATTTATAACCAAGTTTTAATACTGTCACCCATTATTAAGAACAAGCGCAGTGGTATTTAAGGGGTCTCGTGAGATCACGCAGACATCAGCAGGACATGTAAGGGCTATCGCAAACTACTGCAGCTAAAAGACGTAATTTGGCCCTGTCAAGTCGATATTCAATCTAGCAACTACTGTAAAATAACATCTTTCATTTTGCAGAGCCCCTAATTGTCTTGCCGTTATCTGCGTGAACTCGCAAGACCCTTGAAAAGCCGACTGGGCTTACTGTAGTGAGTTCAGATTCCTTGTCATTCACATTCACACAAGAGCAGCATCGGAATGAGATCAGGATGTAAGTTAGCCTGCTATGAGAGCAAGATTTACAAAATGGCTGCACAGGTAAACATATTTGGGTGCTCTGGCTAAAAGATGGTTTGATTACACCCATAATTTCAAACCCTAAATAGGATTTTTAACTGACCCGATTCTTAGTTGCATGGAAGCTTCCTCTTTAGAAATGCAATCAGATTACCGTTGCAAAAATTGTGTGCAGTGATGGGAAGGGGAAATGTTATGACATGCATTCCACCAGTTAGAGGTACAGGGTGAGTATTCATGCTGCAATCTGTTCACCAACAATAATGATGTGGTCACTGGCTAGAGTTGAGCTAGCCTGATTTCGGCAAATCCAAACAAAGGGATTCGATACAGTGAGGTTACTTACACATATGTACACTTTCTCATCATTATTTCATAGCTGAATACTATGGTTCGGGTGTTACAACTCGAAGCGTCATATAAGGACACCATCTAACTTTCTCCTAGCCCCAAAAGACTCCAACTCCTTTTCTTATGCTGGCCTTGCGTTGTTGGAGTCTAGACGCTCACAATGTTTATTTCATACTCAATGAAGGTTCAGGCTGATTGTCTTTGTTGTCGAACAAGTCTCGGGCACATAAAAAGATACTAACCTAAAGACCTGCTTTACCCACCAACACCTAATGTTCATGCTTAACTTAGACTAGATTTATTACAGCCATTATATTATTATAGCTTCCACGGTAGGCCTATATGCTCCTCGGTCACAGCATGTTGAGCAGCAACAGGCATGTCCTGCTTTATAATGAAGCAGTGTGAAGATGGCGGCATTTACCACGGAGCATATACTGTGGAAGCCTTCAGGGCTATAATAAATCTATTTTAAATCGAGTTGGGATGTATGGTGGTGGTGGTGGTGGTGGTGGTGGCGCGGTGAATAAGAAAAGCAGGTCTTTAGGTTTATGTCTTTTATTTGCGCAAAACTTGTTCAATAACAAAATCAATCTGCCGGACCTTCGTTGAGTACCAAATTACCACTGTAAGGCCAGTATGAGAAAAGGAGTTGAAGTCTTTCGTGGCTTACTTTTTCCATGGAAAATGTCCCATAACATTTAATTCACGTAACAAATAGCATTTCGTCCTGATCTGCTCGCAGTTTAGACAAACTGACAAAGTACTGATTTTGACGTAACAATGAAATAATTTATCGACTTTACAACATCTTTCTTTATTTGTCTATCTAATCAGTTGGCCGAACTATGGTTTCGTTGATCAAGGCGATCAAACCAGAGAAAAAGAAGACAGAAATGAAACCTAGTTCAAGGGATAAACTCAACGGATGGAGTTACCTTCAATTTTTAACTCCAAGGCATGATTCGTCTGTAGGGGATTCTTTACTGCGCTTAAACTCTAAGATATTCTTCGTTTGTCTGGTAAGTCTTGGCATTTTAACCACTCCTCTTGCCGTCTTCAGCTATGGATGAAAAATGTTTCGTAACTGGAGAAATCCCGCCAAGTCGAGTTCATATTGACCTCCAACACGAAAGATCTCCATATCCAAGGCGGCCTGGGGGAGGACAGTTGAAACCGTGTTTATCTTACCGTGTTTAAAACGATTTGTTTATGGTAATGCTTAGTTTGTTGTTGAGAAATACATACATGACGTTCTGGTAGCATTAATAATGAGAGACGATTAATGTTGCGTCTGTTGGTGATCTGCGAACATCCTCAAACTGTCAAACTCAAAACTCAAAGCACCCTATAACAGACGGACGTATCAGCCGAGAACCGAACGAATGCCTTGTCTTGGAGGATACATAATGCTTTGATTTTATTTCTTAATGTAAAGGTTAGGGTGTGGCCTAAGATGCAAAAGTACAAAAAATCTTCTCAGTTTGATTCTTAGGGGTGAAAATTATTGATTTGAATAACAGTTTCCTAAAGTCAGCCGGAAAGCCCAAAATCCCCAAACTGGTCTCGCGCTCTGAGGATGTTCATTGATGGCGTCATTCTCGACTATCATGATTTCCGACAATTGATGGAAGATGGGTATGGAATAGAAATATAAAAGTTGCCTCAAAACGAAAAAATATTTGCTCTCGTTTTTCTTTTTTTGGCATATATATTTATTTCCCTTAAAACTATACAATTTGTTAATGGTAACGTTTCATAAATCCTTTAATGACTAATCATCGTTCTTAAGGCCTTCTTTAGGAATTTTAAGTTTCATAATAGCACACTGAGCTTCCATCTTGATGGACTTTACCCTTACCAGATAGGACATCATAAATTGAGCCTCCTGCCCAATGTATAGTAAGGAAACATGATTTGACAAAATTGAATAGGCCATCAAATGTGAAAAATTCGCGGTTGGTTGCAAATCAAGCCTGTAGGCAGCATGTTGAAGATAACAAAAGTAGCTTTGTAGGGAAATCTCTTTTCTTTTTATTCTGTCCATTGAAAGAAATACTGGCACATCTACTCGTAGTGATTTTAAACAAATTAATGTTGTGAGAAAAAAAGGAAAAGAAAATTCCATCAATTAATAGCCCAATAAAAACTTCAGACAAGGGCCCTTTTGAAGGTTTAGGCGGGTTACTCCAACAAATATATTTTAAATAATGGCTCATGGTTTAATGTTTCCATCTGCCTATATCAAAGTATGTCCATGTACAGGACATACCTAGACCTCTTTGTGAAGCCTATATATTTTGTTCTGAAAGCCAAACACCTGTGATCTGATGAGAAACATTTAACTTCTAGACAAACATAACAGGTAGACAAACATTAACATATGTAGGGCTACTGGTAGAAGAAAAGATCAGTTAGGTGGGATTTTTTTATGTCATGATTAAAGAGCTTACATGTTCACAATTAAATCTCCAAACAGATTAATGATGATAGGAAAATTTTGGGGAGTTGGAAAGAATCAGGTTGTGTCTTTATTTGTTCATTATCTGGATATCAGATATCAGTAAAATGAACATCAATGATTGGCAGAGTAGTCTCCCTTACAACAGCAAATGCTGTTGACATAAATGTACATGTACCGGTACCTTCAGACTTACACATTCAGTTTTTCTCCTTTTTGATTTCCATAAGTATGCTTTTTTTGTTTGTCAACACAGGGCCAAGGTTCATTGTAGAAACACACTGGTAGTGAATTCTGCTAATTTTTCATGTTACAAGCTTATTGTCATTATCAGAATGTTTAATAATAATGATCTTAATTTATCAAAGGTAGCTTGGTCAATTTACAATGAAAGTGTTCTTCCCAAAGGCCTTCATAAAGAAAACAATATATAGGAAATATGTGGTTCAGCCTCCAGTAATCATAAAAAATACATCAGTATATATAAAACAACATACAGGATCATGTATGTGGACATTCATACATACACAAAAAACAATATAGTGTTGTCCATCAGTAGAAAGAGGTACTGGGGTTACTGTGACACCAGCATGTTTTGCAATGGTCACATCTACAGCAACATGTAAGGTATTTTAAACAACATTGATTCACAGAAATGCTAATCGTTTTAACAAGTGCTTTAAGAACAAAGAGGCTATTTGTAATATGGGCATAAAACAATTGTCACAAGATTCTACTGGTTGACAAATCAGAAGTGTTATAAAACTCGTAATGCTTTCCATCTATACAGAGGATGTGTGAGAAAACCACAGATGAGACAAAAATCAGGTTTTAAATCAAGGAGTGAGTGAGTGCTTGGGGTTTAACGTCGTACTCAACAATTTTTCAGTCATATGACGATGAAGGAATCATTAGGGTGCATGTACGTATAATGTGCCTCCTTGCTGCAGGACGGATTTCCACCGCTCTTTTATTTAGTGCTGCTTCACTGAGACGACTTACCGAAGGCAAGTAAGCGCCTCGCCCGAACCATTATACTGATACGGGTCAACCAGTCGTTGCACTATCCCCTTCATGCTGAACGCCAAGCGAGGAAGTTACAACTTCCTCTTTTAAAGTCTTAGGTGTGACTCGATCAAGGATTGATCCTGGATCTACCGGTCCGAAGCGGACCTAAATCAAGGATGTTCTAAATTTATCAAATATATCTCTTATAAACAGCTGTGTTATAGGTTCTTTGCAAAACATTATTTTACAATAATTCAAGAAACTTTTCCTCAGAAAGCAACTACGTTAGTTGATACTGAATTTTTATTGTAGGCCAACTTGCAGAGTTTGATGAGCATGAGGGTAGAGGTAGGTCAGATATTCCTTAGTGTCAGTAACTGTGTGTGGCCTCCAGTCTGACTGCCTATGGTGCTCTGAATTTTTGTAGCTGTAGTATTGTCCACACATTATCTTTAGATAGCTTCAGACTTTGGATATTTAGAAGACTAATGAGCATGCAAAGTGAACTGGTATTGCATTTCACTAAATGTTAGACTTCCAGGAGGAAGAAAAATTTTCATGTATTTTGAAATCTCTATCAGAAGTATGACCAAACTGGTATCAAGTTTGCATATTAGAAGGATTACACAACCTTACCTAGCCCTTTAAGCCTAAAGAGCTAGGAGTGAATGAGAGATTAAAAGTTTAATCCAGATTGGAAGTACATGTATTTCAACCCTATCATAACCATGGCCATCACTAGGCCTATATCCATACATGCACTACATGAATATGTATGTACTGTGCCTTGCAGCGTTTATACATGTCTTACCTACTGGTTCTGCTAGGGGACGAGGTTTAACTCTCATCAGTCAGTTGGCCATAAATGTTTTGCAGACAGTTTCTCATAACAGTATAAGATTGAACCTTGGCACATGGCTTCTTCATGACAAGTTACAGATCAAATTCAAGGTGTGGTGCATTTTGTCCATTTTTGAAATTTTTTTTCTCTTTTGTTTTTCAGTCTGAGTTTCAGAGTGGTTCATCGTATTGGATTTAAGAATGCTTCGCCATGATGAGATCAGGTTTTGTCCATTGTAAACAGAAAGATTGGCTTGTTTTGTTCTGTTTTGGACAGTTAGCAGTTTTCGGGCCTTCTTTTAAAAACAATCTTTTATTCTGAAACTAGACATTGTACATAGTTTCACCAAGAAAAGTTACAAATCTAGTTCTAGTACAGATTTTCAGACCTTTTGTAAGTTCTCAACTAAAACTGCTTTGGTGGCCTACTGGTTACAGCGTCTACATAATAGTTGACTGTTTAAACAGTATGTGCTGCTGTCTCACTTGGCACTCGGCGGTTTCAGTGTAATTTGATTGGGTGGGATGTCATGTCTGACGTCTTCGGCAAGATACTTCAGTCATGTCAGTGACGCCATTTGCTCGTCCTACCACAAGAAGATAACAATATATGTACACACACCTAATGACACCTTGTCGTCGTTTAACTGAAAAATTGTTAAGAATGATGTTAGACCCCAAGCATGCATACACGTTGGGATTTCCCGGTATTACAAAATATATTTGAAAACAATTTGTCTTGTTGAGTTGAAACTTCGTACAAAATTATTGCTGTTTTACTTTTTTTACGGTTTTCAGACTAATATTTAAAATGATTCATTGAATTAGAACTTTGTACATGGCTTTACAATGACAAATTAGGTATGCATCAAGTGTGAGTTTTGTCAATTTTCTGTAAAACTATGGCTGTGTTTGTCATTGGTTTTGACTTTTTTCTGCTGTAGACACTAGTTTGGTTCAGTTTATTAAGCCAGTAGGTAGAGTATATTACCTTTGATTTAGACCATGGTTCTTTAACATTTAGAATAAATATTGTACATAAAGGCTAGATATTTTTTATGAAGACTTTTTGATGATCATATGTTATTTATTGTCTTTTTTGGGGGTTGTAGAAGAGTGCCTACTCACATGTAATTTATCTTATTTCCTGTATGTGGTTGATTGGCAGGTTGACAGGAGCAGGAAGGACATGTTTAGAGTCTGTCTGTCAGGCTTGATGGACATCCAGTCCATGTTCATTTCATGTCTGCCATCTGACACCATTCACTGGAGTTTCTGCCATGGGAATGGGGGGTGAGTGATTCACAATAGCTGTGTTTTCAGATAAAATTTCAAAACACTTCTCTGCTTAAGTGTTGATGGTTGGCAAGCATTTGTGTGTTGTTTGTGCCTAGAAGATCTCTGACCTAAGAAGTGATATGTAATAGTCTTCAGCAATTTTCACGTCCAAACGACACTTGAATACTCTGTGGCATGAAATTATGGAATGTTTTCTTGTCAAGTTAGGTTGTGTAGTAATGTGAGCTATGCTTTATTCCTGGTATTAAAAACTGAACTGAGGGTTAGTCTTACTCACCAGATGTACATGTCCATGTATGTGATTGTTTGTGGTAATTGTCTTTTCTGACTGGTATATGTATTGTAGTTGGTATGGTGCGTTTGGCCTGTTTGTTATCTGGTACCAAAATATCTACAAGAGCTGCTGAAACAACATGTAATCAAATCTGGTGTAAAGTTTCACCTTAGCAGCTGGTTAGGTGTTGGTGAATGTCTGACTGCTTGTTACTTGATGACATCCTAACCATTTTACTGGACATAATGATGTTTAGCTGCAGTATATATATATGACCTTAAGAAATCCAAGTATTTGGTTTTCATTGGTCCGTCTCTGTAGGGTAAGGTACATATAATATGATACTGCCCTAGCCTATTTCCATAATATCAGAAGTGGTGAGCTAACTTTGGATTAAAAATGTTTTACTGCACATGATATGTTTAATTAACAAAGATAACTCAGTCATTTTACAATAAAATCGGTTCTTCCCCAAGGTGTTGAGATGCAAATGAATATATGAAAACAATTTGCATATACTTCAGTATAACAATACACACACATCCGATATTCAGGTATTATCACTATCATACCATGTAAATTTAATACGGTAACAATTCTACACTAATAGAATTGTTAGAAATAGTTATACAAGAAGAATATAAAGCAAGAAGAAACACTAGAAGGACAAATGTGACTGCTGATCCTGCAACAGTTTCAACCTCCCCCCCCCCACACCCCCACCCACACATGTGTTAAAATCCACATGTTCGTTGTCCACTATCATTATGTATAATTACCATATTTACAAGGTATACATGATCTCTAGCCAGCATCGTACCTTAACCTCTTGTGCACCAAGGCTAACTGAACTGGCTGTATATGTCTCAGTGTTGAGGAAGACGTGTTTGTGCTGTCCAGCTTCTGCTATATACACCATCCACTGCCCATTATAATCCTGTCTGCACGATATCTCTAGAACTAATGAACCGATCTTTACCAAATTTATCTTGAATGAAACTTCATGACACAGAAATTATCAGAATTTGAGGTTTGCCGTTCCTCTCATTTATCTGTTTCGTAGTATTTTTCATGTTGCAGTAGCATGACGTGTATTAACTTTGTCCATGCATTACCTTTTGATTCACCAGGCCAACTTAATCCAATTTGGTTTGAAGGTTGATGACAAGAGCCTTGTTGACTGGTCAGCTTTTGCCGTATATCTTGTCTGCTCGTTTGTCTGTTTGTAAGCAATTTGCCATTGTTGAAGGCATTAACCTCTTTCTTTTTGTCCAAATCTCCACAAGTGATGATCAAACTTTGATTGAAGCTGCAATTGAATTAAGCTTTATCACCTTTTGGAGTATATGTCATTTCTCATGTGGAAAACTTGTATTTTATTGAAAACCACATTTTCCTATAGTCTAGTTGAAGATTTTAATGATCTTGGCTTTGTAACTGGCCTGAATCTCTTCAACAGAACACCTTTTTGTGTAACCAGTGTGATTGTATTTATTTACACTAAATTTGTATTTCACGCATTTTTCAGTCATCTTACATCGAGTACACCAGAGAAATGTTCTTGTGGTATGTAGTTAAAGCTACCATTGACTTTATACTCAGTTGTTAACTGTATTGACTTGTGTGTGTGAGATTATGTGTATCATTGTGCACCATGCATGGAAATGTGTTTGTTCTCCAGGTGTATACATTGCCTGATTTCTCTGTGATGGCAGTCAGAGAAGCTCCGTTGTGATGTCAAATCAATTTAAGGAGAGAAATCATCTTTTGCTTTTATGTCAGCTATAAAATTGCATCGTGTGTATCTAATGACATGGAATTTTCTATCTCTGTATCATACTATTCTTAAATAATGAATAACTAACTAAATGTTACTGTGCCAACATGCCTGCAGATGTTGGTGATGTACTGAGTTTTAATGATGTAACAGATCTGATATCCCTCCCCCTGCAGAACACAGGAAACATGATGATTTCATGCTGAATGAACATTCTAAATATCTTTATTATATTCCATTTAGGCTGAATATCTATAAAAATAATGAATAAGTATAAACTGATGATAATATCTATGAATATGTAGGGGTGTCATCCGAACTCATTAATGTGAATATTATTTAGAGGATTCTGTTAATGGAAGGGTAAAAGAATTTCCAAGCCTTGTCTTGCCAACATATAAATGCTTAGAAATTAAGGAGCTTTAGTGAAATAAACTCTACAAATGTAGATATACACACAGACACTGCTCACAAAATCCATTGTAGGCATTATTTATTGCCCTTCCGTAAAAAAAACCTGGGCTATTTTAATAATAAGCAGGTGTCTATTCTAGACGCCTTGAAACTGGAATATAAGAACTGTACAGCCTTGGGGGATTGTAATATTGACTTAGTTAAAATTGCAGACAACCAAACACCATCTAAATGCTTAGCTTAAATATTCAGTTTGTATTGTATTTTTCCCAGCATAAGGGCATCAATTGCTCTGATGGTTAAAGCATTGCTCGCTGCAGCCACAAGGGTCTTGACCAACGAGATTGCCTGTTAGATTCCAGCTCTTGCTGGTTTAGCTCCATAGTTAAGTGAGGAGGTTTATTCAGAACTTAGCAAAGGCCCTTGGTTTACTCTGGACACTCATCTGTATCTGCAGCTGAGGCCCTCCAGACATGCTGGTCTTTTGTTGGTGTGTTTGCAGGTTTCCACAAATCTGTTACGTGTGTAGCATGTTGGAATGTGTCTTCGTTGTCCTTTGTGCAAGATTGATAGGCGCAAAAATGTTTTACTGCCATTACAGCCAACATGTCACCCTTATGATCTGGTTCTATAACTACTCTCAGATACTAAAGCAAAGTGAAATTGCTGTTTTCAGAAATAAAGAGAGAGCAGTAAGTTTTCCTTCAGTAACTTTGAAACTTTCATCATTTCAAACGGAGGAAAATGAAGAAGGTTGAAAAGTGGAAATCTTGCCACCCCTCCCTAAAGATCCCGGTATCATGTTGCCTAAACACAACTTGTTACACCAGTGTTCCTGCTGCTTATTTGGCAATTGATTATTTGCTTAGTTTATAGGAGTTAGCTGAACTGTGCATTGAGCCTGTGATCAGCTGTTTGATCTCCATCTGTGTGTTTGTGAAGAGCCTTGAAGGGCAGAGCTAAGTGCATTCCTTGAGGGCAGAACATCTCTGTTTTATACAGCAACCAGATCCACTGCCAGTTGTCACACTCCATGACACTGATTGGTTGCAAACTCCAAGGAAGGGAAATATCCAGTGGTCAGATGGTTACATAGGATCAGGCTTTTTACTGGCGTGTTTTTCCTGTAGATTTAGCCCGTTTGTAGAAGCTGGATTGGAGATACCTTTACGTCTGCACTCTTCTTTTCACAGAAGTTCTGTCATACGAGTGCAAACGCTCTGTGTTTACGCAGGATTAGAGGCATGTTCTAAACTGGCACAGGCGTGTGTCAGGAAAGCTGTGTAAATCTGACAATAGCAGTTCAGCAGAACTTCAACAGCCACTTAACAAATGTTTTGCGAGTGGCAGTAATCGAAACTGCGTTATTTTTTCTGTCCACAGATTTGCCCATTGCAGCTGGGGCCAAGAGTGGGTCTGTATATGGGTTTCCATTTCCCAAAGGGCAAGCAGGAATTGGAAAACATTTGCCTTAGTCCTGTTGAAGCCTTCGGGGGAAATCCACCCACTGAAAACCTTTGTTAGGATCCCAGCCTGTGACAGTGAGCTCTGATTAACTTACAGAGCTGATCAATTTCAAAGGTGAGTTTTCCATGAACTTAATTTTCTCGGTTGTTACATAACTGATCTACATGTATGTTGCTTTTGCTGTATAGCTTTTGAAATGTAAAGATGAAACAAAATCAAGGGACAGATGTTGAGATACCCTTATATATGCCTCATTCTGATGATAGACACAGGTGTGATTGTTGCATTGCAGGATGTCTCTGGGATCACCTGTTATTGGTGTGACTATGAAATGAGTGTATGAAAGAAGGAATATCAAGACTTCCTTTGCTTGAGATTTAAGTTGAAGGTTATTCTGTTCCTTTAGTGTTCTTGTTCGTGGAAGGACATCTAGGAGTTTTAACACGCGCTTACATTTGTTTTGGCTCAAGCCAGTATACAGCAGCGTTTTTATCTTTCAGTGTGTCAGTGTTTTCTGGCAGTTTTCCAACTTTTCTCAAACTTTCGTGTCCAAATATGTCTTTATAGCACAATCTCCTTGAAACAACAAACTCTGAGTTTCCTCTTCCTAAATATCTAATTGAGTCTTTCACATTTTGTCCTTTTGAACGGAAGACTCACTCAGAAAAGTATGACCAACAACCTACTGAATCCTTAGCATCTGCTTTTCTGATCATGACATGACAAGGTTATATGGATAACATCGTCCTATTTATTCTCCAGCGACACTTTAGTGTATTTATTTATTTATTTATTTGGTTTGTGTTTTACACCATACCCAATGATATTTCACTTACACGGCAGGAGCCAGCATCATGGTGAGGGGAAAGTAAGCAGAGCTCAGGGGTAACCCACAACCATCTGCAGGTTGCAACTTGTTGACACACCTTCCCACATTCAACCGGAGAGAAAGCCAGCATAAGCTGGATTTGAACTCACAGAAGGCCTTCACAAAGAAAACAATAAATAGGAAACATGTCAAATAATACCTCAGTCAGGGTGCACACAGTCCTTGAAACACCTTGAAAAATACAGTTTCATTTTCAAATACTCGAAAGTCCTTAAAAAAGACAAATACTCCTGGAAACTCCTTGAAAATTTTAGATTGTCCCAAAGTTAAATATTGTCTGCTGACTGCTGAGTCTGTATATCAGGAGTTTGCTGAGAATCAGGGCTTCCACTGGCACTCGCCGTTGTGACAAATTTAGAACAATTTTTTGAAATGGCAATAAAATTTGAAAAAATGCGAATGTTTTTGGAACAAATTTATTTACTTAAGAAAAAATACAATCTTATACAAATTCTACCATGAGAGTTTTCTGGGTTTTTTAGCAGATTTTCGCAGTTTTTCTATTGAAAATAATCCATTTACTTTCATTTCAAACGGCCTCATCTCAGCGAAACAACAACAACACAGTTGTATGGCGATTGCTTGACAGAAATCTACAAAGGGGGTTCAGCATTGTTGCAAGTTGACTTACATTAAATAACGCTTGAATTCATTTTTGTGAAATAACGAATGAGAATCATGGCATTTTGTAAATTTCGCCAATTGTAAAAAAAAAAATTATCAAAGGAAATAAGTCAAGGTAGAATTACACTTGTAAATGAAGTTACCTCCCATGAAAAATTTAACTGTTCCACTTAATAAACTATTTTTTCTAATCAGAAGTAAATTAAATTTTTCAGAATATGTGCCATTACGTGGTCTGTTTTTCTCCTGTCAGACTGTGTTACTCCAATGTACTGATCATAATCTTGCATTTAAATAAATTGAATTTACAAATTAATTTCGTAACAAATTTTTCTGATAAAGTGAAGTTACAATTTACTAGGATCCTACAGATAGGGTGAAAAAAGGATTGATCTTTTTGTTTTTTCAACAAACAAAAACATGCTGCCAAGCATTGGTCCATTAGTTTGAGGGCAATTGTTCTAAATGTAACATTTGATAAACTCCAGATATAGCTGAAAGAGACCAAACTGATTCTAGCAGCTACACCAAGGCAGATAAAAATGAATTACAGAAGTAGACCTACAAGCGTCATGGCCTCTAAGGAAGTATGGCTTAAGAAAAATAGTATTTACTACAAAATCTGATGAGTGGCCAAAATGACTTGCTAAAAGAAGTACTGACCCAGAGGAAACCCTGCATAATGATATATGATGTTCATTTTTTTTACTGAGCCAAGGCCGGGTCATAGAATGTGTCGCATTACAGAGGTCAAGGGCAGATATTTCTTGCAAAAGTAAGCATATTATTCAATATACATGCATGCAAATTAAAGCACCTATAATTCAGACTTAAAATATAGTCTATAATTTGCACCATGGTGTGTTTAAACTAACCTTGAAAATGACAAAAAACTTCTTGAAAATGCCTTGAATTTCATTTTCATATACCTGTATGAACCCTGTCAATACATATAAAACAAGATAGAGCTTTATGTAGTTCGAAAGCTGAACTTACATTCATACATACAAAAAGCAACGACAACAAAACAACCAATAGTGCTGTCCCTGCAACTGTCCCAACTGGCAGCAAAAGTAGGATAGTGGGAGATGGCCTATTACCCCTTACTGCCCCACCACTTCCCCCATGTTATATCCTTCCAACTTCTAAGTACCACTAAAACAAGCCGTCTGATTTTTGTTTTATGCCATACATTACATTATCCTGTGTGGATGAAGGTTGTCAAGTATACAGAACAGACCAGGTAGTAGTACACGTCTTGTGGAACTAACTTAAGTGCTAAGACATAACTGCTCTGACCTGATTGATGTGTAAAGAGTCGGTTGAAGCTGCCAGGAGCATTTTGAACTCTGAAGACAGGCTGTATAAACCATGTTAACTTACACCATCTTAAATATGTACGGTTGACACCTGTGATATCTGAATGAGTGTTACCAGAAAAGTCAAGGACATGTTTTAACAAAGTTACTTATTAAATAGAGTAAGCAAGAAACTCTGTGACAGTTCCAATCCATCGTCTAGGGAGTGTTGTTTAAGTGGAGGGACCACGGATGTGAGCTTATTGTCTGTCCTCTGTCACACACTGTATGATTAGTGTCAAAGGCTCGCGTGACATGGCGCAGTTAAGAGGGGAACCGATGGACAGCGTGATCTGTGACAGTGAGATTTACGACAGACTTACACCTGTGCACAGCCAGGTGTCAGGTGTAACGGTGATTACACCAACAGGTGCTGGCTGACCAAATTGATACACACATAGAAAACCTGATCAAGTCATCTACCTTTACTTGTACATAAATTAGCCCCTATTTCGTCCCTACCCTAGCTGCCTTCCCCCACCCTTCATACCTTCAGAGGTAGCCTCATATCACATGTACAAACTCTTCCCCCTTTCCCTGTCATGGCTGTTCCTCTCCTTTTCCTCTGCTTCCTGTAGAGACGGTACGCCATCACCTGCCGATGTACCTCATACAGCCTGCTGGTCCAGCCCTCACTACCTGTGGAGAGAGAGCCTCATATTACATGTTCAAATGTGAATTAATTGCAAACCACTACATTGCTGGCTTTGACAGGTTTATAGGTTAACCTTTTTACCATGACGTGTTAATGTGGCCACTCTTATTACATTAGCCACTCCATTAAATGAGCCCTGTGTGGTAGTGTGATTGAGTAATAGTAGGCATTCACCATTCTGAGAGAATACATGTAATGGTGACCGCACGTACAAATGCACATGTGATGGTCATTTTGTTTGAATTGTGGCTTTAACTTGTTCTTAGTATATTCTTCTGAAGGATAATTTTTTTTGTACGGAATTTTGGAACTATTGTCCTCTTGAAGGTGGGTTTTTTTTGTATTCATGAAATTATAGTTACAGTGTCCAGCAGCTATAATAGTGTATCGGGGTTTAATGTCATGTTATTAGCTATGTGTACACTGTAAGTTGAGGCTTCACATCCATATGTCAAGATGTGAAGCCTGCCTAAAGCTGCTTAGACATTTACAAACCTGGGGCCACTTTCTGTTCACAAAACTTTTTACATGAAATTTCTGGAAATTTTTTTCACAAAAGACATTGGCTAGATTATACCTGTAGTATGTGTTATGAAGCATAGTTATTTATGAGGAAAGCAGTGAAGAACAGAATTTTTGGACAGTGGCATTTGACTAATGAGAGATGTGTTAAAAGGCGAGATTTTTTTTTCTAATTTTCATTTTTGGGGTATTTTTTACACCTGTTCATTGTCACTCTATTTTATGCATATTTTCGGTCAATGGTTATAATTTTTCAGAAATTACATCATTGTTGATCTTGCCCAGAGCACGGCAAACACCCTGAAGTGCCCTGAGCTTAGAGACCGGTGGCTGCTGTAGTGACAAACCTGAGCATATTTAACTGATCAGTCGGCACCATTTTGATTTTCTTAGTTCAAGCAAACAACCCATTCATTCATACATATTTCCCTAAATTCAGTTAGTTGTGCTAATTTTAGTTTTTCCAAAAGATGGGGATGGTTTCAGGCATCAGCTATTCTGATTTCCAGTTGATGTGATATTTCACAAGAATGAGCAAGGAAAGCAAATTAAGCGATCCAACTTTTCCACAATTGTCGAATAGGACTGCTCTCAGCTGTCACTGTCTCTATTAAAGGATGGTAGACTCTTGGCTCGAACTGAAAGGGTTGTATGCTGTATGACATCTCTTCCATAGCTTGTGTATTTATGTGTCCAGATTTCTGTTCAGTTTAATACACTGCTGCACATGGTTTGATGTCGGCTGGCTGTAGTGCTCAGACACTGCATGGCCTTGCTGGGCGGCTTAGTAACCTCAATGCCCCACCCAAACCCACACCCCCTACTCTACATCCCCTACCCTAGCCCTCACCCTATTTGGTCTGTTCTCCCTTACAGAATTATTTTTAACAGTGATCATTGTTGAAGCCACCAGAGCAAGCTACTTAATTTCTGGACTGACCACTGGGACCTAGAGAAAACTCACCTTTGAAGCCATTTTTACCTGTCAGAATGAAGCTTGAAAATTTTTGGTACTGTTTAGTCTTATTCCACATTCTAAACTGCATGTTAAGAAATTAAACAAAAGAATTTTGTGACCTGATGTCGGCTACATTTCTTGTGAAAGTAAGCCATACCATATTGAGTTTTGTTCAAATTTACAGGTTATTGTTGAGACATGGTGTGAATTGGTGAAGATGAACAGTTTACAGTGAATAGAGTTTGGTGAACGTGGGATGAAAGACTGTAGTTGACAGGGCAGAATGTGGCATTGTTCACCAGTTATTGAGCTGTCTGTGTGGGGAAAAGATTTGTCCTGTTGGCAGCGAGCAATATAATGTAATTATTTGTCAGACAATTCTGTATAAACAAGTGAGCATGACAGGGACAAACACGGTTTAACAACCGACCTCAAGCCTTGCTTTTTAACCTCTCCACTAAACGCCCAAACATCACGGGCATGTAGCCCACTGATACCTGGCCGCTGATAGGTTTTCAGTCACTGTGGGTATCACTCGCCCCACAGACGACTGGCTGTTGTTTTGCGACAACGAACGCTCCCGTATGTCTTTTCAGGTGAGAGAGTGTCCAGATTGAGTTTCTCCCTAGAGACTGTTCTTCAGATAACAGGTGAGCATCTATAGCTTACCTGTGTTGTTCCAGGCTCCAGTCTCAGAGGTAGGAATGTGGAACACTTACCTGTCATATTGATCGTTTGTGATCAGTTTACTCCAAGACTATATCAGGTACATACATTCCTACAAACAGTCATCTGTATGTTTTACTGTTCATCAAACGTGTGTAAACAAGAAAGGTTAAATTAAAAATCCTTGTTCTGCAAAATTATCTTTGCCATTTTTTAATAGACAGTTCACATGAATTAAGAGTATATATGCATGCTGATTTCTGTGGAACTTTGGCTAATATAATAATTGCCAAATTGATAAAAATGGATATAACATTATTGATAAATAACTAAACATTGATAGAGTTTGGCAAAAATGGTAGTTGAATAAACTATTGCCAGAAGGTTTTACCTTTGTGCCTGTTTTGCCTTTCATATTTGCATGTATGTGTAGCCTGGCATTTGTCCTGACTGTTTTGAGGAATTTTAAACTGTAGCTTAGGCTGCTGAAGAATGCAGTGTTTCTGAAAAAAGAAAATAAATACCTTAAGTGGAGTCAAAACCCCAATAAATCAAGAAATCATTTTGGCTGGAGAAAGTAAGATGAATTGTTAAGTGGAATGCCTGACCTGAGTGATGGCCATGACTGCTGCTGTGCAGGGAAGATAACATATAACTACTGTCCTCAGTCACCGCCTAGCCACACAGATGATGTCAATTTGTACCGGGCTGTCCCAGTCATACCAGCAATTGCCTTCCTAATTCCTCGGTTTATTTAAGGGTATAAATCCCTGTAAAGGCTCAGTAATGACTAACTCTTGAAAGTAATATCACCACCGCTCCCTCCATCTATCACTTGCCCAGTGATTAACTGCAGCATTGCTGATTTCTCACTCCACTTTTTTTTTCCCACAGAAAGCGACAGGAGAGCAGTTTAATAGTACAGCTTGTGGTTTCTGCTTTCTACAGACTAACATTAGTGACTCATTTTCTAACATGTATCAAATTTTAGGCATATTTCTGCCAGTTTATTTCTTGTGGGTGTGTGGCTTGTCAGGGCACTTGTGGGTTTTGTGTTAGTTTTGTTAAGGAAATGTCTTTTAACAAATTACATGGAATTGCACTTAAAAGCTACTTCATATAACATGTGCTACAAGTTATATGATCTGCTTCAGTTATTTAGCACTTGTTTGCAATGTGAAAGGTAAGTATGTGCAGGTAGTTTTGTCGTTTGGCATGGGACACATGATGTATTTATTGCAATTATAGGGCTTTCTCTTTTTAAACTACAGGGTCAGCTATTATGAAACATTATGTAGTGATTTTCTTCTTCTTTTGCCGGTGATGTGTTTATACACTGACAGTGTTGAAGTTCTTGTCATCTTACTGGGCAACAGATGAAAAGATCTGTTTAAAGTTTGCAAAAATCATCGTCCAGACTAACCCATAAAAGTTGTGTTTTAAGCAATAACAGTATTCAGGCATATAAAAGAGCTATGGCCAGTGAAATAATTGTTAAACATGAAGAAAAGAAAATTGCCCAACCAGTCAGTTTTATCTCTGCAACAATTTGTAGTGGGTGGAGGGGATTAAGCTGCATGTACCCTCCCTGTGTCCACACTTGTGTCAGTGTTTACTGTGAACTTTTCGTTTTAAAGTTCTTTCATGCCAGAATATTAAACTTTGTTTACACAACAAACAAAGAGAAGAATGTTGTAAATTCAGCAGATTTGACATGTATTACCTTAAGACATTTAATGGCATTTTACTCTGATTTACAGGTGGAACTAACATTTATGGTCTGCCTTCTATCAGCCAAGCCTCTTTCTTCTTTTAAACAATTCAGATTCCACAGAAAAAAGTTTCTGCTAACCCCACAAGTTAAATTGCCGACCAGCTGCGTTTCAGGGAAATGTATTCCTGCCAGCCTGTCAGGTTGTTGCTCAAACTTATCTCTCTGCCAACCAGTCAGGTTATAACCCAAACTTCTCTCTGCCATCCAGTCAGGTTGCGCAAACACCTCTGCCAGCCAGTAAAGTTCTAGAAAACCTCTCTGCTGACCAGTCAGGTTGACCCCAAAGCATCTTTCTCTTTCTCTCTGCCAACCAGTAATATTCCATAAAAAACCTTTTTGCCAACAGTCAGATTGACGCCATACGTCTTATAACAAGTTGGGTGGATCACCAAACCTCTTTGCCATCCAGTCAGTTTGACACCATTCCTCTGATGATGAGTCAGGTTGATCACCAAACCTCTTTGCCAACCAGTCAGTTTGACGCCATACCTCTTATAACAAGTCGAGTTGATCACCAAACCTCTTTGCCAACCAGTCAGTTTGACGCCAAACCTCTTTGCCAACCAGTCAGATTGACACCATACCTCTTATAACAAGTCGGGTTGATCACCAAACCTCTTTGCCAACCAGTCAGTTTGACGCCAAACCTCTTTGCCAACCTGCCAGATTGACACCATACCTCTTATAACAAGTCGGGTTGATCACCAAACCTCTTTGCCAACCAGTCAGATTGACACCATACCTCTTATAACAAGTCGGGTTGATCACCAAACCTCTTTGCCAACCTGCCAGATTGACCTCCAAAATTCTCAGCCAACTAGTCTGGTTGATCTACATATTTTACCTTAGAACCAATGATTTCTGCGGTTCTGTCAACCAGTCAGTTGACACCTTACCCTTTTGCCTATTCAGTTGTGTTTCACCAAAACCTCTCTTTGCCTCCAAAAGCTTTTCTTTTTCTTTCTTTTTTTTTTGCTTTTAGCTAAATGTGGTACACATTGACAATACAGCAATTAAAATAAAATGATTCACATAGTTGTTCAGTCAGCTAATGTGAAAGCAGATTACTGAATGCAGTTTTGCATTTTACAATGATCTGACATTGTATGATGATGGGTTAGTGACTATAATGGTGTGCAGTGTAGCCTTATCCAGGGTAAATATATGTGTGATACACTCTTTGTTGTCAGACTTGATCACCTGCCCGGAGCTTACAGATGTGACAATAGCAGATGTATATGTGTGACTAACGAGTAAAACTAGATGTATAATTTCCACATTTGTAGAAAGACCACGTCTGACCTCTGTCGGAACTCATTTGTCAATGCAGTAATTTAACAAAAACACCAACTCTGTTTTCCCTTTTTTTCTGGCTATAATCAGCATCATTTCCTGTCCGGAACATGTCTGCTATTGTCGAACACTTTCAATCACATCTGTTGACGTGCTGAAGGTGTCGAATTATCTGAATCGCTGAACAGTATCCGATTTCTTCTCTCTCTTTACTTATCTGTCAAGGATTGGTCATAACTAATCGCTCAAAAAAATGCAAACAGTTGTCAAGTGGTTTGATTGTGTAGGCCTGACTTGTGACACTGGGATGTTAACTGGCTGTCTTTGTGAGAGAGGGACTAATCTACCAGGTGTACTGTCTAGTGGACGCTTTACCAACAAACCACTTCAACAACTCAAGTGTAAATAACGCACAATACCTGGCCAACTTCTCAGTTAATTTCACAGCTTTCGAAGCACGGCTTCATGACACGGACTAATGCCATTGTCCCCTTCAGTCCAGGCTTAGCCCAGGGCCGTATCTTAAGATTGCCAGCTCAACCGTTCTTCTTTGAGAAAAGACAAACCAAGTACAGGTAAATCTTGGTCTGGCGCCCACAGAGCCGTCTGTGCACAATAGACAAATGGGACATTATCTGGAGGCTTCTCTTGTCTTCACCTTGTGGGGTCTCTGCCTAATGCACCATTTAGCACCATCTGATCTACAATTGCACAAGTAAAACTGCCATTCTCTGTGAATCTTTTCATCAGTCATGTTTGTTACTTGTATAATACGTGTACTGCTGGGAGAATGAAGGGGAGGGGGCGTTTCTGAGGAAAATCAGGAATACTTCAGTTGGTTTATTCAATTTATTTGGTTGACTTTCATTGTTTATTTGTGTTTGAACACCTATTTTAGGTGTTGATTGCTTGGATTCACCATCTGGCAGTATATCAGATTTAAAACGTGAGATTGGCAGGTGGAATTTGGGTTAATATAAGGCAAGTCCTCTGTACTAAAACTAGTAATGATAATAAATTGAACACCTATGCAAAGGTATACATACTTTCATGCAATGCTAGGGCTGATATTAACTGCATGTACTTCTCTGATAGAAAATGTGAACATTTGTGAATAGGTATATGACAACTTACTTAAAAGAAAATGACAGTCTAGAAAACCATGATTATTCATTCATTCATTCATTTCTTTTATGTATGATTATTCTTGAGTACAGCATAAAGCACCAATGAAATAAATACATTTATTTAGGATTGGTAGATATCGCTATGCACATAGTTGTGCTCCATATAGCCCTATGCCCCTCCTGGGATTTGTTTTCTGATTTATATTAGGACTGGTATCAGCAGAGCCTGCCTGTAAAAAGCCCGTGTTGACTGGTACATCACCCGCCATCAGCTCCACAGGGAGTTTGGATCGTACTGAGTGTTTTTTGTGCAGCTGTCCAGAGGCGAATGGCTTGTTAGTATGTTTGATTTATGGAGATTAGGCTCAGTGATGTTCGCATGAGAGCAAGCGGCCATTAAGCCACCAACATATATTTTCGACTCGAGTTCAGGTAGTGACAGCCACGAATGCTCATATCATGCTGGACATTTGCTGTTTAAAATGAAGTTAATCTAGCCATCATTCCAGGAACTTTTTTCCTGTAATTAATTTGCTTTCACTGGAGGGGAATAAATTAGCATTGATGGAGACATTTTAGTTCTAGCGATTCATCTTGTGTGGTTTAAGCATAGCCTCAGGTGGGTTGTTTGTATCAACCAGGTGTTTCCGAACGCATCTTTTTTACCGTAAATCACGTAAACAATGATACACTTTTAGGTATATGTGTACTTTGTGCTAGAAGCACGATTACTTATATTACGTGTAAATATTCATTTACTCTGTGGAAAAAATCTTTCATGCAATTCATAAATGTCTGAAGAACAACACTAAATTTGCCATTCTAATTAACAGTATGACATCTTTGCCTGTCTGATAAGTGCAAATGCTTGATTCATGACCAAAGGCTTTTCTCTCAACTTGATTATTCTTAAATTACATTAGAATACAATTAAATCAGGGTTTGTTACATTTCAGTACTGGTAATTAATTCTGAATCAAAACAATTTTTTTCACTGAGTTAAAAATTATGCCTCAAAAGATCAAAGGCTTTTCATTGTGAGTAATCTATAGATCTATCGATCATTTTCATGAAAACATTATTTAGGTGAAAATAAGATAACTTGAGGAAATTTGAAGTGTCATTCAGAAAATGGCAACTTGGCTGAGCAGACTTTATGTTTTTTATTTATTTATTATTTTGGGGGGAAAATTTGCCTAATCCTAATGGATTCATCTGATGAGAAGGGGTTCTTGTCAGGTGTGGTAACTAGGGTTGATTCAAAGTGTCTTAATTATGTTCTCCCTCTGGCTAATGTAGTCATAGGTGAATTTTTAATTAGGCATTTGATGTAAATAAAAGACAGGTGACAGCCCTTCATGTGTACCATTTATACTTTGAATTTCAGCATTGCTTAGCCTGCATATTTTAAGGAGAGGGTTGAGATTATTTTAGTGAAGCAAAGAAAAAACTGAAATATAGCAAAGTGAAGGAAGAAGTAAAAGTGGGACAAATTTGTAGTATTCCTCCCTTACATAACATTACATTGCATAATGCTAACAGGTACACAACCGTACACGTGTATGTGGTCTGTTTTGGGGGCGGTTTATCCAAGGTCAATCCTCGGTCGGATCACACCTAAGACCTTAAAAGAGGAAGTTGTAGCTTCCTCGCTTGACGTTCAGCATTACGGGGATAGTGCAATGACTGGTTGACCCGTATCAGTATAGTGGCTGTTAAGTATGACGTTGAACCCCAAGCACGCACTCACTCACTCACTCACTTACATGTGTACATGAATTTGCGTTAGGGTTTACTTTTATACAATCATTATATTGGATGGTATAATATTATTACAGTGTTAATACATACATGTAGACTTGGTGGATTGGGTTGGCTACACTTGCAGTATTTAATATATCGGTAATAATACATACAACCTGATTACTTGCAAATGTAATGGTGAAGTCTGTAGCAATGGGAGAATGAAGTTCTGCAAGTGAAATTAGTTTTTAGCATATTTACGACATGGAGCATTAAATGCTGCCTTCTGTTTGTTCAGACAACAGGCTTACAGTGTTGTAGATTTGGGAGATAAGGTGATCAGCATGATATATGTACTCAACACTGCTTAATATTCAGTGTTCATAGTAGTTATAAAGTCAGTCAGATTATTGTGTCTTACACATTTACACATACAGGGACAAAAATACTAGTACTGCATGATTAAAAGTCTTATGGAGGAGGTGCTGTATTTGATTTTTAGTTTAAAAATTTAATCCGACCCATTTATCCATGGAAATAAAATAAGTTTGAATTCTTAGGCTATGCTCATTATACACATAGCATTTTAATCTGATTAGTTTGTTTCTGAGTGTTGTTCAATACCATACCTATGGATTTCCCATTTATATGGTGTTCTATGTGGGGATGAAAGTTTAGTACACAGGGTAAATTACAGAACTTGAGCAAAAAGTATGAAAATCTATAATTCTGTGCACGATAATAGCTGGGATTGAACTTGTACATTGTACCTTAAGTTGGCCTTGTTGGACTTGTGCATTAAATTCCACTAAGCCACATTTTCTCTTAGGGTTATTTCAAATGGAATGTTTCAGATGAAGAAGGCCCTATATGTGATTGAGAAATACAGAGATCAAGACACCCAACTTAGCTCTGTAATGAAATGCAGATAAGTAGATGAAATATGGCGACTCTTGGAATGATTGAACTGACAACCACACATATACTGTGCTTCACCTAAAGTTTGATATGTCAGAATGCACTTTCACAAGCACACAAAGGCCTTAAAATCATACTTTTCATACTTTTTTATGCATAAGAAATTTAGTCAAACTTCGCCAAAAAAAAATCTTAAGTACCCTGTAAAGGTGGATGAATCCATCAGAATCCAAATGTGTCCTTTAAAAAATGCTTGACTTTAGATGAACTACAGTAGGTAGTGTGGTCTTACTGGCTGCAGTGGTACAGGTACTTATGTAAAGTCAGTTCACAGTTTGCCTGAGGCCTGGTTGTCAGCCCATTGTTACAAGATCAGCACCCTCTGATGCAGGGTTTTGTTCAATTAGTGCCTTATTGGTGGTTTGACTACAACCACCTGCTGTGTGACTGAGGGTTTTAGACGCGAGTGAACATTTTACCTGCTCCCAAACTGATAAGAATAATCTGTGCAACTCTCTCAGCAAGGTGTTGTCACAATGCGTTAATCAGCCTCTTTTTGTCCATCTAACAATACCTGTAATTAATGCATTCATAGACACATTGACTTCTTGGTTATAAGGCGATAATTTTCACTTTAACTTCTACTACTGTTGAGTCACGTGTTTTTAACCACTATTTGATTATTGTGGCAGGAAATTAAAGCCTTTACTTTACTGATTGACTAATGTTTAGTTTGCTATTTGCCATATTTTTCATATATATAGTAAAGTAGATGTGATAAATACATTGCAACATAGGTGTGCCTGTAAATGAGATACATGAAAGGAACCCCAAAATTGATTTGCTCGTGTGACAAATATCTCAGGTTGGAAGGTGGTGAATAGGTAGGACATTTGAGCAGTGGAGGTGTGTTAGTGTAGCGTCCTACATGTAGCTAACACTTTAGTGAATTAAAATCACAGGCTTGTCACTCCAAGGTTTTCTTTAAAAAAAAAATAAAGTGAATTCTTTACATTAGCTTTGCTGAAATTATTCATGTAGATATCCAAACATACTTGTAGTTGATAAATTGATACATATGTTAATAAAGTGGTATGGATTTCATTGTGGGAGATTTGGTGTAGATAAGCACTAATGTATTCTTTACTTAGACATTTTTAAGCTTCATCCAATTTGTGTTAATAGATGGACAGATTGATAAGATGTAAGAGAATGTATGCCTGGTTTTGTGAAGTGTGGGGTACATGTGTTGGGTGTGGGAGATAAAGGTGTGACTGCAGGAATTGTGTGTTGGGAACACAGAGATAAGGCCATGCTTTGTGATAACATGGCCTCAGCAGGGAAGCTTTCCTCTACACACAATAGGTGAAGGGAACTGATCAGAAGGGGCTTCCCAGGGGGCTGACCCTAACAGTAGCAGACTCAAGTGCCTCTGAGGGGCTTTCCTAAGTACAGTGTCACTTTTGTCATCCTATTGTTGTAGGAGCGGTCAATATGACTGGTGAATGTGAGTGGTCAGTAGCACTGGACAGTGGTCATTGAGAGCGTGGCTGAAGCCTGACTTGAAGTGCCCAAGGAGTTGAAGCTGAGACAGCAGAGAGATAACATCAGTGTGCAAGGTAAGTCTGTCCGCTATTTTAAGCGTTTATCATGGTTATGTAACAGCAATGCCTAATTTTGGTAATACAACTGAACTACACGATATTTCATATAATGATTTGATTACGAAAACAACATATTGTAATATTACATTATGATAGTCATCAACCATTACATGTATTTACTTTTAGAGTATAGCAAATGATGTGATTTTTATAGTGAAAGAACAAATGCACATGATACAATTATAGAAATTTGTAATGATTTGTAATTGTTTGTAATGATGTCCTAGACAGGTTAGTGACTATAATACAATCAGTTGTTTGTAATGGTGTCCTAGACTGGTTAGTGACTGTAATACAATCAGTTGTTTGTAATGATGTCCTAGACTGGTTAGTGACTATAATACAATCAGTTGTTTGTAATGGTGTCATAGACTGGTTAGTGAATATAATACAGTCAGTTGTTTGTAATGGTGTCCTAGACTGGATAGTGACTATAATACAATCAGTTGTTTGTAATGGTGTCCTAGACTGTTTTTTTTAGTGACTATAATACAATCAGTTGTTTGTAATGGTGTCCCAGACTGGTTAGTGACTGTATTACAATCTGTTCATCTTGAGGAATTTTAGGGGGTGTCCGATGATATGGTCTGGTACATGAAAATATATATCTTTAGAGCTGGACTTCATAACACTCATATTTGGGAAACATTCAAACCAATTTTTGCTTTTTTTTGTTTTGTTTTGTCATACTTTTTTCTGCATTTGACGTGTCATTAAAGAAAACTTATTACTGACTTACACTCAGATAAAAAGTGAGCATATTCAATTGTGTGTTGAGCGCTTATAAATTTCTATTGAAGGATAAACTCATATACTTTAACAGTGATTTGCTAGGAAATAAATGAATAGATTCTTGCAAGAAGAAAAGCTGATAAAAATTCCAGACGTTCTTGACAACATGAACGTATCTCTTTTTTTACTCTAAATTAAATATCAGTTTCTGTGTAATGACGTTTTCACCCTGGCTGAATGAAATCAGTCTGCGGTTGTGAAAAGGCGACGATGCTTTATTGCATCAGCTCTGTCCTAATGGGACCATGTCAGAGGTAATTGGAAGGCAGGTTTAGCAAAGTTCTGCAGTAATCGGCAACAGTAACGACCAGCCCCATGCATTGATTGCTCATTAGTTACCTAGCGCAGAGAAATTGACAGCTGATAAAGGAATGTGAAAACAAATCCGTGGCCGAGGTTTGCCTTGGCCGTCTGGAACTCTGCTATACTTTCCTAAAGTTACGCTCTTCCTGCCAATGTCTGCAGATAGATTGATGCTCAGTTTTCAAATTATTTTCCTTTTCTGACAGATTTATTTTTATCTTCACCTTGATGAGCTTCTATAGAAATCAAGGCAAGGCAGCTAAACCTAATCGCTCTGATATTATAATGAACAATGCATCATTTTTCTTCTTTTGTTTATTTTTTAAATGTCCTCTTAATAGTGAGTTATCATACTAACTGCGGCTTTCTTTGCTTTGTCTAATCCAGTGATGTATTAAAGGCTGGAGAAAAATTTTCTCTGGCTTAAATTTCTCTGCTGTAATTGTTAGTGATGAAAGTGTTCCCTGTTTAGAAATCATGGCTTCTGTTCTAAGCTCCACCCAATACCTACCATCTCCAGGAGCCTCTCGCCAATGTGGTCACTGTGAGTTCAAGTCCAACTCATGCTGGCTTCCTCCCCTGCCATACGTGGGAGGGTCTGCCAGCAACCTGCGGATGGTTGTGGGTTTCCTCTGGGCTCTGCCGAGTTTCCTCCTACCGTAATGCTGGCCACCATTGATAAGTAAAATATTTTGGAGTACGGCGTAAAACGCAAATCAAATAAATATTTTCAGCACACATTATATTTAGATCAGTGCATTTCAGTGCATCAATCACATATATTATTATGTTTCACACAGGTTTAATTTATGATCATGTAGTATCACACTGTTTTTAATTAGGATGTGAACAGAGAACAATTGCTTCACTATGCATCACACACTGGAGTATCATACAGATTTGATTTGTCACAAAGTAAGAACTGCTCTGACATGTATGACACTGCTGTGTCACACATATTTGATGTGAAACCAGATTATAACTATCCCACCATGTATCACACTTTGTATCACTCAGGTTTAATTTCTCATAACAAAATGTAAGAGCCCACCATGTATCACACGGATTTGTTTGTAGTGAAGGTGTAGTTGTAGGCCACAATTCTGAACTACCCGCTACGTGGATGTTTAACTAAGATACTGTCGTCAAGATTTAGTTGCATGTCACAATTCTGAACTACCCGCTACATGGATGTGTCACTAAGATATTGTAGTGAAGATTTAGTTGTAGGTCACAGTTCTGAACTACCCGCTACATGGATGTGTAACTAAGATATTGTAGTGAAGATTTAGTTGTAGGTCACAATTCTGAACTACCCGCTACGTGGATGTTTAACTAAGATACTGTCGTCAAGATTTAGTTGCATGTCACAATTCTGAACTACCCGCTACGTGGATGTGTCACTAAGATATTGTAGTGAAGATTTAGTTGTAGGTCACAATTCTGAACTACCCGCTACGTGGATGTTTAACTAAGATACTGTTGTCAAGATTTAGTTGCATGTCACAATTCTGAACTACCCTCTACATTGATGTGTCACTAAGATATTGTAGTCAAGATTTAGTTGTAGGTCACAGTTCTGAACTACCCGCTACGTGGATGTGTCACTAAGATATTGTAGTGAAGATTTAGTTGTAGGTCACAATTCTGAACTACCCGCTACATTGATGTGTCACTAAGATATTGTAGTGAAGATTTAGTTGTAGGTCACAATTCTGAACTACCCGCTACGTGGATGTGTAACTAATATACTGTAGTCAAGATTTAGTTGCATGTCACAATTGTGAACTACCCGCTACGTGGATGTGTCACTAAGATATTGTAGTGAAGATTTAGTTGTAGGTCACAATTCTGAACTACCCGCTACATGGATGTGTCACTAAGATATTGTAGTGAAGATTTAGTTGCATGTCACAATTCTGAACTACCCACTACATGGATGTGTCACTAAGATATTGTAGTGAAGATTTAGTTGTAGGTCACAATTCTGAACTACCCGCTACGTGGATGTTTAACTAAGATACTGTCGTCAAGATTTAGTTGCATGTCACAATTCTGAACTACCCTCTACATTGATGTGTCACTAAGATATTGTAGTGAAGATTTAGTTGTAGGTCACAGTTCTGAACTACCCGCTACGTGGATGTGTCACTAAGATATTGTAGTCAAGATTTAGTTGTAGGTCACAATTCTGAACTACCCGCTACATTGATGTGTCACTAAGATACTGTAGTGAAGATTTAGTTGTAGGTCACAATTCTGAACTACCCGCTACATGGATGTGTAACTAAGATACTGTAGTGAAGATTTAGTTGTAGGTCACAATTCTGAACTACCCACTACGTGGATGTGTCACTAAGATATTGTAGTGAAGATTTAGTTGTAGGTCACAATTCTGAACTACCCGCTACATGGATGTGTCACTAAGATATTGTAGTGAAGATTTAGTTGTAGGTCACAATTCTGAACTACCCGCTACGTGGATGTGTCACTAAGATATTGTAGTGAAGATTTAGTTGTAGGTCACAGTTCTGAACTACCCGCTACATTGATGTGTCACTAAGATATTGTAGTCAAGATTTAGTTGTAGGTCACAGTTCTGAACTACCCGCTACGTGGATGTGTCACTAAGATATTGTAGTGAAGATTTAGTTGTAGGTCACAGTTCTGAACTACCCGCTACGTGGATGTGTCACTAAGATATTGTAGTGAAGATTTAGTTGTAGGTCACAATTCTGAACTACCCGCTACGTGGATGTGTCACTAAGATATTGTAGTCAAGATTTAGTTGTAGGTCACAATTCTGAACTACCCGCTACATGGATGTGTAACTAAGATACTGTAGTGAAGATTTAGTTGTAGGTCACAGTTCTGAACTACCCGCTACGTGGATGTGTCACTAAGATATTGTAGTGAAGATTTAGTTGTAGGTCACAGTTCTGAACTACCCGCTACATGGATGTGTCACTAAGATATTGTAGTGAAGATTTAGTTGTAGGCCACAGTTCTGAACTACCCGCTACATGGATGTGTCACTAAGATATTGTAGTCAAGATTTAGTTGTAGGTCACAGTTCTGAACTACCCGCTACGTGGATGTGTCACTAAGATATTGTAGTGAAGATTTAGTTGTAGGTCACAATTCTGAACTACCCGCTACATGGATGTGTCACTAAGATACTGTAGTGAAGATTTAGTTGTAGGTCACAGTTCTGAACTACCCGCTACATTGATGTGTCACTAAGATACTGTAGTGAAGATTTAGTTGTAGGTCACAGTTCTGAACTACCCGCTACGTGGATGTTTAACTAAGATATTGTAGTGAAGATTTAGTTGTAGGTCACAATTCTGAACTACCCGCTACATTGATGTGTCACTAAGATATTGTAGTGAAGATTAAGTTGAAGGTCACAATTTTGAACTACCCTCTACGTGGATGTGTCACTAAGATATTGTAGTGAAGATTTAGTTGTAGGTCACAATTCTGAACTACCCGCTACATTGATGTGTCACTAAGATATTGTAGTGAAGGTGTAGTTGTAGGTCACAATTGTGAACTACCCGCTACGTGGATGTGTCACTAAGATACTGTAGTGAAGATTTAGTTGCATGTCACAATTCTGAACTACCCTCTACATTGATGTGTCACTAAGATATTGTAGTCAAGATTTAGTTGTAGGCCACAGTTCTGAACTACCCGCTACATGGATGTGTCACTAAGATACTGTAGTGAAGATTTAGTTGTAGGTCACAATTCTGAACTACCCGCTACATGGATGTGTCACTAAGATATTGTAGTGAAGATTTAGTTGTAGGTCACAATTCTGAACTACCCGCTACATTGATGTGTCACTAAGATATTGTAGTGAAGATTTAGTTGTAGGTCACAATTCTGAACTACCCGCTACATGGATGTGTAACTAAGATACTGTAGTGAAGATTTAGTTGTAGGTCACAATTCTGAACTACCCGCTACATTGATGTGTCACTAAGATATTGTAGTGAAGATTTAGTTGTAGGTCACAATTCTGAACTACCCGCTACATTGATGTGTCACTAAGATATTGTAGTGAAGATTTAGTTGTAGGTCACAATTCTGAACTACCCGCTACATGGATGTGTCACTAAGATACTGTAGTGAAGATTTAGTTGTAGGTCACAGTTCTGAACTACCCGCTACGTGGATGTGTCACTAAGATATTGTAGTGAAGATTTAGTTGTAGGTCACAATTCTGAACTACCCGCTACATTGATGTGTCACTAAGATATTGTAGTGAAGATTTAGTTGTAGGTCACAATTCTGAACTACCCGCTACATGGATGTTGTTACCTCCATTCCTCTGATCTCTTGTCATACAGCTATTTCCAGATGGTAAATAACTGGTATCATGACAGATTCCCTCGAGGTGATGATATATCCTGTAATTTGCCCAATGCCTTGTCCCGGCATTCTTTGGGAACCTGAAAGGGTGTTCCTTTATTCCACATTTGTTGTGCTGTGGGCGAGAGCATGGTTCAGGAGAGCTGGGCCATTGATCATGTACGGAAATCATTATCCCTCAATTTTCTGATCTGCCCTCTTGTCTGTTGAAGCGAGGTTAATGTTCTGTAATTAGTGGTCAGATTTATGTCTTCATTATATTGAGCTTCAATCGGATGGATTTCTTACAAAGTTCGGTAGCTGTGTTCCAGCTGGACAACCTTTGGGTCAAACACTGTTCTCATGTAATTGGTCATATGTCTCAGTGCTGACAACATGGGCACTAAGCCCTTGTGTTCTGTGGTTTGTACTTAGATCTTAACAGTAGATTACAAGGTAGGTGATGTGTTAAATAAAGAAGTGGCGATTGTGTACAGTGGCTGTTAGCGTGGTAGTACATGTACCTGTGTCGGATCACACAGACGGTTGCTCGCTGGTACAAGAATACCCCACCTTAATATTAGCCTGAATGTCACATAGGTTGTCTCCATGTACCACCCTGGAACTCTATTCGTTTCAGCAGTGAGAAAGAGCGTGTGTAAAACACCAGTTTTTGTGATAATTATATAATGATTATCTACCCTATTTAAATTCTTCAACCTTTTCGCATATGAAAGAGTGCAGTTTATGCACACTTTTAATTTAATTTTGGAGGCTAAATTACGTTGGTTAGATTGGCCATTTCAGGCCTTCACAAGAAGGACAATTTTATTAGTCAATACAGAATACTGCATTCAGAATATGCTGGAAAAAACACCTTTTTGCAAACATGTAACAAGGTTGCAGAATTACAATATATATGTTCTATAGGTTAGAAATATTTTTAGATAATATTTTTTTATTTCCTTCGTAAATTATAAGTTTCTCTCGTCCAAATGTGGCTTTCATAAAATCAACTCAAATCTATCAAGTAATTAAGCAAATAATTGGAGATAAAATATCAAACCATAAACCATATATAACAAAAGATATGTTAACTCATCAGATATGTGCAATTTTTGAAAGTTACATGATGTAGGAATATAGTCATTCTCTTGGACAATCTCTGCAAACTTTTGCTTAAAGCTATTAGGGAAAAAACCTGTAATCAGTAAACCAGTCAGACTTCCATTTAAAACGATATTGAGAGTTTTGAAATTTTGGAACCAGATTCCTTTGGGAAGACCATTTTAGGAACTGGGACAATACGTGAACATATAATGTTTTGAAGGTTTAGGAGTAAGATGTAGGCATACCACAAGCATTCCCGAGCTGTTTATTACAGTGATTGATTTGTGTGGAATGCGAACATTTGTGAAGTGGACAGCTTATAATGAACAAGGCCTGTGTAAATCATGTAATAGTATTTGTTTCTACTGAAGGGTAAAGTAACCGATAACAAACTATCTCACTATAGCAGTCAGTTAGCCAGCATTTTCAAGAACTCTCAAGAAAACTGGTATTTTACCACCATAAACAACCTTGACAACTCATTTATTCATTTGTCTGCTGTCTTGATGTGTTTTTTTACACTCCAAAACTCATTTATCCTGAAGAAAATAAAATGGTATAATCTCCTCTGGTGGATGTCAGAGTTGGTGGAGAAGCTGAGTAAATCATTAAGTGTTCAGAGACGTTTTTCACCAGTTGACATTCCTCAGTTTTATGAGGGTTGACCAAACAGCTCAGATTTCCTGTCCTCTACAGGGCTCTCAACATGTCCTTCTCCTCTGAGCTCCCATAATGTCCGCAGAGTTGAGTGGACTTATTTTTACAATGACTCCTCTGACAGTCTATTAATCTCATCTTAAAATATGAGGATACAAATTATTAGTGACACATTATGCACAAACGGGTCAAGAAATGATTTTGGTAAAAAAATCACAAGGTTGTGTGTGTACCAGGCTCATCTGTTGAATCCAGACTTTTTCAGTAATTGTGTGTTATGTAAGAGGTGAACAGTGAACAGTGGAAGTTTTGGAACATTCTGCTACATGTACAGGCTACACCTTTGAACAGTATAAAATGTGTAATGATCCTTTCATGCAGTGTCATTAAGACTCAGCTAGGGAAATCAACATGTTGCTAAATATCCCCGGTGCATCCACAAATGAAAGTATGCCTGGTTATAAACAAGTTTTTGCACAGTTTTTTGTGCTAGTTTTGGATTGCAAACTGCTGAATTGTCTCTTGTACTATTCTTTCAAAGGAAGCTCAGAGTCATGCACTTACCTCTGTGTATGAAACAGGCATATTTTGTGTAAACAGCTTAGACAGCCACGCATTGAAAATCTTCCAGTTAAGGTCACCAGAGAGCTCCCCAATGCGTGATAGCTTAAACAGGTAGGGTAGATTAGCATACATGGATGACTGATATATAAGTGAGTGTCATTTCATACTTTTGTGTATTATCTTCAGATTATTCCTAAAAATTGTGTTCCTTATGGAACAAGTCAGCGTCTGTTATGATGATATCCTACTGTTCACGTTGTCAAAGACATCTTACAACATCTGGTCTGAATTTTCTTACAGGATAGTTTTAATATTGCAGTTTCATGCAGCCATGTGTGTGAACAAAAGTTGTGTAATTACTGCTTGACAGACTGCATGTTTCTGTTATTGTCTTGATTGGATTACTTTTTGAATTACTTTATTTTTCTATTTGCCCCTCATTTTACAGATTAGGGATTTAGGCAGTATTCTTTGGGTTTGATTGTTATTGCAAGATGTCGGAATTACTCAGTGTTTGAGGGTACAAACTTTTGTCAATAATCCCTACAAGTACAAAAGGAATGTTGGAGTGGGTATTTGTGGTTTTTAAACCCCTGATGCCGCCTCTATAGTTCTTACGGTTATCTCACTTAACACAGTGGAAGAGAAAGTAAATGGAGAGATTTTAACATGTTGTGAACATGTTTTTAGACTGAAACATGTTTTCATGATATGATATCAATATTCTTTGTGTAAGAAGCAGGAAATCTATCTGATTATGTTTCTAGTGTCTGGTTGGTGCGTGTTTCTCTTATACAACAATCTTCATATAATTATCAGACAGTGCGGGAACACTCAGGTTACAGAGTAGCTTGCAACACAACAGCTCTTCTCTCACTTTATTCACCAATTGAGTTTGCCAAAAAAAATCAATTATCGCCCGGTTCATGATCAATACTCGTTAATCAGAACCAAAGTACACGATGTTACCCAATATGAGGACTAATTACAGTTGGATTCTGTGACATCATTGGTTAGACCATTACATTGTGTGTTCCAAGTGGTTTGAAAACCCGGTTGATCCTGTTCTCTGTCAGACAGTCGTGAATACAACAGTGGGGGAATAATTCCATTAAGCTATGGTGTCTGTTGAAAATCTCCTTCAGGAGCCTTCAGTCTGCAAGCCTAGAATGTTAATGTGAGGACTACCCCTTTGTTTGTATTCACACCCACAGCTGAAGCATATGCAGAAGGAAGGGGGATGCTCCTAATTCACTTACTGGTATAAATGGAAGTTCCAAAAGTGGCATTTGGTAAATGTAAAATTTTGCTTGGCCTATAATGCAAAACAGACAACCATTGATATTTACATTAAAACAAGATTATCTTGAGCTTGTGTAATATTGAAACAGTTCCCCAGCAGTTTACTAACTCCACTTTCCTTGTGTGAACTCTAAGTTTAGTACAGCTTGAGCAGCATTATGGGTGCTGCTCAGATCATGGAAGTGACCAGAATCATCAAGCTGGCTCTTGCATTCTTACGCCTAAAAGACCTACTATGTTTATGTAAAGGCAAACTTGGACCTGGTCTATGTTTTTCTTTCTGCTCAGCTACTGGCTGACCATTCAGGTTTAGGCGCAGGTTTCAAACTGGCTGTAATAAGCATGGTATTTTGTTTGTGTTAGCTGGACACCCCTAACAAGCTACCTGCTGCCTCAATCCCACTATAGTCTTGTTTTCACAGATGCTTAAAATGAAGCAATCTGACGACCTCAGATAAAGTCTGACACAAACAATTCATGGCTGGCGCCAGCTCCTGTTAATTTTATCACCGATCTCAAGTCCTGCTACTTAATGAAGGATGTTAAATTAATTGGTTATTCCTGGTAGACAATTGCCAGTGAGGAATGAAGTATGGTGGTTACGCTGGGTACAAAATGTTGAAAAAAGTCACAATTATTAATTTGCATTAGTTAATTTTTAAAGAGGTGTGTAAAAATAGCTAATACTGCATTTAAATCTTCCGAGTACTGCATGAAGGGAATTTAAATTTATCAAACTTAAAGATACTTTTCTCTTAGCTGAGCAGTTCCAGGACCTATAGAAAACTTGCTGTGACCAGAGGTCTGTTATGTGATATAATCACAAGAGGCTTCAGTTGTTTGCAGGGCTGGGTGTTCCCATTCTGTGACTTGAAGATGACTGAAGTCATAATTTGTCAGATCTGTTGGCTGGAGGTGTTGGAGTCGTAAGCCTTTGTTGGCCATGCCTGTGACACCTGTAATTTGTCGGATTGTTATCAGAACACCACCTGAGCTCAGATCCCCCGCATTTTACTTGTCAGCTTTTACACGGCCTCTGTTTATTTGACTGTTTGTTGTTATCGGCCTGATAAGTTGGATCTAGTGGTCCTTGGGGTTGTATTGCCTGCTGTCCAGAAGAACAAGCTCTGGTAGAGAAAACAGGTAGATGAAAGAGGAGATAGCAGATTAGACTTGTAGTTAACATGATAAGTAAGGTTTTGTGGCCAGCTGTGGTTCCAGGTAAGTTGTAAGGTGGGAGGTCACCTACTATTCTACCTGAATGGGATTAGGTACTATCTACGGAGAGCTTTTGTACTGAGGGTCATAGTGATGTGTGTAAGTACAGCTCATTGTGATAGCTCTGCTTCACAGATACAGGTGCAGTCTACACGTATGTTCAGGTGAACCTATTGAGGTGAACATGAGTGTGGATTAAATATCCCAGCATCTGTATAAGTGTAATAATATCTGTAATAACCTTATGATTCTTTATTGATGGCATAATGATAAAAGTTTTTTTCAAGCTAAAGCGTATGTCAACCAATGCAGTAGATGAGAATTTTCCCTTGTCAGTTTGTTGTAAAATTTTATTGACAGTACAGGATGATGAGTGAGATCAATTTTATGAATAACTGAGGTGGATCATTTTCATTCAGCCTATCATATAACAGTTAGATATAGTTTGACATGTTTTCAGCCAATCACAAACCAGACATTTAATGCATAAACATTTTGCTGAGCCAATCGCAGCCAGCTTGATGATGGACAACTATTTCCTGTTATATGGGAATGAAATGTCATTAGTTGGTGAAAAGGAGCTGATGAATGGTAGTGCATTAGGTTTAGCCAGTTTTCCAGTAACTGTTTCATTAGAGGCTGGGGGACTTGTTAGTATTCATTACAGTAATTAACATATTAGAAACACATCTCTCCCTGTTCAGCTAGGAAAAGCAGCCCCTTATCCATACCATCCTGGGTGTAACCAGACATTGACACATGGGGTGGTCATTTCAAAGGAGACCAACAGGAAATACCAGACTCTTGGCTACATAGAAAATTTATGTTGCAGTAGTGTGAGAAATTCCATCTACTGAGTTGTCATGGCAGTCTCACATGTGGTTTTAGTGAATAGTGAGGGCTGGTCACTTGGTGACTATCACATGCTGCAGGATAAGGCTGACATGCTATATACCTAGCAGGAGTATGTGACCAGCATGTGCATTATCATACACATAGATGCATCTAAACATAGCTCTTTATTCTACCTGTTTGGTGTGTTTTGTTGGTCTGCTGTATTTTTGGAAAAAAAGTTATGTCTAAATTGGTATTTTAGATATGGCAAAGCCCAAGGATTAGTCCATCAAGAACCCCTTTAAATAGAAATACTAATTCATTTATTGATTTAAGATATATATTCTTAATATGCATCCCAATATGGCTTTCTTTTCTGTAGGTACTATATCACTTTAATGTTAATTATGAGCAGTGTTGCTGTTTAAGAAATATCTATGCGTTTGATGACAACTCTGATATCTTTTCAAGAAGGAAAACTATTTAATTGTTCAATGTTAAGAGTAATGTTTTTTTCAGTGAAAGGATAATTAATGCTACTGTTCTGAGGGGATAATGTGTATTACAGGAATATAGTAATTTGAATTACTATAGTTGTCATTTGAATATTAATTTTTATTAATTACAGCACTTGCATCCACGTGAAATATTTAGGAGAACAAACAAAAATATTACATTGAAGGGATCAGTTTTGAGTAGCTTTTCCCTCTGTCCATGAGTTACTGTATGTAGCTTACATTGTCCGTGAGTTGCTGTGTGTAGGTTACATTGTCCATGAGTTAATGTGTGTAGCTTACATTGTCCATGAGTTGCTGTGTGTAGCTTACATTGTCTGTGAGTTGCTGTGTGTAGCTTACATTGTCCATGAGTTGCTGTGTGTAGCTTACATTGTCCATGAGTTGCTGTGTGTAGCTTACATTGTCCTTGAGTTGCTGTGTGTAGCTTACATTGTCCTTGAGTTTGCTGTGTGTAGCTTACATTGTCCATGAGTTGCTGTGTGTAGCTTACATTGTCCTTGAGTTTGCTGTGTGTAGCTTACATTGTCCGTGAGTTGCTGTGTGTAGCTTACATTGTCCATGAGTTGCTGTGTGTAGCTTACATTGTCCATGAGTTGCTGTGTGTAGCTTACTATTCATATCCCTGAGGAAGGAATTGTCGGTCATAACATGAACTCCAATCACCAAGTTACCAGCTTCTACAAATAACCTGTCCGATAGACAATTAATTATCTCTTCTAATTTAAATTAGACACTATTACACAAGAATTGGTAAGATAAAACTGTGTTATACACTCCTCTGGACAGACTGTTTTCTTTTCATCATTGCTTCCCTTGTGGGATGGGTTGTTAAGTGGGTGTTAACTTGTGTGCCCTCAGTCCAGACTGCTGTGGTTGGTAGGTTTGGATGACTATTGTAGGAAGGGCGCGAAGCTCATCTCTGGTAAGCTAGTATGCCTAGGTTCTACGCACTGAATTCTTGTGGAAATTTTTTCCCACTGAAAGGGTTGTGAAGCATTGGATTTTGATCATAATGAATGTACGTCTCTGGTTGACCTGTATCAGTATAAGGCTCAGGCGGGGAGGCTTACTTGCCTTTGGTAGGTCGTCTCAGTGAAGCAGCACTAGATAAAAGAGCGGTGAAAATCCGTCCTGCAACAAGGAAGTACATTACATAGACCCTAAGGATCCCTTCAGCGTCATGTGACTGAAAAATTGTTGAGCATGACGTTAAACCCCCAGCACTCACTCACTTGAAAGATCTTGCACCTTCCTATTTTTCCCTATGGTTAGGCATGTCTGTGACTACATATTCTTTCCCATCATATTTTGAGGTTCTGGTGTTGGGTTTTCTCAAGTGGCTGCTGTGATTTGACCTATGTACTTAGTTTGTTGACAAACGGCTAGGTAAGGTTACCCTAACAATAGTGACATCCATTTACTTGTCAAACTGTTATGATATGTGTGCTGTGATTGGCTGAAGCCGTTGACCATTCCCAGTAAGGTTTACAGAAGATCCCAATCTCTGGTAAAGCTGTTTCACACTGATCCCCTTTACCAGACAGATTCAGATTTCAACAAGATAATTGAGCAGATCATCACTCTTCTGAAGATTTTGTCTCTAGGGTAACACCTTCACATGTGTGGTCTTAGTGTTCAGAGTGTTGGACTTTCATCATTAAATTTTCAGAGATATTAAACCACCTGGCACAAAAGCCAGCTGCTGAGGTCTTGTAATCAGTGTTAAAAAAGTTGAGATCTATAGTCCTCATTAATTTCACATGAGCTTTATTAAAGTATCAATACTTTTTTGACAAATGTAAAATATATCTCAGCGATAAAATGTCATAATAACAAAATTGATGTTTCCTCATCAGAATGTATTAACACAGAAATGAAATAAAAGTTTGATATAGATCTTGGATCTTAAAATTTGAATGGCTTGATTCTTCATCATGCACTAAATGGTAAGGGGACATGTTTCATATACATGTATAATGACTCACTATATGTGCATTTAATCTAGGGGTATTTTTGATTCTGTTTTATCAGGGTAGAGCATTAGATTTAGCCAAAATGGAGGTTTCTAATCACTGACATCCATGCCGGCTTAAATCTATATGGAAGGAGAGCTAGCCACTACACAGTACCATTCATCCTTCTCTGTGACATCTGGCTGGACTTTATGAGTAGGCAGGGGTGCCATAAAAATGTGGGGTGTTACCTGACACTGTGAGATAATCACAGATAAAGGCAGGGAGAGGACTCCAAGGATGTTAAAAAAAAACAAAAAAACAACATCCTTATTATCTTTTCTGGAGTGTTACTGCACAGTGTTGAGACTGTGACATGACAAGATAATATCACTACTGGAGAGTGTGTAGAACCGCTGAGGAATGTCCTGCTGGATACCCTGTAGCCATCTATCCTAATGTCATGTTTCAAACCTAAATGCACCCAATAGGAGGGTTTGGCCGATGGGTTGTAGCTGGCTGCTTCCTTCTCTGTAAGTTTTGGCCATTGATTCCAAGGTGTAAGGTGTGATCCAGGCCTCACTAACGAATCTGAAATGGCCCTCACTGGATGTGTATTGAACTAATTATAGTATTCGCACAACACCCTTAGTGGCTGGGTGAAGGAAATGGTCTCAGGTATACTGACACTTGAATTCATGGCCTTGTGGATGCAGGGATCAATTTCAGATGTCTCACTGGTAACTGTCCTACGGGGTGGGTATAGGCTGTGAGATATACATTTGACCAAGTGTCTTTTTGGCTGATTTTACACATTTACCAGTGTCTCCAGTATTAATTAGACTTCAGAGAAATATCTTGTAAGGTTGGTTGGCAATTTTGGAGCATCTTGTAATAGTCATGCAGGAAGGATTTGTTCTTTATTTAGTTTAAAGGAAAATCCATTAAAACAATTTATTTGTCTCTTGGATATTGCCTTAAGATAAAGCTATTGATTGTACAATCTGAAAAGAGCATCTAGGAAATTGGGCATTTTAACTTTATTAGATCGAAGTATTGGTAAGTGTCTTTTCAGCAGATTGTTAAAAAATGGCAGTCTATTAAAGGTAGGATTTTGTGCTATGAGGCATGTCTGTATGTCTAAGCAAGCTTTGTTAGGATGGCTGAAAATTGAAGAACAGCTAGTGAGAGAGAATGTAGTCACTCCAGGCTGAAGCTGGAAGTTCTGAAGAACCTGCTAAGTGAAGTTAATAACCGCCTAATAAAACTGTTGCCATTTAGTCCAGGCAACCACGGTGACAAACAACAAAGGGACCAAGACTCACTGGGAAAATTGTCTCTTTTACAAAAAATGGTGATAGGTCGTGTTGTGCTGGGGTATTATTTTAAAATAAAAAAGTACCATTGGCAAGTCTTGTATTTCAAGTTTATCACTTTTTCTGTCTGACATTATTTGCATCATCTGGCGACAAGTTTGTTCTGGATGAGTGACAATCCTGAATGAAACTCTAGCGTTGTGGCGGATAATACGACACACAGGGTTACTTGTACTCCCCTGTCTGGATAAGGCTGTGAGATACTCCGCTAGATACTGACCACCTTGACTGTCATCATCAAAGTCTTACCTGTCACAGGTGTAAAATACTTGTTAAGGCTCTTCCGACCCACCTACACCACAGGTGATGTCTCTATTATTTCTTTCATAGTCAGTGTGTACATTGTGTTGTGTGCTTAGGGTTAACCTTATCATTTGAACAAGTTTATATTTTTTACACCTGAACAGATGCAGAAAGATAATTGTTTTGATAGAGGCTATATGTCCATACAAGGTAGGGTTTAATCTTTGGTTTAAATTGAAAGTTATTTCATATTGGTAAAAACTATTGGTGCATCAAAGAGATGCTGACTTATTAGTTTCTGATGTATATCTTAGATGTAGTATTTTAATGAAAACTTATGTAATTGAATCCTTTTTTTTTTAATTTTTTAAATTATTAAATGTCTGTGTTTTAGTATCATATAGTTAATAATTTCTTACATTTTAATTATTTCTGGTACTGTTCCCATCTTTCTTTTTGTTGTAAGTAAATTTCTTTCGCCAAGTGCCGACATATACTTGCACCCAGGTTCATTTCCTGGTGATGCAGTATGTGGTGATAGCTTAAGGGTAGAGATCTGCCCATTCACACACTCAGGGCCGTCATAGTACAATGTATATTGTTAGAGAAGGCCCTTTTGTAGGTATGAAGGCCAGTTCAGTTTACCAGTGATTGTGACTGGTTGTACAGCAGGCTTGTGGCAGCCTGTAACTTAAGCTACTGCCTCACTCAGTTAGTCTGGACCCTCACAGAAAGATGAAAGCGTCCTGAGGCTTGTGTTATCACAGTGGAGTTTTAGAGTACCCACTGGGAGGGAGCAGAGTTAAGAATCGCCTCCAGTGACAGATTGCTTCACACTGCCTGGCTAGCATGTTCTGCGCACCCCTTCCTATTGGCTACTGCTGGCTGTGGAAAGACTCGTAACTAGGTGATTAAATGAGCATCAGTATAGACAGTGTTCCTGTGAGACATATGGACATCCTTGTATTAGAAAAGCTGTAGCTCCTAGTCTGATTGGACAGTTGGTCTGATTGGCTTTGTCGCATGTAGGAAAACCTTCCTCTCAGGGAACCTGTTGACAGAGACATAGGGTGTATGTGCTCTTCTTGACTTAGCTGTGGTGATACTTCAGTTGTTTAGCAGATATTGAGCCGGAATGCTGTAGGTGATCAGTGCTTACTGGTTATATTTTATCGTACCCCCTGGGGAGTGTTTTACTGGTATACCTGTAAGTTGTTGGATGTTCTGTTACTGACCCAGGGGCTTGTGGACTACCCAGCAACTTTCTCACCAACTCCTATCAGCAGCCTCTCACACCTGACAGTTCAAAGCGGTAAGAAGATAACGAGTTCATATTTATGGACTGTTTTATTTGTCTACACAAAAACCTTAATTATATCCTGTGACAGTTTTTTTTTTGATGGAAAATGGATTTTTCAGGTTGTTTTTTCTTGATGCTTTAAATATGACATGAAAGCAAAGTAAAATTGAAGAAATTTTTTGATTTAGGTAAATATTACTTTTATTAATTAAAATAAATATGATATCATTACTAGGAAGGCAATGATGTGTTTTAATTTTAAAATTAAAATTAAATGAAGTAAAATCAATTTTTTGCTTCATGTAACAATATTTGTTGTTAGAAAGAGGTATTAAATTGTTTTACTTTTATATTATGAAATTCATTTTTTTTTCATTCTTGTTTCTTAATAACTGATCAGGATTAAGGTTCTGAAGATGGCTCGATAAATAATAACATTGGAACAACATGTCATGCTGTTCACTCAGAGTTGAGACCTTGTTCTACTGTACATGTTAAGTTATTCATTTGGGAATCTTGTTATTAATGTAGGATTTCTAATTTCAAGCAAATGATGATTCGATTACATTTTTAGTTCACTGTAGTAAAGTAAGTTTAAAAAGTGACCGTGAAAGAAATATTGTCATGTTTAGAGGACAAACATGTGACTTTATCTGGCTTACACCTTAGAGTAATTTTGACAATTTTGTGGTGCAGTAGTGCATAACTTCTCCCCCAGCCTTTCATGTACTGGAATTCGGGTAGGAGTTCAGACAGTGAAACAGTTGCGTCAAAGGTGTTCTGTTGCACCTGAGAGAAAGCTCGTTAGCTGAGATAAATCTAGTTCTGGTTGTTGTGTATACAGAGTTGAGACCCAGTCTGGCTGTAGACTTATGTCAGATGTACTGATTACATTAGTCTTAAGCAGCAGGCTACAACAACGGGCCTGTTGATAACAGATAGCCTGATCCAGACCTTCCACTACAGATAGCGTGTCCCACTCACATAGCTACACGGCTGTTAAAGGGGCCTCAGTGAGAGCAGTGAAACACATCTTAAGTTTTGATAAGGCACAGTTCTGAAATGTTTATTTGACTTGTGTTTTAGGCCATACTTAAGAATATTTCACTTATACGACAGTGACCAGCATTATTGTGGGAGGAAACCAGGCAGAGCCTGGGGAAACCCATGACCACCCATAGGTTGCTGACTGACCATCCGCACGTTGTTTGCAGACCTTCTCACCTATGGCAGTTGTGAAATAATGATGGAACATACTCATTTTTTTTATTATAGTGTACTGATTTTCTAAAACAATGATAAGTTGTGTGTATATTAAAAAAAGCAACAAATTTTTATTTATTTATTTATGCCCTTGTCTGAAATCGGTCTGACTCATAAGTTTATCAAAATGATCAACGTGTTTAAAAATGGTGAAGTTATTATGCTGGTGGCTTTAGTATTCATAATTCATCACATATATGGTAGATCTTAAATACTTGGGAAAATAAGTGTCAGTAAAATAAAATAATATCTGTATATGCATTTTTATGTGACGATATTATTAAACATTATGTATTTCTGTAACACATTCTGTTGCACGCAATTAAAGGATTTCTGTAAATTTGTCTTATAGTACATACCAAGTTTTCACTGTTGTTGTAGCCTGATGAAAATGTCAGTCATGCAACTGGCGTATTTGATTGCAAAACTGGTTACAAACTTATCCGTGTTGGACCTGATACATATCATGGTTTTTCATACATTATCTTGTGTTTAAAGAGTGAGTGTGTTGATGTGAAGACGACAGAGCTCAGATTTTCACCTCGTTTGAGATTGTTAAACTGGATAACACATTTTAATTGAGGCGTGCTTTGTAATTTGTAAACATTTAAATTAAATTTGATCTTGGTCCATTTTACAACTGAAAAGCCTTTTCGGTTTTTTAGGACAAAAAGACAGATTATTTCCCTGGGGTATATGACATTAGTCGTGCTATCATGTTTGTATACTACCACGTTGTCATGGTTATTAAGAATGCCTTTTATTTCTGTAGGCGTTTTGTTTTCACCAAAGTTAAAGGGTAACACACTACAGGTTTTTAATGGGTGAAGTGTGTCGCGTCACCTTGTCTAGGTGTCTCAGGTGAGAATAACACAGACATATCCTGGTAATGTTCTTCACCCACCTGATCCGTCATTTCTGCCCATTGCTAATGGAGCATTCTGTGATCTCCATACAGTCATTTCTTCTGGGTGAAGTTTTTGGAAAAGTTCAGATGCTCTGATCATTTCTTTGTGTGACCCCTGACCCAATGGTGTCTGTATGCTTACCAGTTCACAGTGTTTGTAGGGAGCAAACAACTTAATGGGATTAGTAAACACTCCAGGCATTTGAAAATTATGTGATAATTTTGTGTTCATCTATAATATATATAGATTTGTGGCATGTATTACCTGATGATAGTGGGACACAGTATTTAAATTGTTTTAAAAAACTAGTGTAAAATTCCTAACCATTCCAATTAGGGTGAAGTGACACTATAGATTGTACTGTGCAGGCATTTTTACCCCCAAAATGAAGGTAGAAATTTTTTTTTTGTACCATTACATCTTATTACACATTCTGAACTGCACATTACGCAAGAAAACTAAAGCATTTCATGTATCCTTTAAGCAGCATGATTTTTCAAAGTCCTTTTATTAAGCTTTTCTTTTTAGTAAACTTATACTTATGTATCTAATTACATCTAAACTGATTTCAGTGGAAACCGTTTCCTTTCACGGAGTTTATCAGAAACCCTCTTTGTCTCTCACCCTGTAAACCCCACAGATTCCCTCTCACGCCCCACTCTCCACTCCCACATCTTCTTCAAGATTCATGTAGATATGGTTAATAATGCCCAGTGCGTTTGATGAGTGCTGATATGAATCACCAGTAAATCCGATAAGTCAATTAGACTGGGATAATATTAATGTCTAGTCCGTGCAGGCCTCGGGTAACATCAGGAGTCCTGAACTTAACACTGGAACAGTTTCCACGTTTTCTACATGGTTAACATTTTTATCAGAGAGTATTACATGCTTGATTTGCTGTGGAGCATGACCTTTCATGTAAGTCACATCATAAGCCAGGATATTGAGAAGTAGGAGCTCCAAACTCGCCTTTAGTCATGTGACTTATACCAGTCCTCTCTAATCTGCTGGCTTTTCACCTTCAATATTGTACAAACACGGACGGGATAAGATGATAGATGTTCATACATTAAGTGCCATAAAGGTAAGAGATCAAAGGGGATTTGCGGAATTATCTGGGAGCTAGTTAAGTAGGTCTGAGCGCAGACGGTGGGCTGATTGAAGGGAGTTTACTAGAGAGAGAGAGAGAGAGAGAGCTGTAGGATTCATAGGCCGTTTGTAGTGAACATACAGTACCTACTGCAGTTCTGCCCTATCAGGGTTGTCTGCACTGAACTATCACTGATCTTAGCATGGCTTATTGTGGAAGGGAAAGCAGGCTCTGTTCTCTAGGCTTTTCTAAAGTTATACAACATGGTCACCTATTCAGCTGTTGATGTGGTCAATTTAGGGTGGTGTTGACTACAAAAACACTTTTAACAGTTCTCCACATAGTTCAAGTTGGTGTCAATTACAGAAACACCTTGTAAAAGGTTGGTGTTGACTGCAGGAACAGCTGTGTAGCATTTTAGCTGAACACTTCAGAATGATGAACGAATGATTGGGATTTACCCCACATTGTCAGTATTTCAGTCATATCATGGCAAGAACTTGTTAGACCTAGGAAAAAGTGTTAGTTTTTGACAGACAGGTGGTTACATTTAAAGTTAAAACCAGAAGGGATATAAGATGCTTTTAAAATGAGGTAAAAAAACAAAAATCCATAGAAATCTGAGAGGCACAAACTGTAGTTTGCATACAGTATCATGTGTTTTAATATTATCTTATACACATTTTGTTACATCATCTCCAGTGACATTGTGAAGTAATTGAAACATAATCAGCTGTAGAACCTTGAAAACATACATGTGGGCATTGTCACATCAAGGTCAGTTATGTTCCAGACAACAAAGGCCTATTTTGATCACAAGGGCCTGGCTCACCCTGGAGACCAGTGTTGGTTATCATTCTGTGAATTAGATAACTCAGCAGTTTATTGTTTTATCCACCTTAGATGGTTAGATAATTGAATCTTAGTTTCCATTGTGATCAGAGGAAGATGTGTTGTAAGGACTATTGAGATAATACACTCATATTATAAAAATCATAACTAAGAATTAAGCCTCACTAAAATGTAAGTATTTGCAGAAAAAAGAATGCTATAGTTTACCAAGCTGGAAGTCAAACATTTATTAAAGTTCCTTGAAAGATGAATAGTGTGGTCATTGCACTGTGTATTGTTGCTGCTTGTTCTAATGCTGTATTTAAGAGAAAAAGTTCAAGAGATATGCTCTTGTGAAAAAAACTATAATAACCAACTTATCTTACAGACATAATTGTTTTCTTTTGATAAAAAGTGGTATGTATGTCTTGATTAGCATATTTTGTCCCATTTCTCTTTCTGTGTACGTTTGAAGATTACCTTTACCTGGCACACAGCTACATTGGCATGCCTATTTTTCACAAGTGTTAATTTTTTTAAATGTTAAATAGTATACAGTTAATGATGATAGCTTGGGGAAGTTGTGGTAACCTGGGCTGAAGTATGATTTGTACCCTTACATCCTGTTCCACGATTTGATTGTTGGACCAGGCATAGCCTGGAGACCAGTGGAACAAAAATAAGAGTGAGTATAGTAGAGACAAATTGTCAATGAAGTGACAGGGCAACATACTAGAGATCTTGCTGTGGTCTACATTAACAAAGTTTCTTTACACCCTGCTATTGGTTGTAGCAACAAACAGCCAGGACAAATTAATGCCAGGAGTGGGGGGTTGATGGTTTCAAGTGGCCTGCTGATATTCAGACCAGATTCAGCCATCCTCTGATAGCCCCATGTGGTCCTCATCCCCAGAACAAGGCTGCCAGATCAACTCTTTGGGTGTCCGCAGCATTGTGGGTTTTTCATGCAGCAATTCCAGTGTGAAACCCTTGTCTCTGATCTGACCATATAGCTTGTAGAGTTTGTGGATTGTTTATGTCTCCATGTTGTAGCTTTTAGTGTTTTCACTTGAGGATGGCATTACACAGGTAACAGGTAGCAGACTGTGTATTATGTCTAATCATTGAAGGTTTTTTTTTTGTGTTGGGGTGTAAGTTTTCCGTTCTCGTGTCATGTTTTGCCTTAAGACATCGCAAATCCTGGACAATATTTTCAACTTTGATTAAATGATTGCTGCAATCCCATTTATCAGGATAAAAAAAAAGAACAATAAGAAAGGACTTTTCCCTGCGGTAGACTGATGACTTCCTTCAGTCAGTTTTAGTACAGTTATATGGTGGCCTGTGATTATAGTGGCTGTAATTATAGTGGCTGTATGTGGAGGAATGTCTTGAGCTGTGTAATCCTCATCAGTGGCCAGTGGATAGTTGATTATCTTCTCATCAGGGAATCATTAGTGACAAGGCCTTTCTGTTATGGAGATTTAGGGCAGAGAAAATGTGCTAGATGTGTAATTGTCTGACAGCTTGCTTCTTAATTGACTTGGCCCTAGCTGCAGCAGATGCGGCAGGTTCAGGTGTCTGTTCCATTACTACCCCACGTTTACAACACCTCAAAGACTCCGCCACATTGTTCAGTGAGACACGATGTCTGCAATTTACACAGGTAGACATAATTATGCATAGAATTGTGTCTTAAACCATTAACTTTGCAACCTTTACACATATTGATGTCACTTCTACTGTGCCGATACTTGTGGAAAAGAATTAGAACTTAGTTGCTCAGGGTTCATTTTAGATTTTTTTTTTTATTTCACGTATTAAGAAAAGGTTGATTGTCTTTCAAGAAATATTTTTATTATAAAAATTCAAATGGAAACTATGACTTGAGATTCTTTTTATGAAATATATACATTTATCCCATGATTTGCCAGTGTCAGTAATATGACAACAGTGATGTATATTTTCAATATACCACTTGTTATATAAATAATGCAAAATTTTGATTGGCCATCTGAACTTTCATTGACAAGCTTATCCAATGAAAAAATACAACTGCATACCGAACTACTTCTATTGCTTGTTGTCGTGAAAAAAACAAGGGCTAGCTGTCACTTACTACACCTTGACAGGGGTTTTTTGGTGCTGGGACGGTTAAGTTTTTTCTACACTGCATGGGAATAATGTTTATCTTCATGAAATGTAAAAAATAGCCAAGGTTGGTGAAAGGGAATGAAACGCTTGACGCTTTACACGCCTAAAACAAGGTACTCCCAAGTTCAGCCATCATAGTGTAAGGCGTCATTGACAGCAGCAAGCCTCGATATCAGATTTTCACGAAATTAAGCACCTACAAACTTACCTTACTACTTTGTAGAGCACCAAGGAGTTGTCTTGTGTGTATGAACTCATATGCAACTGGTGTACCTCACGATCATTCTTAGATCTAGTTCATTTTTCTTTTTTGCATCAAACACAATAATTGGTCCAGGTGTGACCTTCTGATTCAACGTCACATCTACCAACCACATGGAAAGCCCAAATCAGAACAAAAATAAAACCTTTTGAAATGTCATAGACACTGTTTTGTTACATTCTCCAAGTTCCATGATGGTTAATATGACCAGCAAATAATGACAGATTTCCTCAGTGTTTTGTAGAATGATATTTTGGGAAATGTGTGGTACAGTCCCAACCTTTTTACATACATTGATATCAGAACGCATCTCATTTACATACTTCTCAAAACAAACTGACGTTGCCTTCTCTATCACCACCTAAAACCGGTCAAAGTAAATTAAAGGATTAATAGGATATGCAATTTGTGACCAGTTATATCAGATTTAATAAACTCGTGATAACTGGAACTGCAAGGCAGTTTCGGTCGGGGTCCACGTCATTTGTTGTTGTAGTTATAATTCTACGCTATCAAGTAGAAGACAGCATAGCTGTATGTAATCACACCACCGTTTCGGGAAATCGCAGACAGTGCAGCAGAAAGCATTAAGTCTAATACCATAAACCTAGTCCAGTTCCCTTCTCACTCCATGTTAAAACAGTAGGATTAACATCTATTTGTAAACAAAAAACAATATTGTCATTTAGACGCGTCTTGCAAGAAACTGTTGACGGGAGCTCAGATCTGTTGGCATGTTCCAGAAAGAGCATGTCTTGGTCTACAATTTGGTGCAAGTTTCACATTTCTAGCTCCCATAGTTCTCGACTTACAGGTTATTAAAATTACGTAATTAAATTTTAGTTTTTAGACTATTTCTACATTACAAAAATTGAAATTTCAAAACTAGTTCTGACTTCACAACTTCGACTAATGACAAGCTTCCAAAGTTTTTGCCGGAAGTCAATGATATTTTCAACTTATTATAATTACCAACGGTCTACCTGCATATCAAATTTCAGACCAGTGTGTTCAATGGTTCTTGAGAAGATGTTTAAACGATTTCATATAAAATGCAATATGAATGCTAAACTGCGTGACATGGAAAAAGCGGAATAGATCCTTGCAGAACTCTAGGTGTGGGGGAGTTTCACTGCAAAATATCCAGTCAATCAATCAAAAACAATCTAGGCCGTAGCACCGTCACAAAATTGGATGAATAATAATCATATCCGAACGATTTCAATAGGTGTCTCGCAGGACTTCCTGGACGTACCCCTAATTACACCACCCATTCAATAAATCTGATATAATGGGTCGTTCATTGTATATCCACTGTGTGTAGAAATGCAACACTTGCGATTTTTGTGGAAGCAGTGGTCTGTATAAAGGTAGCCTTTACTACATTTTGTTATTATACTCATCAGGTATACCTGTATAGAGGGTTTAATGGCCAACAGATTTGTGTAACAAGCAATTAGGTAAATATCAGTGTCAGTCTGGCATGTCCTAAACCAGAATCTGATAAAGAATTTGTCTACATAAAAAGTATCTTGGTATATGAAACCTAATGAATGTGGTAAAAGCCTTTTAAATTCTGAACAATGAATTATTTTTCTGGTCATAGAAAATGTGACATGTTTTTTATAATGCCGTGAAGAGTGTTAATAGTTAGTGGCTCTTCAAAAAAGAGGGAATAATTAACATTAAATCTTTGCCTTAAGTAAGATTTTGGGTGCTTTCCAAGTAAACTTGTGAACTTACTCAAGCCTTTTTTTGACAAGTTGGTAGAGCTTATCTTTGTATTGTGAGCCTTATTGTGGGATGTTTTTGTGTTGTTCTTGGTTACATTTCAGAAGAAACTTTATTTCTGTCTGGTTATCATGTTGGGATGTTACACAGACAATATGACAAAAATTTCATGTCCACCTGTAATCTTTGATGTAGATGTATTAATTAAGCTAAGACAATTAAATTAAGGGTGATGAGCTGACAAGTGAAGATGTGACATCTGAGATGTCGACAAGTCGGCATAACACACACAGTTTAATAAAGCTTTGATAACTTAGATTTCAAGCCTGTTACTACTGTAATGAACTTGAGGATACACTTCTTTATTCCAGTGGTCTTATTTTCACTTTGAAGTTAAGTAACAGTTTTCTGATCGTAGTTTTTCATCGCTGAATTTGCTTAGTGCAGCATGTGAGTGCATTAATTCCCATTGCCAGAAACTTAGGTGTTTTGTCAGAGTAAAGAGCTTGTAAAACTGTAACTGATGTGGAATTTAATTATGTCTGACTTAAAGAGTATTTTTGTTTTGATTCTTCGGTGTATTTAACAACATCAGAGTTTCTTGTTGAGAAATCCATAGTGTATTCATTTGCATTATATATGTGTGAAGCGAGACTAAATGAACATAAGAGCAGGAGCCTAAGACCGGAGCAAGGGCACAAACCAGTACCACTTGTTAAAGGGTCATGTGGCCTCCGGGATAAAAGAGTTCATAGATGAGAGGGTAGGGGTTTTACTGAGGTAATCAGGGAGCATACATCTCACAGAAGCTGTTCTCCTGTTGAGTGGGAATCATCTCAGTATGACTTATGTTTACTTGGTCTCAAACCCCTCAAAGATCATGCTCAGCTACTGTGTAAGCTTTAGGAGCAGGGCAATATTGACACGAGCTAGGGCTATTTTACAATGCTCAGATATTTAGTATGAAATCACTATTCAGTGTCTATGAAAAACTCAATGTATTTATTTATTATGAAAGAGAAGAGAAATCTGAAGTTGCCCCTGGCATTGATGAGCGTTACAAGTACCTACAATGTTTGTTGAGAACCACTTGTGGAGGAGGGATTGTGTATAAATAGAGGGGTGGATGAGAGGCAGGGGAGGAAGCTGACTGGGCTGTACTGCCTGGCCAAGCTAGCTAACATCATGGCTACCTTACCTAACTCACATTGTGTTTATCTTAGATAACTACAGCTTAACTGCAATCCCCAAACAGTACATTCTTGTATCAGACTTAAGGAAAATATCAGGCTGCCTGTTGTCTAACACTAGGGGCATCGGTTCCCTCCCCCCCCCCCTGCAAGATTGCTGCTGATGTTGTTGTTTCATTTGCTCTCAAATTCTTGTGCCTTAAAGAATAGGAGCAGACAGGGGTGAAGTTAAAGGGGGGAGGGGGGAGTGAGGTCTGCTTCCTGGATTGGCTGACCCCTCAGACAGGAGGCTGTGTTGGGTGGGGGTGGAGTGGAAATGGTCAATCTTTGGCAGATTAGCAACACATGATAACTGGCTACTCCCAAGGAAAACCCTGATGTCCCTAAATAGACTTCATGAAATGTTTACATAAAGCACTTGAAGCATCTTCTGACTGATGCTACCAGTTATTTTGACACGTTACAACTGATGTATTTTAATAACTGAGAAACTCCCTAAGAAAATAATATTGCATGGTGTGAATATTTAGACCTGCGTGTACATTGATAGTCACAGTTCATACAGTGTAGTGTTCTATTTATAAGGGGCTGATAACATTATAACATCAGCATTAGTGCTCCTCACTTACAAGGGACTTTATTCTTCGATCTTAGCTGTTTAATGGATTAATTAGCCTTCGCTTGGTAAGTGAGATTTAGCCTTTTAATAAATAGCAAAAATTGTTGAGTTGATAATGGATTCCTGCTAATATTTAGAAGCTGCCAGGTAATCTTCTCTGATTCCTTCTCCTTAAACAGTTGTTTTTGATGTAGCTGTACAAGTATATGGTGTGGTGAAATCGGATGTGTACATAATTGACACATGATTCTTTCAAGTAATTATCAAAATGCATATAGTGAACATGTATATGTGTAGTGAACACCTTTACTGCCTCCCAGTGAATTCAGTTTTCTGTTTGACCTTCTTCATGGCTCAAGCTTTATGACATTTAGTAAATTCCCCCTGTTGTCCTGCTTCTGTAAACCTGACTAGTAAACTTCAAAGGAAAAATTTCCAGGTGTGGTTTCATAAATATTAGCAAAAGTAATAATAAATTAAAGGTAAAGGAAGCTTGTTGTTTGCCTGTCATTAAAATAACAACTTTTGGTCAACCATTTCAGCAATCTTCAAATATCTAGAGTTAAAAGTGTTAGATAAAGACATATATTTTCTTCTTCTTATTATTATTTTCTGTTTATATGTTTCCTTGATGGCTGCATCACCAACTAATCTTGGCCACCTAGAGATAGAAAGTGCAATATGAAGTACTTTGTTGACACCATCGGGCTCTGTACACAGTAATCACAAACCCAGCTATGTTTTTGAACTTGTGATAAAATGAGGTTGCAAATAAGCTGAATGTAAACCGTTAAACCAAGTCTGTTTCCGCCATATATTTGTTGCCACTTGTCGAGGGCTATGTTGCTCATCGCCTGTGTCATGAAGTAATTGAGGATGACGCCTAACTGAATTAGCCAGTTTTTATCCACATTAAAGCCTTTTTAGATCGGATCATATTGCTGCTATTTAGTAAACAACAGTTGCATTGATGCAAGAGCAAAACATAAAAAAACCTCTTGCCTAGAAAGGCACGATTTTGTCATCTTTATGATTCAAAGCATAGATCATAATTGCTGAGAACTTTGTTTATAAACACTGTCAGGTATAAATGCCATGGTGGAGCACAATGTGTGGCTGAGGGTTTATCTGTGGTAGACAGGGACTCCCCACAATGTGGACAAATGGGGTAATCATTTATCATCTGGTATATGTCTAATTCGGCACACGTTATTATCTACACTGTGGGATATCATGGAGTTATAACTGACCTAGTCCCTCTGTAGGAACACACCTGGGCAGGGCCATTATTCCAGTGTTAACAGACATGAGGTCATTGAGGTCCTGTACTAGGCAGATTTCTAATTGTGTGAGGTAATCCATTATTACAGTGTGGTACCCAGGGTAGGGTAGACCTAATCTGACCTCATGAGGGTTGGGTGGGGGTACAGGGCTAGACCTACCGCACAGGATCACTTTCCTCAATCAGCAGGCACACTGGCCAAAGCCAGCTCGGCACATCTAAGGGGAAATGTTTGTCCTCACCCCTGTTATTTATCTTCTTCAGTTCTGTTTGCATTGTTCACAGGTCATGTTTCATCACACATTTTTTTATCTGTGATGAAAATTCTAAATATTCTAATCCCATGTTACCGTTTCGTAATTCACACTGCACACTTTTGCTTCGGCACATCTCTGTTTGGAAAGGAGAAATTCAGGAGTTCTGTCTTACTCATTAATAACAGAATTGAAGTCTCCTGTAGTAATTCGTATCAGCTAGTATATCAAATACCTATTGCCACATGGCTTGTGGATGCTAAAAAGAGTCACATATGTTGTAAAAGATTTACATGTTCATATCATATGTCATGCTTGCATACCTGGTGTCAGAACACACAGTGATGTTCAAAGTGCAGTTCAGTGGATATATTTTGCACAAGTGGTAGGGCTCAGGAGAACGCCTTCAGTGTGACTCAATATTTTGACTCTTTATTTTGCCGTTATCATCAGCCCTTTATGTTTCCATCATCAAGGAAGCCTTTGTTTTCCTGAGTTACAATATGTATGGATTATGTACATCAGTAGTACCACAGGCTTATAAGTCTACCTAAGTTCAGATCAGAGTTGTATGATCCTGGAAGTGTGGTCTGTGTAAAATTTCACAGGTTTGTCTTCCCACCACATTTGTTAGCTGGAGATCAGGCCAGCAGGAAGACCTGTATCAACTGATCTGTCTATTTTAGCCATTGATTTTGAAGGTTAAATAGCTGTCATTTTTAATAGAATAATTCTGAAGGGCTGAATAAGAGTGACAAGCTGTGTGGAAGTGGCCAGCATTCTGCCCTTTGAGGGCTGTTTGTTATGAGAGTCCGATGAGAACTAACATTTGTAAGGGATGTTTTGTATGTGTAGAGAGATGAACTCCTGTTCAAGTTTGCCTTATCCCCAAGGCACACTTTACATTTACAAACATGTTTGGCTCTGGAATTCCTCTCTTCACATACTTACTGTCGGTGTCTTCTGGTAAATGTCACATACCAACAAGAACAAAGACTTCTTAGAGACACCCTCTGCTCAACAAATCTCAAGAGATCTGACTTGTTTACCAATTGTTTGTTCATTGCATTTATATTACCCATGATGGATCATGATATCTACCAATGTCATCAATTTATCATCATCTCTTCACATCCAACACTGTTAGGGCTTGGTTAGGGTTTTGGTAGTAAGTGGAAATAAACTCTGGTTGTTTACTATTATAACTAGGACCCTTAGTATGATCTTATTTTACACAGGTATTGTAGGTCATCAGATTTTTTTTAACTTTGATCTTTATTTTGAGGACAATATGCTGTCATCACTGATGAAATTATGTACCTTTAAGGCTTGAAGAAAAATGAATAAATGACATGCAGAATTGCCCTTTTATATGCAAAATGGTTGTGGAATTAAGGTATGTGAAGCTTAGGTCATGGTTATCTAGACATCTGCAGTTAATGAGCAGTTAATTAGTATTTCTTTGATTTATGGCTTAACTGTGGTAAAACTAATAAATAATACTTGTTTTTCTTTACCTGACAGTTGTTTATTTTAAGAGAAATTATCCACGTAACTTTCTTGCCTTGAAATGATAAGGAGTCTGTGTTTGCTGATAATTCCATGTACAAATAGTGAGACGTGGGGGAAAGCCATAGTTTGTGCTACAATTGTGTCTTGTTAACAGCTTACAACAATGAAGCTGAAGGTTTTTCCTTGTACCGTTAGATAAGGGAGGCATTTGAGGGATTACTTCTTCAAATTGCTGTTCCTCTTTCTGTAATGGAAGTTGATGTGTGCAATTCAGGACGTGTTTTCTGTCAACTTGTGTTATTATCTTGGTTATCTGTCTGGAATAGCCGTGCTTCTCCAGGTGTTCACAACCTCATAACACACCTGACAGCATTGTTAAGACTCTTATCAATCAACCAATCAACAAACATGTTAATCAAAAAGTAACACATCTGCTCTAAGACAGTACAGATGTGGAACACACAGAGTGACACTGGTGCTGACTGGCTTGTTCTGCCACAGAACTACATCAGGCTGATTGTGAGACATTCATGTCCGTCCTTTTTGTACTTTCCATTTAATTGTAGTGGCAGAAGATGACTATCCTGAATGAAAGACAAGACTCTTTATTCATGGCGACTTTCATGGTTGATATAAACATTTTTCTAAACTATTTAGATTTATTTATTTATTTGATTGGTGTTTTACACCATACTCAAGTATATTTTCATTTATTTGACGACGGCCAGCATTATGGTGTTAGGAAACCAGGCAGAGCTAAAGTATTTAGCCATCATAAATTTGCTAAGCATTTCCATTATTTATTTATTTCATTATCATTTAATGCCATACTCGGGAATTTTAGCTCTACAATTATGTATATTAAAGTATAAAGTGGATGTTTACTTCTTGTGACCATCTGTACATTGTGAACAATCTGAACAATCAACAGTACCAGAATGTCTTTGAATGCAGGATAATCTGGACAGTGGTTACTGCATAACTTTGAATGTATTCCTTACTAGAACCCTGTTGCAAGATAATATATTGTTCCTTAGTTGTATTTCTCCTTTCTCAGAGTTTTCAGTTGAAGCCTTAGAAATAGCTGTCCGCACATCTCAGGAAAGTCACTGAGTTTGTAACATAGTGTAATATTCTTCGTCCGTCCTCACACCCCCAATTAGTGTTGAGTTGCTCCAGAAATTATGAGTCTATCTCTAAGTTATACCCAATGTTAGCTAGTGTTACGACCTGGCCTATCACCATGGTGCTCTGTGCATCGGTGGTAGTTAAGCTGGTGGCTTCAAGGTGTGAGGCAGCCTTCTTCTCTACACCATTCCTCACCGACTTGTTCTTCTGTCATTATCTGCCTGTTAATACCTGGAAATATGCTGTGGCTAATGTTTTGTACATGTGTACCTGTCAACTGAGATTATGCCTTGTCACTACCCCAGTCAGCTCAGATTTATTGTTTCTTGTTAAAAATAAGCTCAGCTTTGATGTCTGGTATACAGTACTTGTGTTGAGGCTCAGGTACTTGTGTTGAGGTTCAGGTACTTGTGTTGAGGTTCAGGTACTTGTGTTGAGGCTCAGGTACTTGTGTTGAGGCTCAGGTACTTGTGTTGAGGTTCAGGAAGAACTATTTGTTTCTGGTAGAGATTACACATGTGATTTTCATTTATTGGAACCAAAGCTTTTAAAATATTGTTATTTTTTATTGTCTGAAAAGAGTTACTTTTAATTCACCTTTTAAACTGGGATTTGTCTTTTCTATTTTCTAATTTGTTTCCCGGTAAATTTATTAAAATGTTTCTAGGAATGTCACTTATGCTTAATATTTTGTTCATGTAACTTCACTCTACACCAGACACTTTGATTTATCCAACCAATCAACTGGATAAGCAGTACATCAATAAATAAACAGATAAGTATTAATTGGTCAGTGATTGATACTTACATCTTTTTTTTTATAAAATGCCAGGACCCTCCCTGATGACTTTTTCTCATTTTTTGTGTATGTATATGAATGTATATGTATATATATATATATATATATATATATATATGTCTTAACATCTGCTGAAGTGTGTCTTTTCTAACTAATTCCAGTTGGGAAATACTAGTTCTATTACCATATTTTTCTCACGACTTTATCCTTAACACATTCACCTGTTTCTGTGAATGTTGCACTTAGCTTCAGCAGATGTGAACAACAACTTAACTTTGATGGACACAGAAAGTTTCAGTGTGTTTGAAGGGTCCATGGTATAAGTACCAGATTGTCACTCACAAGCCGACCTCTGCTGTAAGCTACAGCCTCCATCCACGAAGGATTCCCTAGCCATGGTGGCCCAATCTGGCAAGCATTCTCCACTGATATTTTTATCCAAAGAGGAATGCTTGTAGAGAATTTTGGATAAGTTAGTAATAAATATATATGTCTGCAAAACATATCCCAGTCTGTTTTTGATTATGTCTTGTAGATGTTGTTTATTACTGCTTCATTTCTTGTGGGTGGGATACTAGTTGGTGGAGGAGAACCACAGGCTGTCTAGATGGCCTGTGCTAAGTTTCACTGATAGCTATCCATAATACATGTACAAGATTGTCCCTCCTTGTATTTAGTCTGTGTTTTATCACAGTTTGTCTGCCCAGTTTGTGTAGAACCTTGTGTATAGGTACACATGCAGCCTTTGTAAACCCTCTGACTCCAGAAAGCCTCTGAATGAAGGAAGAACTGTTTCCAAGTTTGCACAATCTTGTAGTTACCAAGCAACCTTGGTGATGGCTTTATCCTCACAATACTGTGCTATGCAATCATGATTCATATTAAATTCAAGAGTTTACATAATGCACTGCACATGTAGCATCCTAAACAGGGAGTTTCTAGGAAGAACAAGTAATGCTTAAATGTTCATATTTCTTATTAGAGAAACAGCCCTCTCAATTCACAATTTTGCCTCAGCCAAAAAAAAAAAAGAAATGCTGAGGCAAAACAGTAATTCCCCTGCAAAAATAAAATTAGATGTACCTCAGCAATAATATGTAAGATAAATACGAATGTAACTGAGAATTATTGGAAGGTTAAAACACTCTATTAAAGTGTGCTCACTGTCACATGCATGTAACCTCACAAAACACATGGAGTTATAAGTGTTAGAGTATCTGTTACTCTGCAAGCAATGCAGAAAATCAACAGTCACTTACAGATCTAGTTTAACTAGTTTAAATCTTCTGCCAAATAGCAGGCCATTATAGGGACATTGTTTTGTGTAAGACATCCGTTTCCCAAGTCCACTTTGTGTAGGTCCCTCTCAAATTTCCCAATTTCAACACAATCTTCAAAGGGCCTGCCTTTCAGTATAAAGAAGTGTGCGAGTTGAAATTTTTTTACAAGTTGCCCGCGGTGACCAATGTTGAAATTCTGCACATTTTTCATTCAGCGTTGACTGTCGGCTAGCACTGATTTCCACGGAAGTGTTGCTGTGTTTTGTCCGTGACGCTAGGGCGGCTTGGCGATGAATTGATTTGGACACATGGTCAATCACAATACATTTCTTGATAAAGTGGGTACCTTGGACCAAATTGTCCGAAATTTGTGAAAGAAAACCGTGGTTTTCTGAATTCAGTAAAAAGTTCTTAGAGTAAATGTCTGGGCAATTTTGCACACTATGGAAAGGACTGAACCAGTGCAGCCAATTTACATTCGGTATAATCAATCCCCCATCCATCCAGCCCTCGTTCAATAGTGTAGAGGCGTTTTGGCCATAATGATAACTAATTTCCACGCCTAAAACAACAATTTATACTTGAATTAAATCAAAGTTTATTTAACAACACAAGAGTCAAAGACTTTGTGATCAAATTTTTGAGGTTAGAATGGCACACCCCTCGGCAATTTTTTTGCTGTGGCAAAGCGATCATACTTGGGCATTCACCTCAGCAATGGCGGATTGCCGAGGTGCATTGAGTGGGCTGGATAGATATACTTCCTTTATTGCTAGTTATAAGCTTTACTGAAATCTTAGTAATTTCTGGACATCAAGTTCTCAAAAAAAAAAAAGAGAACAAAAGCCATGTAGAACAGCCATGTTATGCCTACTGCCCATTGTGTGTAATTAAGACTTATGACATATGTCACCAAGCTAAGCTTGTCTGCAAGATGTTTACAAAAACTGTCATCTTTTGGTGCCTGTCTGTACTTGTCTGTTTGACCAAAATGAGACATCTGCAGATCTGCTTGATGCAGTTTAATCAGGTTTCAGGGACCCAGGCACCCTTTCAGGGTTTGATCTGTTTCTCAATTCTCATTTCAGTATTTTAATTATTGCATTGTATGTTTTGTCTGTGGCAGTTATGAGGCGTGGGTGAAGTCACCATGTTGTGTCATGGTGCAGGCAGGAATGATGACCTTGGGCGCCGCTGCAGTTATCTCCCTGGATTACTACACATATTCCTCGCCATTCTATTGGTCAGATCCGTACAGGCTCAAACAGGCCAGTTCATAAGACAAGGTAAATGTGTGTTAATACTATTTTTCTAATTTAAAGTTAAGCCAAAACCTGTGTGTAAGCAGTTTTTTTTTTCAAAACATTTGGTGCATGAATTCATAATTAAACACCCCCTGAGGAGGGGGGCTGCTTATAGCGTTGATCAGGATTTATCCGTCTCTCTGGCCACCCCCCTGCCTCAAAGACTAACTCTGATATGTGAGACATGTGACATATGTCCTTTAAGATTTCATGCAGGTCAAACTGAGGTCAAAGGTCATGGTTACTGAAAGGTCATGCATGTGCTACCAAGTTTCGTTGTAACCGTTCAGTGTCAATGTCATGCTGAAGTTGAAACATTTAGGGAAAAATGATTTCGTTTGAAGTTTCTTGCTGTTTTATCTTTTCTCTCAGATTGTAAGCCTACATGTAGTGTGTTTAAATTTAAGTTAATAGTTAACTTAGTTAACCTAGTTAATTTAAAGATTTTCTATCTGTCTTTCTCTTTCAAAGTTATATTTTTGTGAAAATTAAAGGAAAAGAAAACATAAAACTGATGCCAAAATTAGACAAAAGAGCATGAAATCTTATTTGCAAATATGGTCTTTAATATTCTTTTTCTTTCAGGATAAAAAGGTAGTTTAAAATAGTTTTGTATGATGAGTATTTGGGACCAGAATTTGGTATATATCCTCTCTGGACGATAATGTTCTGAATAAGGATGTGATGCATGTCTAATAAATTTATTTGAATGTAAATTTGTTGTTTATATCCAAACACATGGATTTAATCTGAATAATGGTAATATTTATAAACATATGAAAAATATAAATATGATCAAAATCCAGGTTCTCCGGCCGTACGGGGGAAGGCCTGCCAGAAACCTTCGGATAGTGCTTCCCCCGGGTTCTGCCAGGTTTCCACCCACCATAATGCTGGCCGACGTCATATAAGTGAAATATTCTTGAGTAGGGCTTAAAACACCAATCAAATAAATAAATAAATAAAATCCAGGTTAAACATATGTGTTAGCTGAAAAGACCAAATTCTAGAGCAGATATATTTATTAAAGATCTGTTACATCCTCATTTGTAACATTATTTCACAAAGAATATATACCAAGAGGTGGTCCAAAGTACCAAACATAAAGTGTCTTTTTTCTTTACAGAAAAATCGAAAAAATTTATTGAAGACCAGGTTTACAACTAACTTTTCACACTCTTTTGTCTGAAGTTTATGTAATATTTGTGTTTTCTTCACCTTTAATGTGCAAAGAATTAAACTGAATTTTGCATTGGCAACTGAATGAAACTGAAAAACATTATATATGAAGAAACAGACCTATAAGATTTCATAACAAACTGGATTCGGCTCACAACCATATCATAATGCTATTACAGAACCTTGAATGCTATAGATATGCAAGTACTTTGATAAATAAATGCACTGAATGCAGCATGAAAATGGCAAGATTGCTCGGCAAAGATGTACTGGTAACCCTGTGGTTTTGTTTGATTGTTTGATTGTTTGATCACTTTATCATCACTCTCCACTGGGAAATTTTCAGCTGCACAAATATCTCACTTTTTATCAGTAGTATCAGGTGTGTAAGGTGGGGATCTTATCATTGATGAAATTGGCTGTAAACTAAATCAAAATGTGCTCCCCGGATATAAATATCCAATTGAGGAGAGAGTCATTGACAGCGAGCTGAAGTTCTATCACCGTATATTCCCAGACTAATACAATTGTATCCCAAGGTTGACAAAGAGGCATCCCCATTGGTTCAACACCTTATCCCTGGCGGGAAGGCCAATAACACACAATTAGATTGGCTGACGGGGTTAGTGCAGCGTAACGCAACCCTAACTTCATTGGCAGTATTACAGAAATTCCATATTGACAATTAGATCGGACTGGATGCTGAGGTGTTTCCTTGGGGTTCATTTGACCACTGGGTTAATGGTCAGTTAGTATGGCCAAATGACCACAAACCTGGGGTATACCACATTCTGTAGACCCTTCACTGGACATTGACCATCAAACCAAGTGGCCTTCCACGCCCGCTATCGCCCAGTGCCCTAGGGGAGACTAATGATGTTAGAACTTAACACATGATTGTACCACTTGACAGAGATGACCAGCCTGAAGCCAGCTCCACCAATGATAGACAACTATGCTGACTAAGTGATGAAACCATTCAGCTGTGGCTAATTTGGTTCTTATTATCCTTTATTCATATGCCTTATTAAACTACTCCGGCCCACAGGAATTATTATCACAAACAAGCCAGCGGTGGTGTTGAGGGTTCTAGTACCATTGTAGTCTACGTCAGTGGTAATGATCTGCGAGGGAGCCATTGCCCGAATGTAGGTGGAGTAGTGCCAAAGTGCCTGTAATGGTTCACTCCAAGAGGCAAAAACACAAACTACTTTCTTTAACAGTTTCTTGAACTTAAAATTGAAGCCCAAGAAATACTCATTTATTTACTTATTTATTTGATTGGTGTTTTACTCAGTACTCAAGAATGTTTCACTTATTCGATGACGGCCAGCATTATGGTGGGAGGAAACCCAGGGAAAACCCACAACCATCCGTGAGTTTGAAATACTCACATATATGTACATGTACAGCCATGTTAAGTTGAAGATGGTTTGTCACAGTATCCTACTTCTTCCCAGGAGTGTGGAAAAGTGGTTGGGGGGGGGGGGGGGGTCTGGGGGGGGTTTCATTCTTTTCATATATCTCTATTTCATTTCAGTTTTCACTTTGTCCAATAGATACCGTTTTTGTAAAATCTAATGCAGTAGTTTTATTTTCTTATAAAGCTGTGATCTTAATGTCATTTACACTGTACATAACACATAACAAAGCCATCAAACTTAATGACATTAAATGACCCTTATTTAATAAGTACATGTATATTGTACATATCATTTAGGTTGAGAAATAAGAGTTTTGGAATGAGTTTTGTGCGATAAGTCATAACACGGATATTGGAGTATTGAAATCGTTCAGCCTAGCTCTACAGTTAATAGCTAGAGACATCATGTGTGCGCAGAGATTATAATATAGATTATTCTACATGTAAGTTACTTTACTTTGTAAGTTACTTCTTTTTTCGTGTTCTTAATGACGTCATGTGTTTCCTGCTGCAGATGTAGGTTGTGCTGACGGGACACCTGAAGGCCTCTCCCATAAGGCTGCTGTGGTGGCATGTGCGGGACACTGGTATGGACATGTCAAGAGGGCAGGCTCGCTGTGCACCTCAGGCTGGAAACTGTGTAGCTGGGAAGATACAAGTGCTTTGCGGAACATCAGCTGGGAAGATGCAGTGTCTGTGGAAGGCTGTTACGTTTACAATGCTGCCCAGGATGGTGGGCGTTGTCATGAGTGTCGGGACAGTTTGCGGCAGGTGAGGAACAAGACAAATATTGACAAAAATTGCTCAAAACTGTTAAAAGAATTTTTAAAACTGTTCAGTATGATATGTGTTGTAGGAAATGGATTTACAAAGTATGCATGTAGTGGTTCAGTGCTTTTAGCACCTGACTGCCTCCTCTTGAACAGTTCGGGCCAAAAAGATGAATGAAAAAGAATGTTGATAAAGAGTTATAAGGGAGAGATAAAGAGATCAGTGGAAGCTGCATCGTAGGTCATATACCTGGTGGTGGTGTACAGTTACTCTGATGCTTATGCAGGACACCTCATGTTCATAATTTACATGGTCATATGTACAACGTAGCAAATGTGACAAAGATAGTTCATTGTTAGACATTAAGAAGCTCATAGAAGCTCATGATTTCAACTATAAATGGCCAGTGTGTCTTTCTACTTACTCAACCAGTACAAGCATGACCAATGATCAGTACTACCTTATCCACCAATAAATGACCAATACTTACTACCATCTTGTCAAGGAACACATGGTCAGTACTTACTGCCAATCTTCTCCTGCCAGTGCTTACTGCATCCTGCCCCCCTCAACAACCAAAAGGCCAGTGCTCACTGCCTCACTGCCAACTTTTTAACCAACATATGGCCTTTGCGTACTGCTGCCTTATCCTCCAACAGGTATATAAAGGATGTTTACATAACTTAGTGTGTAACCCTTGTCTCAGATGGATTACCATAGCTGTTGTATAATTCCATCCCTTTATAAAATTGCGTGTTATTATCACACACGTCAAATGGGCTAATTTGCTGAAGGAGTAAATGAAGTGGCGTCAGTTAGTCTGAGAAGACTGCGAGCAGGTTTATGTCCTGCCTCACCCCATTGACAAGTACACCTGATGAGTGGGACACGTAACATTAGCTAGGGCGAGAGCTGTGTCTATTCAGACACATACCTGTGCCGTCACACCTGAGCAACAGATCGTTAGCTGATACCTTTGGAAACTGTTCCTGATGATTGCTGACACGTACCAGACAAAATCTATGAGCTTCCTTTCCTTTCACACACGACATCTTCTGTTTGGTGTTAGGTGATATACAGTCAAACATGTCCAGAAGCAGTAAGTGTGAAACTGTTTTGTTCGCCTTTTTGAATGCTATAAGACTGGCTCAAAGGCAGGCTTATTGAAAACAGTGTTGCTTAGGTGTCATTTTGTGGTTGTATTTGATACACTGACAGAGATTGAGATGTTCGTATCAAAGGTCACAAAAAAACTAGTCTTTTGATCACCTTGTCAAGTTTATCTTGGTAGCAAGTTTTCAACACTGAATCACGCTTGAGTCGTATGTAGTCAAAATGCTTTTCCAGATTGTAGATGTAAAATGAACATAAACTTCGGGAAAGACAAGATAATAGTGCGACTTTTCAGCAAGTAAAATGTAGGTGAAGGAAAAGTTAGTTGTTGATGACCAAAAGACATCCACTGCGAGGTTTGAACCATTGACCTCTCCTTCCATACTTAGGGAATACCAGTGCACAGATCTCAAGAAAATACATATTTGAAACCCATACTTTAATCATTCCTACTTGTGAAATTAGTCTGGTGCATGCTGGCTGGAATTCGTTCTCTATTGTCCATGAGATTCTTGGCTGTTCTTCAGGCAGGAAATGATAATCACGATGAAGTCATGTGGAAACTGGCCTACACCCACTTGTAATACCTCCATCTATTGGAGGGGACAATTATCTCCATATAGGGCGAATGGAAACATTGTAAGAGACACACTTATCGCAGAATAGCTCCACCTTTACGTCTGATTTACCTGAGGGGTGTTGAGGCATGTCTTGAGAGCACTGGGCTGTCTAGACGAACAAATGTATACATTTTCTGAAGACCTGAAGTTGGCCAATTCAACCTAGGTGTATCACTCCAGTCAGCTTGTAAAATTTGATTATTTGCTCATCAAAGATGTCTTTCTGTTTTTAAATATGAACTAAAGGATTGTGGCGGTGGAAGCATTACACACATGCCAGTACAGTATCTGTAGTTTTGTCTTGGGTAAGGATACAGTGTGGGTAACAATAAATGAATGACTTGTTTCACTTAAAAATGTGATAAAGATCATCTGTAATGACAAGTTAATACCTATAAAAAAAACTGGGAAATAGAAAAGTTTTTCACATTTAACCTGTGTGCAATCCCTGTGCATGACTGACCAGATCCTTGAAAGTTGATTGTCTCAATCTTCTCTAGTTTGAATAGGATTTGAATTTTAACCAATCGTCTGAAGTCCGACCCGTCAGACATGAAAGCTCCCTACCACACTCAAGGCGGTGGGACATTTTTCAGTAATCACATCCAGTGGCTGCATCAGAATGAGTACTCCCCATCAACCACTCAGCCTCTCACTACATGTACCTAGCTGACACAGGCTCTCTAGCTGACTTATCTTCTGCTTAATGGCAAATTTACCTACTGCTTACTTTATGCTGTGTGGTAGTTTGTTTGTAGTTGGTCTTTAAAAACATATAGACCAATCACAAACCACGAGATACAGGTGAAACATATTTATGAAAAAAATGACAACTCCTTCAGCTTGATGGCATAATGCTTTACCCAGTACACAGGCATTGTGCAGATACAGTAGGTGTCTCATTTATCAGGTACAAGCCTGTAAAGTGCGGGTTTTCGTTCAAGTTTTAAGGATACCAACACAGGGTCATATCAAGAGCCCAAACTAATCTAACTGTGTTAAAACCTAAGAGAAAATTGAACAATGTTATGATGAGGTTCCCAATAAAAAGGTTAGTTTTCATACAGATTTCTTTCATCCATAGACTTTAAAGCTCTCAGGAAGCATCATTTGGAGTACTGGTAATGAATTTCATGAAAAGAAAAAGTTTAAAGTTGGAATCAGACCCTTCAGTTATTTTCTAGAATTGGCTCAGTAAAAGAACATTGTCTGATGGAAATTCATACAACTTCTGACATCGTGACTTACCTTTATGGTCTGAGACTTGACTGGTAACTAAGTTAGGCAATTTGTCATCCTGTTTTAAACTAAAACTGCAGATGTAGTCTGATGTGTCATGTGAGTGGCTCTTTGATATGCTGTGAAGAATAACTGTGGAAGGAAGAAGAACTACATGAAATAGAGTATAAAATCTTGGAGAAATTCAACACCTGTTCATGTTTTACACAGAAACTAATGTTATGGCCTGAACACTTTACAGAAGAAACTAAAGGAAGAAGAGTCTGTACAACTTTTGGCACATGTTACCAACAACAAATGATGTACTGTGTTTTCTTTTTTAAATTGAGTGTGAATTCTTTGTTTTCAGCAGAGGTAATTGGGTTTGCTGACATGTAGGCTTATGATGAACACCTAGGGACATGTGGGTCTACCCCCTTTTAACTCCCCTGTGACGTATGTCTGGTAATCAGCAGTAAGGTAGTGCCCTCCGCCCACAGTAGGCACAAAAGCTCTGAGCTTGATAAGGGATTGAATATTTATTGTTTCTGAAGCCTCACTAACTGCAATTCATGATGACATCCTCTAGAATGGTAACTGTTTGTGAAGCCTCAGTGACTGTAATTCATAGTGACATCCTTTAGCATGGTAACTGTTTGTGAAGCCTCAGTGACTGCAAGTCCTATAGCATCTTAAAGCAACATGCAGAAAAAAGATTGTCAGGCCAAATATGAATTGTATGCAAGCTGCTGTCTTTTTTAATAATTCATAGTTGCGTGAACTATTTTCTACAAGTTCTCAGCAACTTTAAGCTAGTAGTTAGATGTACAGTCATGGGGTTGACCAGCCAGATTCCCACAAGCTTGTTGACAAGACATTGGTGTTGTTAATAGGGGTGTGGAACATGAATCAACTTGTCCATGGTTTATGGTTTATGTCATCACCAATCAGTCCATAATTAATCACCTGATCTATGGGTAATTTCCTGTGGTCATCTCTGGGCCCTCAGGGACACTGTGCTGACACTGAACATATGTGAGGACTGGACAGTATGCTGGCTGGACATATGTGAGGACTGGACAGTATGCTGGCTGGACATTTGTGAGGACTGGACAGTGTCAGTCAGTGGGATGGCCTTCATCCTGTGGAATTTCTGACCATGTTTGTGGCCAAGTTCTCAGACACCAGGAGTCATCAATTTCACCCTGGGCTGAACATGTGTTTATAATAAGGTCAGGACTGGTCAGTGCATGGTCTGACTGGTCACTGTTTCTGATAGTAACCACTCTGCCTAAATGTGACAGGTCATGGCAATACCCATAAAACATGTGCTTGTTGTCTAGATATTTGGACAATATTAATACAATTCTCATTTATCATTGTCATGGAGAAGAAAATATGTTTCCTGCGCTAGTAAATGAAATTTGAAAACTTAATTCAAATTAATATGTTTTTAACCAGTGTTTAATCTTGCTTGTTTCAATATGAATTACATTCCATATTTGCCAAATGTGCCTTGAAACCATTGCAGGATTTCTAACAAATTACTTCTGTTGGGAACTCTCAATTGTGGTTTTAAAAAAGTTTACGTGAATAAATAATAAAGCTCCTTTAGGAGAGCGTCATTAGGAGTATTTCTTTAATGAACTGGTTGAAAATGTTGAGACATGTTGCAACAAAGGCAGAAAAATGAGAGATAGGCCAAGGTGTTGATCAGCTTTAAGATGTCTTATGTAGTGATGATATACCAGAGCAGAACTCAAGGTTAAACTCTGGCATATTAACACAAATGATTCACATATTCACATGTGACTAGAACAAAGGACAAATCCTAAATTGCTGTAAGATTGTCCAAAGCTCAGTATGCCTGACATAATATTCTGATGTGTTTGTCCAAAAGTAGAATGTTCCAAGAATGGAAAACGGCAAAGAATTCATGTGATGTTTACAGGTAACCTAGTGGAAGCCTAGAATTGTCACAGTTAAAAAGGCATGATAGAACATTGTGGAAAAAGTTTTGTCTGGAGAGCAGCATGAGGAATTTGTCAGCTACAAATTGACCTCTTTGGAAAAGAATCTGTGAAGGTTAAATCGAGAAAGACAGTCTTTTGTGTTGGTGGTTGAGTGGCCATTGAGGATCAGATCAGTTTGTTCTGTGCCCATAGGGGTAATTGGAGGCAAGACCCGGCTTGCTCTCTCTCTAAACACAGCCTGTCAACTGGAGTACAAATCACTAGAAAATATATCACACCAAAACAGCTATGTGAAGCTTCTGTCGATAATTCATCAGTGAAAATGGGCCTGGTTGGTGTATGGGCAGATGATGTGTCATGTAGAGGACTGATAGATGAAGATTTATGCACTGGGCTGTGTGTTGAAGAAAACTGCAGTGCCAAGATGAGGTCTGGGCTGATGGGCAGGCACAGCTTCACACCTGGTTGTTTATGCAGTTAAGATGGTTGTTGATAGAAGACTTGCTTTATAAAATGGGTTTTATTATAGATAACTTCATCTTTATGTATTTGTGAAATATAACAGTGAGCTAAATGCTGTAACTCCAGTAGATGATCATTCTGGAGATGTGTAAGAGAAGAAAGCTATAATGTAGATAAATTAACTTATTTTTATTTGATAATGTATGTACCATTAATTATTAGATGTGGCATCTTCACATAGTGGGGTTGCTGTTTACATGCATGAAGCAGATTGGTTTCATTGATATCAGTGTTTGAATGGGTGTCGGATTTCCCTGTGTCTCCTGCTACAGATAATTCTGCCAGGTGAAGTGTGACAAGTTATTTATCTTTCTGCAACTCGACAGTGTACAAGCTCATCATATAACATAATTATGAACTAACCTGCGGTAAATATATTGTGGCCAGCAGGCTCAGAATTTATAGGTTTGTACTGCTTATACCATATAGACATGCACTGTATCCATTGGCCTCTTGAATGTGCCTTATTACAAACAGATGTGTCCGGACAGGCAGGGTCTTCAACAGAATGAAAAATTGCTCATAAAGTTTGTTGCTTACAGAGAAACACTTTTTGTTTTTATTATCTGTTGGATTAAAAACTGGACATGTTAGTGTGGCAGCTTTGTGTTAAGTCATGTCTCATTTAGCCTGTTGGAAACATCTGTTGAAGCCTGTTGAAGCACGTTTTTATATGGTCCATACACCATGAGGAATATTGAAGCAGTCGAGTGAGAAGACTGCTGGTCACATGGCTCCAGAGGTCAGGGTTTATAGCTTCCTGCCAAACAGGCTCATACTAAGTGAGGATGAGGCTTACACTGAGACCACAGCATCACTTGATACTAATTTAGTCTTTGATACTGGACTAGCCTGAGGTATTATTGAAGGTACAGCATCACTTGATGACATTTAGCTTGAGTTCATACTGAAGGTACAGCATCACTACTTATTAGTTTAGCCTGAGTTCATTTTGAAGGTACATCATCATTTGATAATAGTTCAGTCTGAGGTAATTGTTAATTTGTATGAGAGAAGCATGATAATACGCTATTTGGTTAATATTATTGTATTTAGCAAATTTAAATGCTGCAGTTGTCTTGAAGATATTATTTGCCTAATGGCATTTGTATGTGTCTCTTCTCTGTCATTTAGTATTATTTTTTTGATCTCCTAATCTGATTGATAACTGTATATATCCCTTATTGCCTTGTTTAAAGGATGACCTAGCAGGTATCGGTAAAGGCTGCCCATATAAGAGCCCCGGCCAGTCCTCCTGCATCTCCGGGGGCCGCATGGATGCCAGCTGCTGTGTTGACTCACACTTCAGGAGAGCATGCAGTTATCTCCCTGGACTCACCAGTGGAGTGCTCTGTTGCAGAAATCCAGGTAAGATAATGTTACCTTGTTCTGATAACCCAAATTGAAAGTTTGTTGTGAGACTTTGGTAGACCTCTTCAGTTTTGATCAGAACAACTGGAATAAAATAGAAGGTGTGATTGATAATGTTCAATGTTATACCCAAACATGGTATGTCTTGTGTCATAAATGTACTCGGTTTTTATGGAAATTTGACGATCGATCATATCATATGACACTGTGTTTATACAGTACCTGAACATGTATGTCTGCCAGAGGAGTTGCATGGGCAGAGTTTATTGGACACTTTGCTTGTTCTGTATATCTGCTAGAGTAGTAGTGTAAATTCGGTAGACACTGGCCTAGCAGAGCTTCTCCAAGTGTGATGATGCACAGTTCATTGGACTGCTTGTACAATATTTTTGAAATTGTGGCTGTAGGCCTACACAGTGCATTGGAAACGGTGCATATACAATATTCCTGTAATTTTGGTTGTACACAGGTCATGGGAAACTACATAGGAAAAGCTGTGCATAGTACAGTGTATTTCATAAAGTGAGGTTTGGTTTGTTTGAAACAGCTTGTACAATATTTCCGTAGTCACGATTGTACACAGTTCATTGAAAACTATGCTAGAATGACTGTGCACAGTATTTCTGTAAGCAAGGTTGTGCACTTGTTAACTGAAGACAATGGGAAAAAATGTCATAGTCATAGCTGTGCTAGATCCCCAGAATTATACATCTGGCTACACACGTACCTTCATTATCAAGAAAGCAGTCTTAGAGTCTAGGCTGTACTTATATTTTGGGGGCTTTCAGAACTGCTAGATCAGTTTTCCACCAAGTATGTCATTACTGTTGTTTATTTGTATTTCACCAGGTAAACCACCTCGTGTGATTGTGAAGCCACAGGAACAGATGCATGTGTTCAGTGGTCACATCTTCCTGCTGACATGTAAGGCCAGTGGTTACCCTCCCCCACGAACACTCTGGTACAAGGATGGCAAACAACTGCCCCACAACAACTCCAGGCTCTCCGTTCTTAGCTCAGGTACAGGGATTTAATACTGTTCATTTGTCTATGCTCTGGCCCCTCTGTCTACATGTATTAAATTGGAATTCTCCAGTATCATAATGATTCTCATCTTTGTTCTTGGGGCATGTATATGACTTTAAACTACAAGGTTTATAAGGCCCCAGTTGTTAGAAATTAAGAAGCCTGCTGTGGTGATGTCAGTGGTGATAGCTTGCTGTCAAAGCAATGTGGAGGAGAATCAAAGCTGTTCCACCATTCCCAGTATGTTCATTGATGACGTCATTTCCAAATATTCCTGACCTTTGACAGAAAATATGCATAAAATGATGGGTTTATTTTTAGAAATATAAAATATGTCTCAAAAATGAAAAAAAATTCTTGTTTTTTTGGGCACATTTTTCTTCATTTTCCATAAAAACCTTACTTTTATTTTTATAGTACCTTTTCATTATTTATCCTTTAATATATTACCCGTTGCCTTTTGAATTATGTTATGGATGTCCTGTTATCTCTACAAGGTGGATGGACAGATTTTCAAAATGTACTTCAACATCTACTAGATCATATTGAGTATTGTTTGGCCAGGTTGTACTGCCACCAGCAATATTAGTTGCATTGTTAAATTTCTCCTCAACTGGAGTCAGATTCTGCTGTTACTCAGTTTCATACTGTGAATGTGGAATTGCATGTTATTGAAGACTGACAAATTAAGTTGAAATGATCTTATTACTTGAATTTTCAGTTATTGAATTGAATTATTTAATGAGATAATAACCTTTTTAAACCAGCAAGCAGTGTACCTCTATTGTGGATGTGAAAATGTCAATATCTAGCCATGGATATAATATGTATCTAAGGTCTAGGTCAAGCTACCTGGCAAGCCTGACAGTTTTGCTAAGACACATTGTTTTCAGAAATTCTCTTGCTCTCATTTGTCTGTATTTATCACATGATTATTGCAAAATGTCACAGCTGAAGGGAGGTAACTGTACTTGTTTGGCAGGTGACTTGTTGGTGACCTTGTCACGCACAGCTGACAGCGGGCTGTACACCTGTGAGGTGATTAACAGTGAAGGAATCGACACAGCCACCTCACACGTCAAAGTCACAGGTAGGATTTATGAGCGATCTACATGTAGGTGGTCTGCAGACACAAAAACACAAAAACTTTCATGTTTCACAGCTTTGCTCTTCACATCTTCACACATCTTATTCCTCAGAATATCTCATTTTATAAGCACAAATTCGGTGTTAATTGAGTTTAATCACTTAATGGATTTATAACGACTTGTGACGTTATTTTAAATAAAAAATGATAAAGTGTTCATTGTTTGTCACTATGATTTATCGAGGGAAGATGTGTGAAAAGTTTGTAGTCTTCTGACACAGTAGGTTATTGTGAAGTCACCAGTTTGATAGCTAAGAAAAACTTCAGTTCATCCTTCTGCTCAAGCAACTCAGACAGCTCAGGCAATTCAAAAGCATAAATGAAGAATTTGCCTTTTTATATAGATTTATTAAGTACTCTGTGTTATGTATCCAAGTTAATGATGTTTTAGAAAGTGAATGATAATTATTGGTGCTAGTAGCTCATTGTTTCTACTCTTTGGGAATGTAGGGTAGTTTTGTGTATTACAGGTCCAGGGTCACAAGGCTGCGTTAGACTTAGCTTGGAATAACTTTCAAAAACTTTACTGCACTCAGATTGTGACGTATTTCAGGAATTCTTATTTCACTACTGAGATTTGTCTGTAACTTTGATGACAAAAAATTGAAAATGAGCATTTCCATTGAAATCTGAGCTCAGGGAACAAATACACCACATGACTCACCCTAATTCCTCAACAACCTCTGAAAATATTGTGAAATATTCTGAGAGGACTATGGTTTGTAGAGAAATAATTTGCACGGTTTGCATCTTTAATAACACAAACAAATCATTTTCATGATAGTTGCATGCATAAATTCCACTGAAAACAGTGCTTTAGAGGGTGAAAAGGTGGAAGATTTACTGAAAGCGTATAGTTTCATTATCCTGGGGCAAAAGTACCTTTGATTCATTAGAGCGGAACAATTTCTGTTTTCTGCACCAGATTATTCATCAGGGTGTTCTGACGGGTCGACTGAGGGCTTGCTGCGTCATCGGGATGTCCACGCCTGCGCTGGCCGCTGGTCCGGCCATGTGAAGCGTGCACGGCACTTGTGTGCTAAAGGGTGGGCAGTGTGTAACCCTAAAGACAAGCATAGCCTTAACAGACTGAGCTGGGCCGATATCCTGGGCCTGAAGGGATGCTACGCCCTGAACGCTGCCAATACTGGAGACCACTGCAGTAGGTGAGTGTCTGCTCTATGACTGCTGTGTTCATTATGATTGTGCAAATCTGATGTCAGCTGGACACAAAAAGAGTAAGTCACAGTTGTGAATGAATTTTACACAAAGGCTTAGATTTTTTCTTTAATGTACAGTTCACTGATTTCTCAAAAGCGAGATTTTCAGGGTTGTTTTCTATTATACAATTGTTACACTTTGTTTTAGTGGTAGTGGCTTAGTTTGTTGATGGGAGAAAATCACATAGGGCTTAGGACAACTGTCACAATACTTTGTTAATTGAACTTCTCAATTTATGCAAATGATGTTGACTGACCACAAATAAGAATTATTATTAACTTCAGTTAGTTTTGTGTCTGGCACAAGTCAGCCTACATGTAGGTGAAAAATTTCTTTATTTATTTATTTGATTGGTGTTTTACGCCATACTTAAGAATATTTCACTTATAAGACATTGGCTAGTATTAAGGTGGAAGGAAACCGAGCAGAGCCCGGGGGAAGCCCACGACCATCGGCAGATTGCTGACAGATCTTCCCACGTACAGCCAGAGAGGAAGCCAGCATGACTTGAACTCACAATGACTGCATTGGTGAGAGGTCATTACTCTGCGCTAACGTGCTAACCAACTGAGCCACGGAGGCCCCAAGGGGGAAATATCAGTGCAGCTTGTCACAGTCCCCTGATTCTGTGGTTCACAGGTGTTACTCTAAGAAGATGGCAGGTGTGGGTACAAAGTGTAGCCGGATTCGCCTCCACCGCAGTTCCTGCTTCTCCAAGGGTCGGGTGGATGTGTACGACCCACGGCACTCTAGCTGCAACTATCAGGAGGGCAAGGTCACTGGAGCGCTCTGCTGTCGTAGGAAGGCCAGGCATCAAGGTGAGTTCACAAAGGCGGTATGGCAAGGGGAGACTGAAGGGAAAGTTGAGAACAAAAGAAATAAAGAGTATGCTTCTCCGTAGGAAGTTATTAAAAGTTTTAGGGATCTCAGTTGGTCAATTTTACATGTACATATATAGCTATTTGTGGTTAAGACTTTTTGTTGTGTATTTCAAAATGAAGGAATTTATTTAAGTACATCTGAGGACATATACCAGCTGAAAGTCTGTCATATTTTGTCAACTCAGTCTAGTTTGGTTTCTCAAGATGTGAACATACAATTATTGATAACAGTATGGTGGGACATACTCATCAGGTATTTTAGGCATCTAAATTAAATTCCAATGACACTTCGTAAGGTGTTGGCCAAGTTAGTCCACAACTGCCAGTTGCAGGCTCTAGATTACTTCATAACAATCTCATCAGCATGGACACATGTTTGTGGTTGTGTCACAGGAAGCCTGTTTGTTGATTTGTCTGTTTGGTTGTGTCACAGGAAGCCTGTTTGTTGATTTGTGTGTTAGGTAGTGTCAAAGGAAGCCTGATCATGTTCGTGCTGATGTGTCTGTCTGGATGTGTCACAGAAAGCCTGTTGATGTTGATGTGTCTGTCTTATTGTGTCACAGGAAACCTGTTGAAGTTGAGGTGCTTGTTGGTTGTGTCAAAGCAATTCTGTTAAAGTTGAGGGTCTTCCAGCAACCTGCGGATGGTCGTGGGTTTCCCCCGGGCCCTGCCCGGTTTCCTTCCACCAAGTTGAGGTTCCTGTTTGGTTGTCACAGGAAGCTGGTCATGTTGCGGTACCTGTTTGGTTGTGTCACAGGAAGCTGGTCATGTTGAGGTACCTGTTTGGTTGTGTCACAGGAAACCTGTTGAAGTTGAGATACCTGTTTGGTTGTCACAGGAAGCCTGGTCATAATGATGTACCTGTTTGGCTGTCAAAGGAAGCCTCGTCAGGTTGATGTGCCTGTTTGGTCGTGTCACAGGAAGCCTGTTTGTGTTGAGGTGCCTGTTTGGTTGTGTCAAAGGAAGCCTGGTCATGTGGAGGTGCCTGTTTGGTTTTCACAGGAAGCCTGGTCATGCTGAAGTACCTGTTTGGTTGTCACAGGAAGCCTGTTTGTGTTGAAGTGCCTGTTTGGTTGTGTCAAAGGAAGCCTGGTCGTGTGGAGGTGCCTGTTTGGTTGTCACAGGAAGCCTATTAATGTTGAGGTGCCTGTTTAGTGGTGTCACAGGAATACTGTTCATTGTGTTGCAGGAATGCCCAACTGGCTAACGTGTAACCCATCCTGTAAAAACGGAGGAGCGTGCATAGCGAAGAATCAGTGTCACTGCAGCCCAGGGTACAAGGGCGTTGCCTGTCAAAATGGTGAGATTGTAGAACTGCGGCCGAGACAGGAAAAACCTTAATCATAGTTTTTTGACAAATCGTTTTCACATCCTGTTAAGATGACTTGACTGATTTGAATTTTTGGTTGTAAGTTTTTAAATAGTCAAGTCTTAGCTTAGTTTGGTTTCACCTTGATATACAGAAGCCTGTTGTGTATTTCAGCAGAAACATTCTCGGAACGAATCCATTTATAAATTCATGAATTTGTTTATCCAGTCGTGAATAGTGAGTGTATGGAAAATAAATGTTACAAGGCCAAGTTTCAACACACTATGCCCCTCCTTACACCTTCTCTTACCTTGCAGCAATCTGCACACCTCCTTGTCAGTTTGGTTTTGTGTGTGAGAAGCCAGGGCAGTGCTCCTGTCCTGATGGACCCAGGGGCAAGCTCTGCCGCAAGACCATTAAGCACATGTGTATCTCTCCATGCCTCAATGGAGGAAGGTGCAGGAAGGGCAGGTGCAAATGTCCGCCCACTCACTGGGGAAGGAACTGTGCACGCAGTAAGTCACAATTTTCCTCAACTGATGTCCTTTTCTCTTTTTTTCCTTTTTTTGTTTAGGTTGACTCCTACAAGTTCCCGTCATATTATTTCTGTGTTCAAAGACTTGTGTTGAGGTCATTGGTCCACAGTATGGAAGGCTGTGGTGTTAAAAAGTTAAGCATGGCTACATGGGTGTGTTGATTTTTAAAAGGAGACAATACATGACAAGGAAGCATGACATCTTGTTTCATCACACACAGATCACACTATAAAACTACTTGAAAGTATAAACTGATGTTAAATGAAGGCTGGCTCGAGCCAGAGTAGAACTCTGAAGGACCTCCCTTGTTTGATTGGACTGTGGCTTTAGGTCAGGGAGTTTGTCACATATCTGGTGATGTACTGAGTCCATTATCCTTCTCAAGAAAACTATTACTCTATTGCTATTGAAAAGTTACTACTTAATCAGGATAAAGTGCATCCTAGAGGGCCCTTGCATTGCTCGTCATCAGTTTTATGTTAAACTTACAACATAGTGATTAGTACAGGCAATTGTCTAATTGTTACTGATGACATTGTGTACAGACCTGATGTGTATTGTCTTTGCTTTTCCAGAAGTGCTACGTATAGTTGTGGCTGACAGCAATAATACAACGAGATGAGCTTCACCAGTGGAACTCTGCAGGGACTTTTTCTAAACAGTAATAAACAATTTACCTCAAACTGGTTGTGCTGTAGATGAAGTTGCAAGACGTGATCTTCCCACTGTGCCAAGGTGGATAATCCAGGGAGAAGCAAGGGGCTTCACTATTCCATGGGAGTTACCTCCCCTTGCTGTGGTCATAGCGGCTGCGTTGGTGTATTCTGTATATATAGTGACTCCAGTCTCAACCAAACTAGATGTTGTAAATAGTTACTTGTGGTGACACCAAAGTCAGAGCCTCAGACTGTATATAGTGTTTACATGGAGAATCTACATTGATTGATGTTGTACATAGTTGTAACATTATTGTTGATGTATCTCATACATATTTCTAGAAACTAATTCAGGGCAACCCCACCAGTTTGTTATCTGTAGATTACAGCTTGATACATTAATTGTACCAGACACTGAAGAGAGTGAGACGGAAAAGAAAGCCAGGAAGATCAAACAGTGAAAATATTCTCATAAGGGACCTAAACGAGGAATGAAAGAATATAAAATCTGAGCTTCTTTGTCATAATCCCTTCTCACGTGTTTATCAGGACAAAAAATCATGACGCACAGTTTGTAATGATACTAATTAGAGGGGAAAATATTCCCTCTTTTTCTTACAGTGTATTAGACTAAAGTTGTCTCACAATGAACATTTGTTACATGTGTCTGGTTAACTGTGTATCATATGAGAATTGCTGTGTTGATGAAGTTCGTGTTCATCAGACTGTTCCATTGGTTTTGGTACAGTCCTTCTCCACTTATATGGTTAATATTCAGCTTCAGTTCTTAGTCTTTGGTATTGGGAAAGCCCTGGTTAACATGATAGAGACCGGCCTCTGATAGGCATCACTGAGAAGATTGTTACATTGTTGAGTTGTGTTTGAATCTTTATATTCATGTACAAGAGAGAATCACTACACACGGGTGTTTTTGTGATGGATTCAGAAGGAACATGGTGTCCGAAATGTTTGCAATGAGGTTTTAGTAATGAATTTTAATCGTAAAAGCGAGAAGCATAGATATCAATGATTATTTAGTTTTTTTCACATTTTGATCCACTTAGGTACCATACATCCGCCTGGTATACATATAGACAGCTTTTTTTGCCAAGATGTTTTCAGTTGAGCTGGTGTCAGAGGCCATATTTCAAGAAAGATAAACGTTGGTGGTGTTCTTTTCTTTGCCAGAAAAATTGCATTTACATATGTGTACTTGTGTAATACTTTGTTATTTATTTGATCACAGGTGTATATGTCATGAAGGCGTCATACCATGTGAGCTGTCAAAACACTGAGAAAACAAGGAGGTGTGTGTATAGTACGATGTGCTGAGATTATTATACTGTGTACAATGTGGCTCTTTGTCTTTTCTCACGGTTTATATCTTACACTGACAGCTATTCATCTAGGATGTGTCTGTCGCCGATGACTTACTTCTTCTGGAACCTCAGTTCTTTTGTCCCACATATATACTGTTAATGTGTATTTGCTCAGTGTCCCATCAGTAGTGTAGAATGTATCGTCATCTAAGAGACATATTCTCAGATGTTTGTGACAACATTGTCATATGTGTTATTTGTTCATTGTGATTGTTCACATAAAAATAAAATACAACAAATCAAGATGACAAAAGCTTTCATGGTTTTCCTTGAACAAAGAAATGCATTGTAAACTGATGGATTACTGTCACAATTAAAACATATCTTAAGTGTTTCAAAAGTAGAGCTATTTGCTTATTTGATTGTCTCATTTATATTGAATTCAAGAATATGTCACTTAAAATATAGATGATGGTCAGGTTAATGGGTGGGTTAAATATCTGAAATTTCTAAACTGAATGCCACTGCCAAACTAGTAAAACTGCTTAATGCCACTGCCAAACCAGAAAAACTGCTTAATGCCACTGCCATACCAGTAAAACTGTTAAATACCACTGCCAAACTAGTAAAACTGCTTAATGCCAGTGCCAAACCAGTAAAACTGCTTAATGCCACTGCCATACCAGTAAAACTGCTTAATGCCACTGCCAAACCAGTAAAACTGCTAAATGCCACTGCCAAACCAGTAAAACTGCTAAATGCCACTGCCAAACTAGTAAAACTGCTTAATGCCACTGCCATACCAGTAAAACTGCTAAATGCCACTGCCAAACCAGTAAAGCTGCTAACATTCATTGTTATGTTCTAGTCAGGAAAAAGTGATCTTTAGGTGATGAAACTGCTCATTTTCATCACGATGTTCTGGATGAAACAATGTGCTTTCGTTGTGATGAAGCAGTGTTCCGGATAAGACAAGGCGTTTTCCTGGTGATGAAACTGCTAACTGTCACCAGTGTGTCCTGGATAAGACAAGACGTTTTCCTGGTGATGAAGCTGTCAACTTGCAGCAGTGTGACCTGGATGTTTTTCTTCGGGTTTGGCACACCTCGATGAGGTAAAGTTTCGCTGCATATAGTCGCGAGAATGTAACAACTTTCAGAGATGTGTCCTGGATAAGACAAGACGTTTTCCTGGTGATGAAGCTGCTGTCACCAGTGTGTCCTGGATAAGACAAGGCGTTTTCCTGTTGATGAAGTTGCTAACTGTCACCAGCGTGACCAGGATAAGATGCCATATTCTTGGTGATGAAGCTGCCAACTTTCAGTTGTGTGACGTAGATAAGGCAAGGCGTTTTCCAGGTGATGACCAAGAAGCCTGGTCATGTTGAGGTGCCTGTTTCACCAATACTATCAGAAGGAGGGTCCTGTCTGACCGAGCGCTCTACACTTCCTCAGACCAGATCATGACCACGTAGATCGCACCCATCTCTGGCTGCCTATGCTGCAGCCATTCGTCCTGACGTTTGCCGAGTATCGCACGATATCTCGGGGCTCTATCCTGTGACCTCCAACAATAAACGTGATCACTGTAGTACAGGTCAGATATTCCTGAATAAGGAGTAAAAGAAAAAAGCACGTAAATAAATCAATCAGCTTTAGATTAATCTTCATCTAGTTCAATTAAATTACACGTTGAGGTATACTTTTTAACAGTATCTGATTTAAAACAGACGAATATCGGATCTCAACGTTTAATTTAATTGAACTATTATTTATCATACAGAAAACTGGTGGAGACAAGATGTTCAACGACGTGGTAGGTGCCATGCCCACTACCGTCTTTAATTTCATCCATACCAAACTACCTCATTTTTCACATACTTGTTGGGGTAAACAAGTTTAGAGGTGTCAGACGAGACAGTTTATGAATATACGATCCTGACAGCCGTGAATTTTGGCACACCTCGATGAGGTAAAGTTTCGCTGCATTCAGCCTATAGTCGCGAGAATGTAACAGTCGGGTTAAGACAACTCGCTAGCCAAACCTGTCATTCACCATCAACGAAGCAAACATTGGATTTACCGGGAAAGCGCGGATATGTGGAGTTTAATCGGCGTGGTATTGATCAAGGATTGTTTAACTTTTGAAGTCTTTTTGAAACCCTTTTAGCGAAAATCGTTTAATCCCAAAATTTACCAGTCACCTGTCCAAGTTCCCTCCCCTTGACACTATGTTAATTTAATAAAAATTAACACAGGAAACTGGGAATAAAAACTCCAAGGTTGGATATTTCAGTTTTCCCAATCCAAAGCTTTACCACTCACACGTAAAGCTTTCACATTGATTGGTTCTCGGTTTATTTTGTATACACTGACACATACTTACAAAGTGTTAACCTACAGGTTATTGTAGCTCACATTTTCTGGTTCTTCGGGGTCATCTACATCTAAATGATTGACTAGAGTTGTTTTATTTGCCACATAATGGACATTAACTATGATACTAAAGAGATTATTGCATACGTTCATTGCGCCTTCCTTAGCCATTAAATCTACGTGTTTTATATGTACATGGATAGTTATTCTTCAGACGAAATCGAAAACTTCTGTCTTCAAATGTCAGTTGCAATCCCCAATATTTTCTCTTTTCCGTCGCTTTTCCCGCTGCAGAACTAATGCAAACACTTTTTAATTGTGCCTCTCTCCGCTACACAATCATCGTAGTTCGAATAGCTGTTAAGTATGACAGCTACGTCAATTTATTACCTGGAGAGACAGGTATGGCTTGCCCGCGTGCGATGAAATGCTAGCGTTCCTACGAGAGAAAACAATTTCTCGGTTGCTTGAACTTGACATGTGTTTCGGTCTTAATCGCTCCATGTTTACCGACTTGCTATTTTTCTGAGTGGGATTTATGCGGGTTGCTGGACATAAACACTGATTCAGGTGAAGGTCTGGATACAGGTCTTGGTAGTTTAGTTCACGGTTACATCATGGTATTCACCTAAGGAGCGTGACGGTGTATATATATATGGATGTAGTCAACCACGATTTAACGTTTTATGATCATCTGAGATATGATGACAAATGCCGAAATTAGATGGCATTTACACGCTAATAGCTCATGGTGCTTGGTGGACATCATCAGTTCTTTTATCAGCTTTATACATGCAGAATATTATTGCTTTTAAATGTACTCCTTGATTTCTTTGGTATGTACTTACTCCAGTCATTTTTGTGCAAATCCCGTACGCACAGAGGGGATGGTTAATATCACAGAGATTAAGTCCGGAGATAGAAGTCCACTCCGTTATCCATAACAACATAGAAATACTAAACAAAAACAGAAACTTCCCATGTGTTACGTTATATGTTTCACCATTCCCATTTATATAGAACAAAGTATTTTGCTCGTTGATAAATCTGTTTCATGGACATATAATGAGCGTGTCACAAAAACAGGATTAAGCATTTAAGTGCTCTTGGTGCATCCTCCACAGTCGACCTGCGCCATTGCTGCACCAAAATGGCGCAAAGCTCTTGAACATTCTGGGGTCGACGTCTCGAGGAACAAAGACGTCTTCCAAGAGCATCCCATACCTGTTGGATTGGATTGTGGTCAGTAGGTCTCGATGGTCACTCCATGACGTCAATACCCGCAATTTACAAGAAATTTTGTGTCAAAGCAACTGTATTTGATGTCGCATTGTAATGTTGGAACTGGAGGCTTCAACCCTGAGCTTCCATGAGGGGCGCCAGCTCCGGGAAAAGGACCTGGTCACGATATGCCGCTGCAGTGAGGTTCCCGAAATTACGAGAAGACGCGCAGACGTTCATCACGGTTTAACTGTGATCGGCCCGACATGTATCTCATGGCACGTGCAGAAGACTAGTCTGGAGAATGCCATTTGCATCTTAACGTTCAACATTTGAAAGGCATTTGATAATTGTTTATCTCTTAAGAATTGTTAGCGGGTTCACCACAATTGCAATGGTCGGATGTGTCAGGTTTAACCTGGCCATTATGGTATTCGCCCAAACGAACTACCCTGTACCACCCACTTTCTATATTATACGTTTCTCTCTTTTTTTTTGTTCAGTACATAGGCCCTATAGTGACAGTTCAGGTTGAGCCGTCAAGGATGTCGCACGTTTGCTAACTGATTGAAGTCGATAACAAAATATTTTGCATGGGTGGAAAAGAAGTTGATTAACCTTAAAAGTGTTTGAAGGAGTCTTCAAAGTTCAGGGCTTTGTGGTAAATCATTAACTCCACGTGGTTGTATACTTGTTCAATATGGCCAAATCTTGGAGACCACTACTATATACATGAGGATAAACGTGTTTCCTTCTCTGTGATAAATGGCTACGTTTGGCGTACACTTCACGGAATTTGAAAACAACAGGCGTATATCTTATCTCCCTGATGTTGGCAAGGAGATAAATCACGACGTATCACGTGTGCAAATGTGGTAGATGTTTGAAAAAATAAGTTGTACATGGCTGTTCTGTGAGAGTGTCCGACTCGTGTACACATCCATGTACACATCCATGTACACACCCATGTACACATCCATACACATCCCACATATGTACCCACCACGCGCTCATACTCAGGAAAATCCCAGTGAGGTGGGGTAGAGAAATATATTGTTCCCAGTTGAACACGGATTACATGTAAACATAGTATTAGGACAGTTGGAGCCGAATGGGGGCATGTCTCAGAACAACTCTTGCAACATTGGATAATCTGAACCTTAACCCAGCATTACGGTTCAGAAGGCGGTTTCCACTTTCGCCCAAATCGTTTGTTTGACGTCATTCTCAAAAGTATTGCAGGAAGTGCGACCAATTTGAGTTCATGAATGAATACAGCTGAGTCATTGCCCTCAGTATGTGGCTTTGTGTGTTTTAGCAATCCCATTACACATCATGACTTCTTTGTTTCGAGTACATATGGCCCTGTACAGAGCGCTTCCTGACATTTAAATGACATCACCAAGTTTGTCGTTGGTATGAACTGTTACTTCCTTCAAGGTGTTCACAAGTTTGAAATGAGTTATGGTTCTGTAGTTACTGAAAATACATTTCAATTTTTCGCTAACTCCCCCGCAGTATGGAAAGGTGACGCGTTCTCGGTAGATTGGGATGTGGAGTATTGGGGTTGGGTGAAAATGCTTTTTGTGTGTCTATTTGGAAGTGATAACCCCTGTCGACAGCCGAGATGAGAAAATACATCTAACACGGGCTCTAAACACGGTGTCCGCGCCACATCCATTGGTATGAAGGTGTGCTATATCACACAAACATAAACAGCCGAGATGAGAAAATACATCTAACACGGGCTCTAAACACGGTGTCCACGCCACATCCATTGGCATGAAGGTGTGCTGTATCATACAAACATATAAACAGCCGAGATGAGAAAATACATCTAACACAGGCTCTAAACACGGTGTCCACGCCACATCCATTGGTATGAAGGTGTGCTATATCATACAAACATAAACAGCCGAGATGAGAAAATATATCTAACACGGGCTCTAAACGCGGTGTCCACGCCACATCCATTGGCATGAAGGTGTGCTATATCATACAAACATAAACAGCCGAGATGAGAAAATACATCTAACACAGGCTCAAAACACGATGTCCACGCCACATCCATTGGCATGAAGGTGTGCTGTATCATACAAACATATAAACAGCCGAGATGAGAAAATACATCTAACACGGGCTCTAAACACGGTGTCCGCGCCACATCCATTGGCATGAAGGTGTGCTATATCATACAAACATAAACAGCCGAGATGAGAAAATACATCTAACACGGGCTCTAAACACGGTGTCCACGCCACATCCATTGGCATGAAGGTGTGCTGTATCATACAAACATATAAACAGCCGAGATGAGAAAATACATCTAACACAGGCTCTAAACACGGTGTCCACGCCACATCCATTGGTATGAAGGTGTGCTATATCATACAAACATAAACAGCCGAGATGATGAAATAACATCCCCACAACACTAGCTGGTATAAGTCCTATGTTTCGGCTTGACATATAAATCTCCCACCGGAAATGGTTAATTTCCATGTCGTTCGACGATGAAGCCTTCTGTAAATGCAGACCTGGAGTTTCGGCTATAGAGTTAACTTCGCTGTCTCTTCTGCTTGTCAGCGGATGACTGGTAGCATTAAATTTTAAAGACGTCCACTTAAATCAAGATATCGCAAGATATATTTCCAAATACCAGTGAATAGCGCTTAATACATTGTAAATGTACTGTTATATGCCTCTGTTATATGCCTCTGTTATATGCTGATCGCAGGTGTGATATGTTATGCCTTTTAAAACGTATTTTGTCCGGATGTTAAGTTTTTTAAAAGGACATCATGAGTCACGTTTCCCTTTTCATTATCGCATTAATTAAAATGAATCCTAACCCATGTCATCAATAAAATGTACGCATTGAGAAATATTTGGTTTTGGAGACAAGAAGATCACATTACAGCAAGACTTAAAGGGCCTGGTACGGTAAGACGGAGAATCGGCCCCAGAGAGTTACGATAAAGAAAGTGCAAATTCAGAATCAAAATTTGCTAATTTTCAAATCGAAGGTATAAAACTTGGTCCAAGCACCAGCAAAAGTTATATGGCCATAAAAGAAATAGTTGCCTAGTAGTAGCCTAACCTGTGAAAAACGCGCTCTCGATCAAAAACGCCCATTTTTCGATCAAACGATGCGCTGTTTTTTTTTTAATTTAGAGTATGAAGATCAACGTTAACCAGAAAAACATCTTTACTGAAACTTTCGTATGTGTATTTCTACGTATTTCGTTTTGGTTAACGTTTATCTCCATATGTAAAACATAAACTTTATAATGTGATCAGTTTTGTCTTATTTTGGGAAGTTTAAAATTGGTATTTCTGCCATATGCTTTCTGACATCCTTCATAGTACAGTGGACCAACGAAGTCACTTAAGAGAACAGGTTCCAACACCAGGAAGGGTTCGAATCTTCATAATTTTTTTTACTCTTTGGAAACATATTTTTGTTTGTGAATAAAGATATAGGCCGTCTCTTATTAATTAAGTGTTATCATGAGTTAGAACGCATACTTGTTAAGGTATGGTATAACGTAATGTGTGACAAGTCATTAGTGAATCCTGGTTGAGAGCTATCATTAATATTAACATGTAATGCTATGTGGAAGTATACGCCTGAAAGTTTCATTTGTTATATATGTATTTATTTAAATGATTGGTGCATAATTGCGCGTTCAGAAAGTTACATTTGTGGGGCCGTGATTGTCCCCACTCCACAGTGTCTAATGCAAAAAAAAAGCCGGAGCCGGAGCAATACAGAACTGAAAAACGAGTGTGTCAGAAGCTGTCACTCACAGCTATAATCAGTTTCGCTTCTTGACGTGCATAGTTTTATTCACCGATCCCCTACCTTACTATGTAGCTATGAATGCATCATACATACTGTTGGATGTTTCTTACTCGCATTAATTCAAGTAATCTTAATTAAGGTCGTAAATGAAATGTATGTATTGGGACATATTTGCATGTTGAAGACAACCAGCTCACAAATGATACAGTGAATGGAGAACATTGGACATATACGGATCCACCTGGTGTTGAAAAGTAAACAGTCCTTCGCCAATATAAATGCGCGTTATATCCATCAGAGGCGGACTGGTCAGATCATCCACAGGTGCGCGGACTAACAGCCAACATCACCCTGACAATCCGAACACCGACGAAGAATGAACATCGCTGCGGGTGTGACGACCCAACTATCTAGCGAGTTTGTCAACTGTTCCGTGTTGACACGCTGTCCTACAAAACACACAGATAAATCGGCAATAATGACTAAAGACAACCTTCCCGGTCAACTTTACCGCCTGATAGTGTTTGCCAATAGACCATTATTCAGCGTGTTTATACAGCACACTACACGTTCATCATTCCCTGGATGCCCGTGGGATTTTTGGTGTATAATTTGAGGACTATGAATAGATTATACACCTATGATTACGCAAGTTTCTTAATTTTGTCTTGTGCTGCTGAAAATACACTAACGCCAGGGCTGTTATTTACATGTGTCTTTTCTCTTGCGTTATCCAGTGAAGTCTGCACAATTTGTCGGATAGGGAAATCATAATTTACATTGTCTTAATTTACCCAAACATTAATGACTGTGACGTTAAGTTTGAACCAAATACAATGATACGCTGACACACATACGTTAAGGACTATATTAGAACCGCACAGGGAATGGGCATGGTCAAACGCGCCAATTTCAACCGCTAACACGCGGGGCTCGGGTTCAATCCCGTTTTTAGACGTGGGATTTCTAGATCATCTCCGCTATCATTCTCTTTCTGTCCTTAGTGACAACAATTAGTGCTCGACCGCACTCAAAGTGTCTTCCACAAATATATATTGCGCAAAGGAAACACGTCACCAGAAACTTGACAACAGCCGGTGTCTTACTAAGGCAATCTGGTTTGCTTCACCCGTAAACATGACAGTCGTGACATAGGTGAAAAAGTCTTTAAAATGGTGTGAAACATTTGTAAAAAAGTAAATAAACAAACAAACCGCCTAAACCCCTGAAAACGTCCAATGGACACAAGATCTTCCGATCTCACCCAATTTCAAAGAACAGACAACGGCTCTGTAACAGTGCAGGTCGTGAAAAATGGCACCCCAGCAGTGTGAAGTATGGAAGCCGGATGCGGGAATGCTGTCTCTCCCGGTTTTGCCCCAAACCAGTAACAGCGACATTTGAACGACACTGTGAGATTAATTTAGTCGAGATTCAGTCGAGAATAGGGCGCCAACGTGACATTCTGACGAGATTGCCACGAAACTTCAACGATATTTACTACCTCTGATGCATTGTGGGAGGTAATGACATGGCTGTTGCGAAGAATACGGTGGCGATATCTCGATCTCTGTTTACTCTTCTCTGTAGTGAATTAACATACCAAAACATACAACGCGAGATTCAGACGACATTCAGTCGACAACGCGAGATTTAGTCGAGATTCGAGAGCCTTTCAAAAGACAAAGCAAGATTTAGTACTGAATTGCGCACAGTTCGAAAGACAGAGCGAAACTCTGTTGAAATGTTTCGTTCTCGACTGAATGTCGTCTGAATCTCTCTGGGATGTCGCGTTGTTGATGAAATCTCGTCCAAATATCGCGTTGTCGACCAAATGTCGCCCTTCTTGATTAATTAAGTTTGACCATAATGTTACTCATTTCACAAACACCGTAACATTCAGACGAGATTAAGAAAACAGACGACATTCTGGCGAGATTAAGTCGAGACTCACTGGGCTTCGCGAGATTAGGTCGAGATTTGGTCGAGAATTGAACGTGGACGCGAGAATTGAACGAAGATGCGAGATTGAGTCGACATTCCCGACTAAATATCGTTGGAGTTTCGTTGCAATCTCGTCAGAATGTCACGTTGGCGACCTAATATCTACTGAATCTCGACTAAATTAATCTCGCAGTGTCGTTCAAATCTCGCTGTTACTGTGTGGAGGCAAAACCTGGAGACACAGCATGGCTGCATCCGGCTTCCATAGTAAAGTGCAAACTGCCTAGATGGTAGACTACAAGAGAGACCGACGGGTCTCCGGCTGCCTGCTTCTTAAATGTGTCTAGTTCCACTTAGCCCAGAACTACTAGGGCTATAATAGGCATTGTATTGAATAAAATCGCCATGTTGGATATACAACCAGTTTCAATCAAGATAAATATTTATTATAAACGACACTTTATAACTGGCTGTCCGCTTTGGGTGACAATTTTCCTTTGTTAGCATTCATATTTACTCCCTGTCCAGTTCTCCTATGAAAGATCTCAATGTCACTGCATTGTGCTATGACTAGAGGAAAATATGTGATAATCCTTCATGCCAGCACTGGAAGCTATTCCTTCAGAATGTAATGGAGCTCTGAGAGTTACTCTTTTAAGTTTTAAAACTTAAAACATTTTGCTCTCATTGTCATTTCAACAGCTATAAATGGTTACTCTCAATCTTTCTCCTTAGAGCAGTAGGGATGTGGTTTTGTTAGCTTTGTGGTTTCTTATATAAACAGAGGTTGTCGTAATGACTATCTGTATGTGGTTTGTATACTAGCTTATAGTGTTTAGCTGTGCCGACAGTATGCTTAATGTCCTATTACCCTATACCCAACCCCACAAACAGCCTTAAATCCACCGATTTAATATTCGTTCCGACAGCCAGTGAGAAATTTGTGGTGAAAATTAAACAGGTATAAACAAACAAAAGAGCCACACCTGTGCCGGGCCGGGTAAGTGTGGATGTGGGCTGGATGGATGAGATCGCTAGTAGGTTCTCCACATCAACTATTGGGTGGTCGATAGCTCTGTCAATAGACAGACTGATTACTGGCCTTAAAACAAACACTGCATAATGGCCTGCGATAAGAGAGCGGTGATTTCACTTGGCCGTCTATCTGACAGCCAAGAGCCCGCTTCCTCCGCGTCTTTTTGGATATGGAAATATTTAATAACACAAACAGTTGTTTCTTACAGTTTAATGACCAATAATATCAAGCTTGCTTCGAAAAGATGGTTAATGTTACTTGAAGCATCAACACTGCCTGAGAAGTGTTGGGGTTCTTTTAACAGTTCTCTGGATTCCATATACCTTTATATGAAAGTCGATATTTATCATTGACATGCCGTAGACCCATTAGGAAAAACGAATGTGCGTAGTGAAGCCTGTGTGAGGGACGTTCGAGCTGTTACTCATCTCTAGGGGTGTCAGACAAGGCGCGACTCTATCTGCCCTGCATTTCGCATACCAATCCACGGCTTTTCCCTCCTAGATATAACCCACAAATCTTTTGAAGACGACGCAAGTGTAAAGGGCTATCTCGTCTCTTGACATGTCGGCTGCCTACGCCCGTGTGTGCACACTTATACGCTCTATTAAGTAAATCCATCTCTAAAATGTCTAGGCTCTTATGTTTTGATTAGTGACAAGGGCGCTGAACTCGGCTCGACTCTGAACAGTTTCTGGTCAACGCAAGTTTAAGCTCGAGTTTTACGGATTCTCTTTATCAAGTTTGATTTCACTGTTCGTTAACCCAAGAACTTTTAATATGCACCAATTGAACCACCACATACGAATCATCTGGAAATACTGAAGGCTTTTTCTAAGACGAAAGTGGTGTCAAATTTGTCTAAAAAAAAACAGAATTTCTCGAGATGAAATCGGAGAAAGAATTAGCAGAAGATGCTGGGGACTCCACAGACAAACAGAATGAAAGGAGCGTTCTCTCTGGGACAGCTAAAGGCGATTCTGGGTGAGTAAGAAGAAGAGTACATTTTTGTCAACTATTTTGGTCAACACAGATATAACATCTGATTTGAGAGAATTTATAAGTGAGTTAGTTACTTATCTTTCTGTTCCGCCCGTTCTACAAGTGTCTATATAGACAGGAAGACAAAAGAAGCATGTCAGAGCCAGAGATATAGTTCAGGTAGTAAATAGTGGCTTTCATGCATGCCGTCCTCTGTGGAATAAAATATGCAGATTGTCTATACTCCAACCCTACAATCTGTCAACAATTGTTTTTGAAAATTGGTCTTTCAAGGTGGTTTTACTCACAATTTTAATTAATGAACAAAGATTACATAAACACGAGTATCTTCCACGACTCTGGCAGATTGTATTGTATAGTTACGGTTGTATTCCCTACGTTATGTATATTTGGGAAGAACAATGTATAGGAAGACTTACCTTACTTGCGCGTAATCCGGGGAGGGGGGCAATGTCAGCCTCCATTGTATTTCCTTCTACGTAGAGCTGGAGACGTTGTTAAAACTTGAACTATCCTATCCGACGTGAGAACACTGGCGTCCTGCTTGTAGTATGCCTACTGCTCAGTGAAGCTGGGGATCAGAAATCATGCTGTATTTGAGGACAGTATTTCCTGACGTCTCGCCAGAAATTCGTGCGGCAATTGTCGATTTAAGAAAGTTAAAACAGTTGTTCTCGTGTGGCGTATCATGGCCACAGGCCACACGCACCTTCCTACTGTAGAGCTCCGTGGTTGTCGGTTCGTGTTGGTGTTTCAGTCTCTAGCTGTGGTCCCCACAACACGAACATTTACTGCCCCACGATGAAATGTCTGAAACCATCCGATCTGTAACGGTTCGTGTAGAACAATGTTACATTCGACAGGATCAGATGTCTTGTCAAGTGCTACTAAGGTATGCAATGTGAAAGAAAGGTGATTCTGTTAATGTTTGCTGATTATTTTATCACAGCTATATATATATATAGCTGTGATAAAATAATCACAGCTATATATATAAAATTTTATCACAGCTATATATATATATATATATATATATATATATATATATATATATATAGCTGTGATAAAATAATCAGCAAACATTAACAGAATCACCTTTCTTGCCTACATATGTAAGCATGCCTACACTTTTTTCTTTGGTGTGCAGAAGAGATGCAGAAGAGATGTAGGAAAAAATTAGAAAAAGACCTTCCTAATTTCTGCATCTTTATATTCCATAACTGCAGATTCCAGCTTTCGTTCTCATCAGGGGTATTTAATAGTAAATGCATACACACAGCTAAAACTTGAATTTAAATTTTAAAAAAAAACGTAAGACTTCTATAGACCCCTATATAGATGTCTAACTAGCATCACACAAGACTTCATTCATTCGCCACGAACATTCTTTCATCATCACTGAAAACTGTTGACTACTTCTCCTTTCCTGTTTCCGTCCTAATTTTGTACTTCATATACTTGTTTAGTATATTTGTTAAACGTCGTTTTGACAATACTGCAAGGTGTAGGCTACGAGTGTCTGTTTCCACACAGCTATAATTCCCGTAAACGCTTTATTCTTCCGGTATACTCATTATAATGGATGGAGTTATTCTTATGTACAACACTTTTTTGAACTGTAAAATATTTAATACACAGCTGTAAGAGAACAATTAAGACATTTATATATAGGTCGCCAATCATGAAATGGACAGACTGTGTTAATAACTGCAAGATCAGTTTCAACACAAATATTTAAGGACAAGTTTAGCAAGAATTCAAATGGTGTCGCTGTAACACTATGAGGTCGTGTGCGATATAGTTGGTATTTTCCCCATGCTTCGGGCTTTTCATTTGCATTCACACTTCAGCTGTAACCACGGAAATAATGCCCAGGCCCAAATCACACCAAATGATTCAACAATGAGATACGAATTGACTGAACCAGGAGTTAATTAGGGCGGGTTTATATTAATTGCCCTTAGTTCCAGGCTGTATATGCCGAGTACGATTCTATTCTGTCAAGCGAGCGCATTATTCATGTGCAGCTTGGGAATAAATTATAAGACGGTTACTCCATTTCGCACGGAATTCTTTTCTTCATAAGTGTCAACACACTCTAAACTTAAGACACTGTGATGTTGGTGAATTTATGTATTATAAGTATTATAAGTAAACTGTGAATTACATATGTTGGAATATACACTTAACTCCTAAACCTTTAAGTTTAGAAACGAGAAAATCTTGTTAGAATATAAATATATACACATGGTATCCAGGGAATTAAAATATTTTACATGAACAATGTACCTGCCTGATTAACAAAAGTAAAATCATTTGTTCGACGCATAACTAATGCATGTAGCCTTATAAAGATGGATTCGTACATATGTGTGCGAGTTAAATCTAGACATGATGGCTATATACCGCATGCGTGTTTGAAACTTCCATTTAGCAAAAATTAAAAGTTAAAAACTTTTAATATCAAATTAAACACACCCTACCCTTTTGTAAAGTAATTAAAATATTTAAGTAAAATCAAGTATTTATATTTGCCTTATTTTATATTTCCCTGTACACAAATGTCTTTCCATCTGTGTTCATGTGTGTTAAGTTGGATCGGTATTATGCCTCTAAGTAACTGAGTAAGCTCAAAACATGAATTTACGATGCTCAAAAAATGAATAAACCACCTGTGCCTGTTCGAAGTGCGTGTATGTGTGTGCAAGAAATTCTCACTGTGAAATAAGTCAAAATACACAATTATCTGTGTGCAGTCAAACCTATATGGCCTGCAGAGCATGCGTATTTTTACGTCTATATAAGGGTGTAGCTGCTGTAGAGAGACAGATATAATTAAATTCTCATCTTTTTGAGCATGGGCTGTGTGTGTGCCTTCGCTTTATTTCTAATTATACACCGATGCTGTTCCGTACAGCGTTAATACATGCGTGTACACTTACATGGACGGACAGATGACGCGAGATTTTGCAACAAAACCTTTGTAGTTTGGTTCTCCTGTGACGGAATAATGTCTTCAAACATAAATCTAATAACATATTTACACATTTAAACCCAAACATGGTCAGGTCTGAAGGTCCTGTTATTTGTGTAGACTTACACAAATAACGAGCAGATTACGGGCTATACAGGAAAAGACAAACTACACATCTACACGAGTTATGACATAATGTAACACACACCTGGGTGCCATGGGGAATATCAACCTCGTCTTCCGTCAAAATGGCTTTATCCTTAATTTTTACGGAAATTCGCGTTAACCGTCTTAGAGAAGTGGATTTGAGATCGTTGCAATGGCGGATATTAAGGAGGTTTTCATCGGTAGGCCCATAGTGCCTATATAGGTCTATAGGGTCTACTAGTTGTGAACCACATTTATATTTATTAAACGAGTTTCAGTGGAAGAGAAGAGTCAAGTTTAATTTCGGGATTAAAACAACATCAACAAACTAGAGGACTTTTTTACCTTTGGTGAGAATATCTGGAATTGTTTGTATTGGGAGCTGTTCTTAGTTTACATACATTCAGATATGGGGGTATTAGACAGAATTCATGAGTTATCTACCAGATTAGATATACCACAGATAGGACATGGCATTGGTATGATCAGAATTTGGTGGGGTTAAACCCCAAGCTATCTCTCCTCTTCATGGGTGGTCACTGGCGTCAATTTATCGTCCTTGCTTTGATGGATCACGTGGGTAATATTCCTTGAAATAACGAAATAACGAGCAACAAATGGTGTAATTAAAATACAAAGACCTCTGATATACATGCCGGAAAATGAAGGTTCTTCATTGTGTTCAGTGTAGTGTTTTGTATGTTGGCAGAAGATTGGTTCCGTCTTCATCGGCATTTTTCCCATTATATGTGTAAAATGTGAAGCAAAATGATTGGTTTATTCTACGTGTCATGCACGTTATCATGATGTCTGTATGATCTAATCCTGATATGGGCGTATTTCTTAATCGTTATGCAAACTGTAGACTAATTATATTTCTTATTTATACATGTGATATACACAAGTTATGGCGTATTTGTATGATATTCTATGCTTATGATCAGGATATAGTGCATCTACTTTGCATGTAAAGAGAGGGATGTCAAGAAAAGAACTTCTTCCGTGACTGTTTGGTTACAATAATTATTCTGTACATAGCATACATGGTATTCTCTGTTGGATAATGTGTGGATGTAATAGGTAGTCCATATATCCATATCAAAGAACCAACGCTATATGAATGATAAGGGTAATATCTAGTGCTGTAACTACTCACAAACGTTCGATTTCCATTAAGTGTATAAATGGTACCTATACATGGTCTTTGTTCATGCAATATGACAAAGAAGCTGTGGGATAAAAATGACATACGTGCTGACTGTCAAGATCTCTCTTATGTAGCTCTATATATACAAGCCACTGTGACAAGTAATTACCACTAACATCTTTTACTTACGGTATACCCTCTCCACAAGAATTTAAACTTTTGTCAGTAAGACGCATACTTGTCCAAAGTTTAAACAAGTTTCATTATTACAAACAATGACTTCATAATTATAATTAATTTTTTTTGTAATCAACACACAGATTATATTCGTGGTAATGAAATCAGTTAAACAAATTATCGTTCAGCTATTTCATTAACTATGTATACCATGTGTTATTTATTTTTTTTAATGGAAGTCTTCATACGTTCCGAGGTTTTTAAGACTAACAGTTATGTGTCTGCATTTTTAAATTTAGTTATATTGTTTTATGTCCCTGTAACTAGCGTGCACCCCTCCCCCCCCCCCCTCCTCCACCCTTCACACGCAGGATCGCATTACTACATATATATGTTTAGACATAAACAATACCTTATTCTGTCGACTGAAATGTAAACACTGAAGTGTTAAGACTGCTTAAGACTGAAGTATAAAAGTACATACGAATGAACTTGTTCTCAGCATTTCATTTTATTTTTAGAGCGGAGAATGTATATATGTTAAAGATAAACCCAGCAAGGCCATTGAACATTCATTTATTTTTTTGTTCAGATTTTGTTCGAGTTTTAAATCAAAGCGTTACCGGGACAAACTGCGCTCGGAGATCAAGTCATTGGACAGTTTGCTGCCTGTTGACCGCACGACCCTTCACCGGAAACTGGACAGCCAGACTGTCTTCGATTGGTCATCTCCTTCTTCAGAACAAAAGTCTTCTTTAAAGGTAATGACATTCATTTAGTTCCAACTCGGTCGCTGTGAGTTCAAGTCCAGCTCATGCTGGCTTTCTTTCCGGCTGTACGTGGGAAGGTCTTTCAGAAACTGCATGCGTATGGTCATGGGCTTCTTTCGGGATCTGCCCGTTTTTCCTCCCACCATAATGCTGGTCGCCGTCGTATAAGTGAAATATTCTTGAGTAAGGCGTAAAAACACCAAACAAATCAACATAACTTGATGTTGCAGCCATGGTGTATATGGCATAGAAAATTTACATCTTGTAGATACTTTCGACATGTGGACAATGAGGTCGTGGGCTCAAATCCTTTAGTCAAATGTTTGCGCTGGTACCTGATGAAAAAACGGTAGTTGGCTCCGACCACGCCAATTTTTTAAAACATAAATTCCAAGATACAAATATTACTTTACTGATATGTTTGTTTTGTGCCCTAACCTAATACAGCATCACTGTATACCGTATAATCTTATATGCAATATTTTCTTTCAGCTGAGAACTTTAGCTTATACATTTTTCATATTACGAGTGTTTGAAATATTGCAATAGTTAATTGGCTCCGAGTACGCTGAATTCAGCGTGACCGGCCATGACATATATAAATGGATCAATGTCGGTAATTATAGTAGGAAGCTCCAGGAAAAGAAGTAGAGGGCCTCCGTAGCTCAGTTGGTTAGCGCGCTAGCGCAGCGTAATGAGCCAGGAGGCCTCTCACCAATACGGTCGCTGTGAGTTCAAGTCCAAGATCTTGCTGGCTTACTCTCCGGCCGTTTGCGGGAAGGTCTGCCGTCAACCTGCGGATGGTCGTGGGTTTCCGGAGCCCAGCATTTGGCACGGGATAATATAGAAATATTGTCACCAAATCAAGAAAATACTGTACACGGATCATGCAGACGATGTAAAAAAATTTCTTAGGATGTTTTTGTAGCTATCGGTTTCACGAACGACGTGTTGGATGAAGAGGAATCTGGTGGCGGTTCAAACAAGACGCAGGTGCCTGAAGAAACTAGTACAGAAAATGACGATTTGTCCGAGTTACAAGACCTGTTGAAGGGAGACAACCTAATACAGGTATGAATGTTTTCGACTTAAGCGGGAAGCGTTAGGCCTAATGAACTGTTGACTTCCTTGATTGTAAGAGGTTGACAGTGATAGATGGAACTTGCCGGGTGAGAAAATTCGGTCCTTAATCACCTTTTGTAGAGTCGGTAAATACACAAATGTTTGGCTAAGGGATGGAAAGACAAACAATATTTGTTATGGCTTTGACAGACTGTGCTGAAACAACAGTTCCATTTAAGGTGGACCTTCTGACGTATTAAGCCTTTAGGGTAACACACGGGTTTGTGTAGAGTACACCGCAGCGGCATGTTGGTTCACAGGTGCACACTACCATTTTGCTGTTTAACTTTGCCAATGTGTACAATCCCGATTCGGTTATATAAAGGAGTTTCTATATCTATACTTGAGCTGTGGATTTGAATAATGAGAACCAGCAAGAGCGCATCATGTGATATATCGATTTACTTTTTCATAACCTTGGTTTGCGAAGAATTTGTATATGTGGCTCCCACCGTCATGACTGAGACGCAAAGTCTCAAATAACTAGGTCTCAAATTTAACAAAGCTGCCAATGTTTTGGCGCTCACAATTTATTATGATGTTATTATCCGACCTTTTATTTACCACATAAATTAATTTACCAAATAAATTAATAGACCTCCTTTTTCCCATGACGTTGTATAAAGTTAGATATAGAAATGACAGTAATGAGGAAACGGAACACTCAAAAGGTTCAGAACCTTTGCGATAAACTGCTGGGTCAAAAATGACTCTGTCAGGTATAGTGCATTTTTGCATTTTTATATATTTTATACATCTTATAGTTTAATTGGCAAGAACGAGGTTCTTTGTAAGTTGAGTGGCGTCGCTGTGCGTGTAGAAGGCATGCTGTTTGACTTGTCTGATACCTGGTAAATTAAGGGTCATATTGTCCGTGTGGTCTTTACCAGGTTGTGTCCATCAACAAACATTCTCCAGTATTTAAGAGAAAGTTTCTTGAGTAGGGAGTAAATACCATTAAACATACATAAATTACCAATAAGTTAAAGCTTTCTATCCTACAGTCTACGTATCTATATGCATAGGGCATGTTTATCTAATTTCACTAAACTCACGACGATGACAATATAATAGAACATATCATGCGCTTTCTTGTAGGCTCTGGACGGCTTTCTGATCGTGGCCATGGCGGATGGCACAATCATCTATGTCTCGGAGAATGTCCTACAGTATCTCGGATTTAATCAGGTATATAGACATTCCGGTTAAATAACACATATATGTGTACAACTTTATACAAAATAAATTCACTTAAAGCTTAAGTACAGAATTAAAGCACTGATCAATTTTACCGGGTCACTGGAAAACTATTCCCTTTTTATAGGTATGTAATTACCATACTTTGTCTGTCAGTGTGATCCCCGATTTACGTAAAAAAAGTCGCCTGTGTTTATCCATGTCCATGTCATGTGCTTCACCTTCCCACAGATTGACCTTATGCATAGGTGTTTGTACAGCATTGTCCATCCAGATGACCACTTTGACGTCAGGGACGTGTTCGAGCAGACCATTCCAGACGGCGCGTTATGTGATCTGCCAACAGTGAGTCGATGGGATGGAGGCGTGCATGATTAAGGAAAACAAATTTAATAAATTTTGTAAAATATATATGAAAGAACAGTAATATTAGAGTTCAGCTTAAACATCAGTTTAAACATTGGAGTTCACCTTAAACATTAGACTTCAGTTTAAAGATCACCATAAAATGCTGATTTAAAAACTGCAAGATACTTGTAAGCAAAAAAAAAAAAAAGAAAGCGCGAATAACATTTTTATTTTCTGGATATTGTGTGATGCCTTGAACCCACATCACCGCTTGATGATTCCAAAACCCACATCACAGCTTGAAGATTCCAAAACCCACATCACAGCTTGATGATTCCAAAACCCACATCACAGCTTGATGATTCCAAAACCCACATCGCAGCTTGATGATTCCAAAACCCACATCACAGCTTGATGATTCCAAAACCCACATCACAGCTTGAAGATTCCAAAACATGTCCACGATGAAACTGTGAAACACATTTACTCTAAGTGCTGATTTAAATATCGCCTTCTTTTGGCCAATGTTGATCGAAATGGCCTCTTATTACATTTAAACAACCGAAATTCAAAAAAAATGAACATAAAACCACCGCTTCGGTGGCCAAGTTTTTATAGTGCCCGGCTCGAAGTCGAGAGGCTAGTTATTAAACCCGGGTCGGGTCATACTAAAGAGTTTGAAAAGGATACTTGTTTTTGCTTGGTGCTCAGCACTTAGAGGTTAGAGGAAGGAAACAGGACTGCATGGTTGTCTCGGTGTCATGTCTGGTGTCTTCGGCATGATACCTTAGTGGCGACGGCACCCTGCCACAAGAGGGCACACTATATGTACATGTACAGACATCTAATGACTCTTTGTTATCATATGACTGAAAAATTAAGTGCGACGTAAACCCCCAAGCATACATATTCGACCATACATGGAGATATACATGTAGGTAAATGAAATGAGATATAGACTCATCAAGAAAACATGCACTGTTCGTTGTTTTTCAACAATCATGTATTGTTCTTATGGTCAAAAATACCGTCATCCATGTAAGGGTGTTCCGGATCAAAAATTGCAATGCCAGTTTCCAAAACAAGCGCAGTTTAACAAAAACCACCAAAGGAGTAAGAAAGTATATGAAGTAAAACATTAGGACGGATCTGTGCAAAGAGAAGCAGCCAACAGCTTTACATAATGATTTAAAGATGAATATCAAGTTCTACACGAATAAATTAACTCCAAATCCTCAAAAAAGTGTACTTTGCAAGACAGTGGTTAAGACTGATGTGGCCATACGCGTTATTAAATATAATGCTTTTTTTGTAAATTTATTTCGGGTAAAAATTTTCTATTGAAAATTTGCATTTTAATAACACTGGACAAGATTCATATTATCAATATTGATCATGGTATCAAAATGGCGCTGATGTGAATGGTTTTATATAATAATGCTCGGGGTTATAAGGAGACACCCCCTTTATATAGTCAACAGAAATTGTTAGGTTCGTCCAAAATCAAATTTACGTGAAAACGAACGTTTATGTAACTATGTGCTCTTGATGGCAACTTGAACTAGTACATTTAAGTGCACCGTTATACATGAATGATTACAACAGAGGCTTCCGTTTCGTAGGGCTCCTTCTGTGAACCGACGCCGCAAGCTAGGTACGAATCGGAGGCCGTCTCCTTTCTCTGCCGGATGAGGTGTTTTAACGGGACAACGGCTGGTTACTTAGTAAGTGGATATGTTTGAATGATGTTTATGTTGTCGGACGATCATGGCTGTGTTGTCGGACGAACATGTGACACAATGCAGGATGCTCCGAAACGATAACCAGCTGCAATATTGCAGGCTATCATACCATCACGCCTTTATTGCCATCATTGACGAAGTCATTGCCACGTTTCAGCAGCTCGGTCATGTATCTTGTCTGTGCATCAGTTCGGTCATGTATCTTGTCCGTGCATCAGTTCGGTCATGTATCTTGTCCGTGCAGCAGTTGGGTCATGTATCTTGTCCGTGCAGCAGTTGGGTCATGTATCTTGTCCGTGCAGCAGTTCGGTCGTATGTTGCCCGTGCAGCAGTTCGGTCATGTATCTTGCCCGTGCAGCATTTCAGTCATGTATCTTGTCCGTGCAGCATTTCGGTCATGTATCTTGCCCCTGCAGCAGTTGGGTCATGTATCTTGCCCGTGCAGCAGTTGGGTCATGTATCTTGTCCGTGCAGCAGTTCGGTCATGTATCTTGTCCATGCAGCAGTTCGGTCATGTATCTTGTCCGTGCAGCAGTTCGGTCGTGTATCTTGCCCGTGCAACAGTTCGACCGTGTATCTTGTCCGTGCAGCAGTTTGACCATGTATCTTGTCCATACAGCAGTTCGGCCACGTATCTTGTCCGAGAAATTCGGCCTCTTGTCAGTTTACCTCAGTTTGGGATTTTATAACAACGAAAAACACAAACACAAAAAAAACACATTAATAGCGTATTAAGATTGAAATAATACAAAATACCTTTGACGACATCACACTTTTCAGTTATTAAATGTTATCAAATGTTAGCTTGTCTTTTCATCATGACTGTCTCATATGTTGTAGAAAATGCACTGTTCGGGTCGACTCCAGGTTTTACCGGAAGCTGTCAGGACGACTAAATATCCCGGTCAGATCATCTTCGCCTTCTGTCGGCCTTTTATGATCAGTGGGCAGGACCAAGACTACGACGTCAAGCAAAATGTTTTCTGGACAAAACATGACATGGATCTCACTTTCAAGCAGTTGGACAAAAAGTAAGAACAGTTGGCACAACTGTAGTGTTATTACATTGATACAAACAATATACAAACAAACAATATACACAAAATCCCTAGTGGAGGAAGTGCATTGGTAGATCATGTGTGTGAGTATGCGGACAATCCAATCCAGGTTACAAGTTCAAAAATCAGTGTGTCAAGGATACTCCTTCAAGTGCCGCTTACGTGTGACCATTTACCAGCTATCACAGTGTGGTCGCTGCCCGGGATTTACTCTCTATGCTGTACGTCTTTAATTGTATTCAATTATTAAATTGATTCAAAGTTTATCGTGGGGATGACAATGTTGTTGGCAAATATGGACAGAACATTGAGGACCTCTGGCGATATGTGTCGCGAACCCGCGGCTAGTGGATAGATAAGTATCCCAGTTAACATGTGCAGAGCGCGACTGATGATGCATATGAATAGCATTCGATCAGCAAATCATTCATGGACAGTAAGACATTATATTTGGATGTCATATCGGAGTAGAAAATCAACTGTCTTCAGTTGAAGGCTGATATACGAATGTCTGTTTTGACGCACAGACTCCTTGGACCAAGGAGAAAACTGGTGGCTACTTTCTCTTACATGTTGCATAATTTAATTATTATTTGTATAATTATGTATGACATGTTCCTTTGGGAACTGGTTTAATGATTGATTTGCAATTATCGGCTTCGCACGACAATTCATCCATGAATTATGAATGACATACAAATATCGGACTTGACATTTAGAGTATGCCTACTGTGCTGGTAATCACCACTATATACGTTTACAATGACTTTTGTGACATAATGGAGCACTCTCTGTGTTATTTAGCACAAATACCTACGATGCGGTGTAAATGAACATATCTTCCGTTTTATGGGTCATAGAGTATATCTGTATATGTACATGTACATGTAAGTGTGTTGTATATCAGGTAGTCATCGGTTGACAACCCCTATTCATAGCTCTTCTTTTTGCCAGGGCAGCCGATGTCATTGGTTACGCCACTGATGACGTCGACGGCAAATCCTTCTACGAGTACATCCATCCTGAGGACATCACGACATGTTGTGTGTGTCATAAAGCGTGTATGTATTGACACCCTACAATAAGTGACCCTGTTCTACCAGAAATATCAGATAGTTGAGAAAGTTCCTGCCCAAAGACAAAAGCAACAAGTTTTGTTTAAAACGAATCCTGTCTGATTATCGATTTTGGTGAATCATCCCATCTGATTGTCGCTGTTGATACAAACTGATACAAGAAATGTAAGACTGTTAGCACTTCACAAACTTCAACATATAAATAATTGGAAACACTTTACCTGTGATAAAAAAAGTCCATATTCATAATACCATCCTGAACACTGGCCAAAAATCTGGGAAACTATTTAGAAACTAATCTGTTTCCGGTTTGTCTTGAGAATATAGATGTCATTTAATTCTATATATGTTCCTCCTCGGTTATGCGTGATTTTTTTTCCTTTCAGTGATGGAATCGAGTGACATCCAAACCATGTACTTTCGACTCCAAACCAAGTCTGGGTCTTGGGTATGGCTACACAGTCGTGGTAAAGTGGTCACCAAAAACTCCAAGAAGTATTCGATTGTGTTTTCACATTACCCTGTCAGGTAGCAGTCTTTACTCACTTAATTATCCATCACATCATAGCAGTCTTGCTATTTCATATAACATATACATTACATGATTAGGAAACAGAAGTGTCAGTATCAATTTACCTAGCTTACATTGGCAGCCAGCTCATGTGGCAAGTGGCGATGAAACTCCATCTAGGCACATCTCATTACTGCAGTTGCATCTAGTGTATTTACACTGAACATAAATTCTTCCGAGGAAATATTAAAAATACATTTTAAATTTTCATGCAGGGAAGACGACAGCAGCTATATACAACAAGAGATTGTTTTGCGACAGAGGTATTCCATCAATGAACTATTTTACCTTCGTCAGAACAATTTCCATTTGGATATTCCTACCTCATCGGATTCAATGTTTGAGATGATCAGTCAGCAAGTTTGCGCAAAAAAGGCTGGATCACGCTCCGTACCGCTGACAGCTAATGTTTATATGGATGAGTTCGTGACATCACAAGGTTCTTGTCCCTCCAGCTGGCACATGATGTCAGACCGCCACTCGCCAGTGCTGCCCTCTACCCATGTAGCTCACAAGATCTCTGTTCGTGAAAAACAGCTTCATTTTCAAGATTTCAAGAAAAGGCAATTGGAACAGAGCTACCGCAAAAGGAAGGTGTTCCATCGTAACCCAGTGGGGCAAACAGAGGGACATTTTGCTGGCGGAAGATTTTCTGTTTTACAAGGAATGGCAGCTGAAGGAACACTATTTCCCGGGCAGTTTCAACAGCGGCCTAATCATTTATCCCAGGCAGAGTCCAGTTCGCGAAGCCCCTATCGATGTCCCTATCCAGTGAGCTCAGAGACACACCCCTGTTACCCAGAATCATACGTAACACCGGAGCTGTCCCCAGAATCCATGATGGACCTTGTTCAGGCGGACAACAATCATTCTGATGCTGCTCTGTGTCAGCCACAACCCTTCCACAACTCCCCGAATCTGTCAGCCCCGTACTGTATGCCCCCATCGCCTCCCCCATCACCTCAGCGTCATTTCAATCACCAGCAGTGCCTAGCCCAGGATAGAACCGTTCATGTCAGAAATATTTTCACTCATCATCCGTCCGGTGGATATACATGGGTCCAAGACCAAACATATCACGTGCGTAGCCATGGCAACAAAAATGTCAAACATGGTGGCGGCCATTGCTTGGCATCAGATGATGTTCCATTTCAAAACCCTCTGTGTGCCTCAACCAGATCTACCAGAAGCAAACGTCCTAGATGTGATTACAGATCCTCTGAGCAGTGCTATGTAAATCAGCAGCAAACATGTAATACTTGGTCGAATGGCGGGAACCTTGAAGACCCAAAGGACAAAAGACACGTCAACAATCATGGCTGTCGGCCATGGATGAATGTGGTTACATGGGATTCGCCAGATATTTACTCATGTGCGGTGGCCAGCGGATGTTGTGAACCAGGGGACAAAACTCCGTCTTGTTTCGATCCTGCATTCCACATGAAAATAGTGGACGAGCCTGTTGGTAATCTTTCCAAAAGTGACTTAGACTTGCCGTCAATTGGAAGCTTTCTAGAATATCTGAATGACATTTAATATTACTGATAGTTACCCTTTGGTGGTTTAACCAAACCATTTCCTTTTTCAGTTGATCAATATAGACATTTTGCTTTATGTAGGAATACATTCTGAAGAAAAGTGTTCTAGACAATAGCCGCGGCTTGGGGGTATATAGGGGAGGATCAAGCTGTGGCATTATTTAGTCCGCAGAGATCTGTGAGGACATTTATAACGGATATAATTTACAAGTGAAATATACAAGTGGCATAAAAGAAGAAATCAAATAAATAAATAAATCAATACTTAAGTTAAAACAAATAAAAATCCGAGCAAAGGTAAATAACGTTTTTTAACTTGAACACATTTTATCAACATGGGGCCGATTGTTCAAAGGTGTGTGAGGCTTTAAGTCTTAATTGGAGTAACTGTTATCTCAATAAAAAATGAAAATTTAGTCCAGGGCTTAAATTGTAAAGCCCATTTGAACAACTGGGCCATCACAATGTCATAATGACGTCAATGGAAAAAAGCTCGTCATACAAGTGAACCATGACGTCCCAGTTGCTGATGGCCATTCGGCTTGATTGATTCGAAGATTGATAGGCATATACGTATCAATTCGTGTACACGTACGACTCAACTAGTGTACCCGTGCTATCCAACTGGTGTACACGTACGACTCAAGCGGAGTCGAGTGCTAATCTCACATACATGAGCATTTGTAGGACCCGACGCAATAGCCGGTTTAACTTGAGTTGCTCTAGTGTATGCCGAGGTTTAGTCACGAGTCACCAGTAAAAACGTGACGTTTGATAGCTGAATTATAGTTTTTAATTTCATGCATGTGCAAGGGATCTGCATCGATCCATATTGGTTCGTACAAGTATTGCTGGACCTTTTACTCGCTTTAATTTACGATCGACTCAGGATGAAATGGACAGTTGATTTTACTCAACTTGTAAGCTGTTCTTAACCTACTTTACATCAAATAACATACCGTACATTATGCGCACTGATAATTACGTCATTATACACTTCCTGTATTTTTAAGGAACCGCGGAATTGTTTTATTTTTTTTTATTTGGACCAATGGGAACAAAAAAGGAAAATAACACGGTGGGGAAATATTTTCCCCTGACTTATATAGCATACCAATCAATCAGGCGATATTTGAAATAATAAAGTTTCTCATTGGCTGCTAAGTCGGGGGAAGTCCTCGCTGTTAGTGGGATGTATAGTTTCGTTATTCTCTCCCCCGACTTAGCCAACCAATGAAACTGGCGAGATTTGACAGTAATATAATTTCTCAATGCTTTTTATGTCGTGGGAAGTCCCCCATGTTAGCAGGATGTATTTTGTTTATTCTCACGTTGTCTCCTGGAAAAAAGAGAACTTATTTATAAAAAAAAATTATGTTATGGGGTAGATCATTTTCGCGGGTGAAATAATTTTGGCCGACTTGGTAGCCAGTGGGAAGCTATTATTTTGATTGGTTTACTGATTCGGGGAATTATTGGAAAAAATTCTCTGTTTTTACAGGAGACAAAAAAAGAATAAAAGAAACTAAATTCCTATAACACTAGTGAAGTTAATTTCCCCCGACATATAGTGGCCTATGTGAAACCTTTATTAAAAGAACTGAAGAATGTCCTATTCGAGGTTCTGTATATTTGTGTATTTTTTATGAGTAAAGTATGGCATACTTGATAGGCTTATTTAATCAGCTGCCGCTCCCATGAGTAAATGAGACTAATAGAAATATAGAAATTAGAACAGGTTAGAAACAGTTAGACAACAGGTTAGAAATATATCTGTTATCAGCTATCACTTTCGAGAAATTTTGTGTGTATAGGGAATTGACTATGTAAATATATAGGCCCGACCCGATGCTGAAAGGCCATACAACATGACTTCACATTTAAAGGGTGACGTAATTTACGGAAGAAAATCTCGTGAAAGTGGTCCGAGATCTTCGAAACAACGCAATTCATGCGCATACGGTAAATAAAGATCAATACGTAAGTATCTACACGATTTAGTTGAGAATTATTTACTTTTATTGCTGTTAAAATAAACAAATAGGCCTAAATTAAAAAATGAAGTTGGTCGATCCTTATGTTGATAGTTGACCATGATTTTGTTGAGTTGTTGATTTACTGATTTAGTTCATTATACCAGATTGATTGATATGGGCTGATGACATGCGTCATTTTTGTGTTGCACGTAACACATCCTACACGTCAATGTCACTTTCAAGTTGCTATACCAGACCTGCCGTTAACCAGTCATTTGTTTGGTTTGGCCTGCTGTTATGTTTCGCTTATACACCACATACATTTCCTCTGGATGATATGTTAGCTGTATATACCTGCAAGCATTTGTTTATACTGTCGCACTCTGTCACTGACGGGCAGGATCAAGTCGATTAACAGTTCAAATCTGGTGAGTTTCATGTAATGATGGTTAAAAATAATTATAACACAAAACAAAAAATATGATAATGATGCTCTGAACCTCGAAAGTCATGCACACTGAGATACCAGTGAGCACCAAATATACATTCAACATAGCCGGATGTTCGGATAGTAGCCCAAAGTAAAGTTGAGGTATTACAGCAATAGTCGAGACTTGGGTCTTGACCTAGGGATAATAATTTTATTATTTTTATTTTTACAAAATATGTCTCCTGGAACTAACTTGTGTTTTACACAGCATATTTATATAGATTTTTTTGTTTAAAAATGATTTCCTATACCTTATATATAAACTTATATATAAAACTATTTTACACTTCTTTCATTAACATCTTAAAAAAGACAGACCAGTAATTTTCCTACAATGCACTCCTTGCGAGCAACAACTTCATCAGAGCCGCAATTAATATTATTCACAACATCGTAACGTTAAAAACTGATATAAAGTTTAACTTTTAAAATTGGAATTCCATGGGTGTTATAAGGCATACATACATATGCATTATTTAGACAGATCGTATTACTGCAGGTGAGGCTCAGGTGATTTTCATCTCACTCGTGTAGCTATACTGTTGATCTGCATAGCGCGACATGTGTACAAAACAGAGTTTTGCTCGTTTCGAAATACTGTTGAATTTTTATGGTGTTTGTCAATGCGCGCATGACATCAAATACAGCAAAAAACTCACATTCAACGAGGCTTATGGCATATAGGCATACTGTATGCACTTATTATATTTAGTAACACGGGATGACATGGCGGGTAAAACTTAATTCCATTTTTGTCTAATCTAGAAAATTCAATTATATATAGTCTATTGCATGGGTGGTAAAGTACAGTATTGTAAGGTGGGTCTTATGAGCTACATATTGTATGATGCCAATGACGTCACATCCACTTTTATCTGGCCCTAAAACAGATCCTAGTATTTAATGCCAGATTCACCTTTTCGTGCACATGCACCTAAATGCAGTCCATAAGCAAAGTTCACAAGAATTTTATTCAGACCTCAACATAAACGTACAGACAATGTTGTGTGACAAACAAAGTCCACCTTACGATCCAAACAGCAGATTGCTTTGAAATTTATTTGAGAAAAAATTAAGTCGTAATTTTCAGATACAGTTTTTATTGGTCTCTCTACTAATGCTTCCTGAAATTCACTATTTCTTTTCCTTTAAGAAAACTTCTTGATACCGGTTCTGCATGCGAAATAAAAGCCATTTTATATGGCTGTTACACAACACAAATAAACATCCTAACATCACCGCGACATCATTATTTTTCAGTTCATTGATATTCAGGTTTTAGATTTCATCTACACTAAAATTAATGATTACGATTTAATGATTAATGAATATAATTAACCTACGGTAACTATTGTAATTCTTATAATTTTTAGGACAGATACTGATCGTCCTGAAACCAAAAAAAAAATCACATTTCTGTTTCAATTTTTTCGAAAAGTAGATATGTGATATGTTGTTCATTAGAAGTATGCTTACCTGTTTTTCCATGTGAGGAAAGAGAAACTGTGTACGCCTTATTCCTGTTAGAGTTGCAGGCCTACAGGCTAACCACCGTATAACTTTGGACGAAGTCATTTTTGGCAAAGCGCACTGCACACTGTTCAGCCGTCGGAAATTAATTTACAGAGTTATTTGCCCCTGCATCAGATTAACGCCAGATGGCAGTGCATATACCTCGCCATATTGGCGATTTGTTGGCAAAAGTGACAGAAATCACGTTAGGAAAGTTGTATATAATGGTAGAATTATATCATTCTGATTTATTTTGGTAAGTATATATATTTACGCCACAAGATGAATTTATACATCTGCGTGAAATCGCCGATCCTTGCCTGGATAGCTTGTTATTGCGCCTTGTTTAACTGACAACTGAACTGTCACCCGCTGTGAACAAGCCATTCATCCGCTCATCGCTGACATTGTTGGCTTATCTGGCAACGCTCACTCTGTCATAAAACTACTGTCAGTCGTGTAATGTATGGGTTTATTTGTTTTATTTTTTAAATTTTTGTATTAATGAAAATTGTAATGTTTGAACAGGTTACTGATGTACTCATTGACAGGTACAAATTTTAAACTTTTAAGCTTGTCTCTGTCGGTGCCACCGATGTCTCTTCATACGTGAGTTTGAATAGGCCTAAGGGAAATTTTGATTTTGCCATTAGCATCTACGATGAGAATCATATCACAGGCCGATCATCATGTATGTTTATTCCAGAACTCTTTTAAATATTCTGAGGAAGGGGAATGATTGTAACTGTTCAGTTTTAATTTAGTGGGTGTGGCAAAAATCATACGATGAAACCATTGCTGTTAAGATTTAATCTTGCCAGGTACCGATACATCACAAACCGAACCATGTGAGAAAAAGATTGTCTTCAGAGATACATTATGTACATGCACTCATTTAATTGAACCCCACATTGAAGTCTATTTTCAATAAATCTGATATTTACCAGCCTCAGTAGGGCCTATGAGAGATACAAGTTCTTGGGGGAGGAGTGGGGGGGGGGTCTAGCGTATATATCGGATGAAGGGTTAGAAAATGCTCATGCGCGAAGGCCATGATCCGCCAGGGCTCTAACCCGAACTTCCGTTGTATGTGCGAGCGCCCCTATGTGGAACTCCCGAGAAATCGTATCTCTCATAGGCCCTATATTTAATGCCTGAGTGGACTGGAAATACATTTCAGAATATTAATTGGGGAAATAGATTTGAGATTTGCTTCTACAGCCAATAAAAAAATGTTATCATCATTGATTTTATCACTTTTCGATCCTTCTAATATATTTCAGTTTTTGGTAAACCTCAAGAAATGATTTTTTGCAGATGTGAACAAGATTGCCACAATCTTGTGAGACTAATCACAAAATTCGTGTTAAATAATCTTTTATTCAAGATCAAACATGGAAGATTAAAATTTCATGCATCCACATCCATTAGTAAGAAATGTGAGGATTGAAATCTATCTGGTTTTTATTTACCAGGTCAGCGGGACAAGCAGTAAGCTTGTCAGTGACATCATCAATCTTGTGACCCTACCAAAATTAGTTCAGCAAGTTAAATGTTGACAGAGCTTATAGCCTGATTATTATAGCATATTAAATGATCAGTAAATACAGAATCAGTTAAGATGTTCACATACCTGAATCAAGCCATGATCTAAGTGAGTGGCAGTAGCAGTAGTGAAAGGAGAAGAATAAAGGCTGGGGGTAAACATTCCAGTGCAACACAATGAACCTCTCACCAATGCAGTTGCTGTGAGTACAAGTCCAGTTCATGCTGGCTATCTCCAGAAACCTGTGGATTGGCCTGGTTTCCTCCTACCATAATGCTGGTTGCAGTTGTATAAGTATTCTTGACACCAATCAAATGCAAAAATAAATAAAACACAGAAGAATGGAACATCTTTTATGGATACTGTGATGACCGAAGTGCAATTCCCAAACTACAACATTATGATAACAAACTGATGTCTCTTTGTGGCATGATATTGTAAATTTACAAAATATGGAAATCAAGGCATCTCCTTTGCATCTTTCCTCTTATCATATTTTTTGTATCTTTCCAGTCTTAGTTTAAACATTATCATTGATAGTGTAAAGAGACCAGGACATTTATATTTTACACAGTACAAATCTCTGTATATACTGCTGCTGTAAGTAAATAGCAGGGCATCACAGACTATCTGAAATCTGAAATATTTATTTCAGTAGCTTGAAGTCTAGCTGTGCCACAAAGTGATACCCTCTCAGAGTGGTGCCAAAGCCTTACAACACAAGGATTGGAGATTAGTGGAGTCATTGAGGAAACGGCGGCATATTTTTTAATATTTTTTTTAATTTGTACATTTTTGAAAGGAGACCAGTTGAGATCAATAATTAAAGTACACTACTTATTTATTTTTTTTTTTTTCATGTACATAACAGCTGGTGCCTTGCTATTTACTTACTGTAGGAAAACACAGCAGAATGTGTACATATATATAGACTGATTATCAGGCAGTAGTACATAAACTCAGCTGTGGCTGTATTTTCTGATGCACTTCATACACAGATACAATTGTCTAGTGTAAACATGCGGCACACTGAGCATCTGGTAATACCTCCTGGCAAAACACTAATCATATTTATTTATTAAGTATAACCATGATGTACATGTTCAACTGACTCTGACTGTACAAAAAATGAATACATGTATAATGGTTTGTCTTAACCCTTGTGCCTCTGTGCATGTACATGTAGTATTTCTGTTCGTGTAACACTACTCATGGCATAAGTTGTCATGTAGCAGACAAAAGTAGACTTTATTTACATAGGTATTGCAACCCCATGAAGCATTGATCTGTTTTTGAATGTGTGATGTACATGTACTACATGTAGTTAAAAAAAAATAAAGATGCTCTGTGTTCATATATGAGGAGAATATGATTTATGGCTCCTGATTTATAAGAGACATCTTTTTTGTAAATACTAACTGAACAAAGTCTACCTAGTGTGCTAGGCAGTGATAGCAATTTGAATATGTTAACAGGATTGAATCCAGTTAATTGTTTAGAAATGTATTAGGGTTAAGCCAGTATTACATATGCTCTGAAAGTTCATTTTGTGCAACAGCAAGTCTTGACAAATGTACATGATGCCCTTTTCTCCTTTTTTGCAGTGTGAGCTATGTCCGATTCAAGTAGGGGCAGAGGAGGAATTAATGAAGACCCACAGCCAGAGTCCAATGGTGCATCAAATCAGCAAGATAGGGATGATGTGAGAGATGCAGGGGCTTACAGTCAGTCAGAAGCATGGGAGGGGGTGGCTCAGGGAGATAGACAGACAGGTGTGGGGGACAGGTGTGAAGGGCAAGGCTGCTCAGAGTTACCAGAAGGTTGTGGCAGCCAGTGTCTCCCTCAGGCTGATGTAGGTGTCAGCAGTGATACGTGTACCGAGGGGTCAGGAGGGCCTCAAGGAGATACTTCACGGCAGAGTAAACTTTCAGTAAACAATGCCGGATCTCAAGGGGCGAGTGGAGACTGGTTGGACTCTCTGTTAGGTAACAGTGACATGGAAACGTCAGGCAACTTGGCAAACAGTGCTGAAGGCAGTGTAGATGTAATCATTGTTAACAGGTCAGAAGGCAATGTGGAAGCAGTGGATGACAACCCAGAAGGCGATGTAAAAGCAGTGTCTGACAACCAAGAAGGCACTGATAGGCCAGAAGGTAATGTGGATGGGTTCTCTGACAGCCCAGAAGGTGATTTTGAAGCAGTCGCTGGCAGCCCAGAAGGCAATGTGGAAGCAGTAGCTGATAGCCCAGAAATCAGTGTGAATGAAGTCACTGACAGGCCTGAAGGCAATGTGGATGGAGTTAATGACAGGCCAGAAAGCAGTCTGAACTGTGTAACAAATAGCCCTGAGGACGCAATTGATGACAACTTACAGGCTATAGGACCAGAGGAGACAGAAGACAGTGTCGAGGGCTTGTATAGAGAAGGTTGTGTAGGGGTTGTGAGTAACAGTAGCTCTAATGCTGAGTCCCTGGCTCAGTTAGGAAGTGCTGAAGCTGAAAGGACAGAAGATGATATTTATGGAGGATTCTCGAACATTGAGAGCGGTTCAGATGCTCAAAGAGGTAGGGAGTGTGCAGAGGCTGACAATGAAACCAGGAGTTGGACGCAGGAGTTAGAATACAATGATTCTGCAAGGTGTAGATTAGGGACTGAAGACTTGCCAGCATTGAGTCCTGGTGAGGCAAACAATACTGCAGTGGAGTCTGACAGCCAAGGTGCAGTGCATGTAAATCCAGAAGGAAATGAAACTCTGTCAGAATCTGATCCTGAAGAAAATGCTTGTGATGTAAATTTGTGCAATGATCGTGCTGAGGCAGATTCCTCACATCAGGAATTTCACAGTGGGGACCAACCTCAGGCATCTCAGCATAACAGTTCTGTGAATGAAGCTGGTGACGCTGAAGCTGAAAGTGTTGAAGCCTTGTGTGTTACTAGTCCGAATGAGCAAGATGAGCCTTCACTACAGGCTGAGATGGGAGATGTGTCACCACCACAGCCTCCCTACTGTGCTGGGGAAAGTGTGGGGCAGGACGGGGTGTTCTCTAACCTGAACAGTTCGCCCATCAGAGGAGTGGCCTCATCAGCAGAGGGTGGTGATTTGATGACTGAGACCGCAAGAAGAACCCCTCCTCCTCCGCTCGGGGACATTTGTCACATATCTGGCACCCTTGAGGCTGGGGAACCTGGGGATGAACCAGAGGACAGCGATGTGAGCCGCCCAGACCAGCCACAACTCCATGTAGCCTCAGAGACAGACCTCTATGCACCTGAATGTGACCGTGGCCATGCCAGTGCTGTTCAACCTGTACAAAATGCACCTGTTATAGGGGTGGAAGATGAGGTGGCACCTGGGGAAGGTGAAGTACAGGTATCACAGGTGGGTGTGAACCCTCCAGAACACTCTGATGCAGCAGTAAGTTTGCCCCCATGTCAACAGGTTGCCTTTAACATAAACGATGTTGACTTGCGAGCTGATCAGCTGTGCTCAGGAATATCTGGTTCAGATTTGGGAGAAGATTTCCTCAGGTCTGCGGATATGTTACAAAGCCTGACAGAAAATAGGCCAGCTAGCTCAGAGAGAAATGGTGAGGCTGCTGAGACGACAGATGGAGAACGGGTGAGTGAAAACAGGGATGAAATGACCGACTCATTCTTATCTCAGCAGCAAAATCAGGTGGCATCTGCAGATGCATCTGAAAGTGACACTAACATGCAAGAACTCCCCACGCTGCAAGCATCTGCCATTGAAGCTTGTGCACTGCAGGAGAGTAAACTAACAAATGACTGTATACCACATTCCAGTAGAGATGTATATTCCGAGCATTCCAATTCCAACAATTCATCTGTTGAAAGCTTGTCCTCATGGATGCAAAGTGAAGGTGAAACAGGCCATGTTAGCAGGCAGTGTGAGTCTTTACAAGGCTCTAGTGTGTCAAGCTGTGTTAGAGATGAGTCTGGAGATGATGACCTCCTGACAGAATTGGATGCAGAGCTGGAATCAAACACAGCCTCTGATGACGCAGTAGTGAAGAATGGGGAGTCCGGTTGTGCAGAAAACGTAGTCATTACAGGAAACACAGAGCCAGTCAATGGCCTGAAATCTTTGCCAGCTGTGGCCATTTGTGAACTCTCAGAGGAGAAACTGAGACAACTCTTTGGAGAGATGCAAAACCAACTATCCAAGAAGGATTCCATAATAACAAAGTGAGTCATTTGGACGTGGTAGGTAAAGCAATTATATAAATATAGCTTTTTGGTTTTATATATGACTTCAGTCAGGTGCATGTATAACTTGCCAAAGGTAAGCAGTAACAGGATGTGTTTATGCACAAACTGTAACAGAACAGCATTTATGTGTTAAATGTGATCATATAGCTCAGTATGTTCATGTGTTTCCATCTGTTTGCATCGCTGAATATCCATGCACTTCACAACATTTGTTATGTTTGTGCTGATGAAGGTTACAGAATGATAAGTCACAACAGGCTGAGAAAATGGACTACATTGTCCATGAGAGGGACACATATCTAAAGCAGCTACAGGCCAGCAGAAGTAAACAACAGGCTGATGATCTATATCTCCCCCAGATAAAAGAGGTAAGATTTGAGACCTCTGTGAAGGTGTGGTCACTTGGAATCAGTAATATAATGTGAGAGCAGATGAGAGGCGCTGTAAGAACATTAAGCACAAATTACAGGACTCCAGTTCATTTTTTGGCCTGATGTGTATTTACTCGTCTGTGTCAAACAACTGTAAATCTTCAACTTTTCAACCTCTAAAGCACTTTTTCAGTTGAATTTATGCAGTTATTATGAAGAAGACACCAGAATGATTTGTTTGTGTCACTAAAAATATGTAAGCTTCATAAAGCCATGCAAATTATTTCTCTACACCAATAGTTCTCTCAGAATGTTTCAAAATATTGGTCGCAGTGGTGGTTGAAAAGGTTGAAGAATTAGGGTAACATGAGTAAAGTGGATGAGGAAAATAGGTTGGCGTCTTATTTAAAATCTTTGCAACAGCATGAAAATGCTGTGCTACAGTTTCTGTATTTAGTGCACATGCACCCTCCCCCATGCACATGAACCTCTGGTACATCATGAAAAATCTTAGCAAATATGCCTTGACTGGCAATATAATCTTGCAGCTTGTGGGTTTAATTAACCAACCATATGTTTTGGGACTTAGATTACAATGGTATTGGTCATTTTGTCACATGGAATTCTGCTGTGGTCAGAGGTTGAAGAGGTTGAACAAGACATGCATTTGTTACCCTACCTCTGTGCTGCCACCTATACAAGTGTGCATGTCACAAAGCATTTACTATCACCAGAATGAATGGAAAGGTGTGGAAGTGATTACAGGCTTTCATTTGACCGGAAAATCAACTAAACCATGCTCAAGATGTACTTCGTTATTTTTAGTCCTGCATGCTTTATAACTGCCTCTGTTTATAATAGTTGCAAAGGCTGCCGATTTGCATATGTGTTTTAAATGCATTTTTTATCTGAAAGTGTCTCCTATTTTGTATTTTCCATATGTGCACTTTATTATAGCTGGAATACACAATATCACAACAGCAGAATGAAATCCGTGGTCTGAAGGATAAAATCTGCTCCCATGATACAGCTGCCAAGCGAGCTGTTATGTCGCTACAGAACGAGTTAAAGCTCCGAGTTGATCAGGTAAGTAGAAATGTGTGCTGATGGGATGATAAGGAACTGCAGCACGGCTCAGATTGATTCTCGGACCATTCAGGTTTTATTTTACCAGCATGTTGTAACATTTAACTATTTTTGTTTTTCCCTTTGATTAGAACAATTATAATTTGTATTGTATGTCATAGTTGTCGTAGTTCGGTAAAAAAGTTGAATTTTCTTATGTGAGGAACAGGTGTAAGAAAAAACGTAAAAGATCTGAATTTTCTACATCATTGTGTTCGAACTGCAGTTTTGAAGTGTTTGTAGGTGACAAAGATGTATGAAGACTGTCGTAAAGAGAAGGACTCCATGGTGATCAAATATGCACAGGCAGAGCACAAGAACATTGACCTTCAGAGGGCCACAGAAAAAGCTGAAGGTCGACTGAAGGAAATCTTAAGAGAGAGGGAGGTGTTTTTAACAAAAGCTCGACAGCTAAAAGCTGACTACCAGAGAACGTGTAGTGAACTTCAGACAAAGGTACGATATTGAGTGGATAACATGTTAGGGAGGCACTCTGAGATGTGTAAGTGTCATTTGCATAAATGAGTGTCATAGGCATGAAGTGTAAAGAGTGTGTGGTATCAGCAGTATCTGCCAGGATACCTGTCTTCTCCTAGTTTATACATAGGACCATGACAACAAATATATCATATCTATTTTGTGAACATTATCCTGCACTGTACATTGGTTTCCTGATCAATCTTATTCAGCCTCGTCAAAACCTCCTTCAGGCTAAAATCATGTTGACACTTGTGTGTTATTTCCAGACAACTGAGTTTTCATCTGTATCCAAAGAACTGGAGAAACACAAGGAGTTGATTGCATCTGCAGAAGTTCGTATCAAATGGGCTCAGAATAAGATGAAGGCTGAACTGGAGGCACACAAGGTGAGTGTAGTTACTTCTGAACTGGAGGCACACAAGGTGAGTGTAGTTACTTCTGAACTGGAGGCACACAAGGTGAGTGTAGTTACTTCTGAACTGGAGGCACACAAGGTGAGTGTAGTTACTTCTGAACTGGAGGCACACAAGGTGAGTGTAGTTGCTTCTGAACTGGAGGCACACAAGGTGAGTGTAGTTGCTTCTGAACTGGAGGCACACAAGGTGAGTGTAGTTGCTTCTGAACTGGAGGCACACAAGGTGAGTGTAGTTTGCTTCTGAACTGGAGGCACACAAGGTGAGTGTAGTTGCTTCTGAACTGGAGGCACACAAGGTGAGTGTAGTTACTTCTGAACTGGAGGCACATAAGGTGAGTGTAGTTACTTCTGGAAGGGATTCCCAGGGGTGGAGAGGATCACAGGCTGGACATTTCACGCTTGATTATTTCAAATGTCTTGAGGTGCTTCAGACGAAGTTTTAATATCTTTTGGAACATATTGTAATCTGTGAATGACATTTTGTGAAGAAACTTTAGTTGTATATATCCTTAAAGATGTATATAATTTTGTACAACAGACTTCCTTGTTTCCAGGAAAGGGGAGAAATGGTTTCTTAACAAGATGTACATGAATTAGATATACTTATTGGATAAAACTAGGTAGTCTTGTACATGCATATAGCCTGTGAAGTTTGTGTAATTTCCAAGGAAACCAAGAAGGAGTTGGAGAAGTCAAATGCTCGGATAAAGGAGGCTAAAGAAGAGACAGAACAGATCCGTCGTGACTGTCAAGCCATCATTAAAACTTACCAGGTGAGTGATGAAATCACATACTTCAAACTTATTTTTCTATTCTGTTAATAGAATAAAGAGTCTCTTTTGTCACAGTTGATGGGCCCTCTTCCAGTGAGGTCGTTTAGCTGAAACCCTGCTCCCTTAGACAAGGATGGTTGATATACAAAGATAGCCAGTGGTTTCTCCAGGCTCCTCTCATAAAACTGATACATGATATATGCATGGAAGGGAAATGCTTTTTGGCATGGTATTATTTCCCCATTAATTAGATTAAGTGATATAAAAAGAAAGTCAATGTATTACCAGGTATATTAGTCAGATTGAACAATTATATTTGAAAAGAATCTATTTAGGTTGCTCTGAAACTCTGAAGACGTGTAGTAATGTTGACTTAAAGGAGAAAAAAATTTAAATATCAATCAAATACCATTGAAAAGAGTATACATTTCCTCGCAGGTGCATGCCATAAAAAATTTCTAGTATGTACCTCAAGTTGATAAATTATAAGCAAAGTCAGCGCCAGAATCTGCTGTGGGCGACTCTATTTTGCCTAAGAACTAGTCCTGAAGTCTTCTGTGTTAGGAGGAGAATTGCCGTCGGAAACCGCCGAAGTGCAGTTTGTACATTTCTGACAGAACTCTTCCCAGAAGGTAGCGAACAATACAGTTTGTTTTTCGCTTGACGATCAGGATACTGGAGTGTTGGTTCCAAGTTTACATGAACAAGCCGGTAGTTTTAACGACTCTCATTGGCTGAGAGGCAACACACTCCCAGAATAAATTACAGAGCTGTAAAGATGGAGCACATGATGGACTCATCAATTTATGCCAGCTTTGCTGTTTTCAGGCTTCACATGTATGGCGAGGAAAAATGGCAAAATTATGCAGCAGGCACCACCAGATGGAAAAAAAAATGTGTTCTATTCAGCCTCTAGTGTCATATTTTTAAGTTTTCTTCTCCTTTAACAGAAATATAGTGTGCGTCCTGTCAAGTTGTTTTGCATATTCTCTGGAGATATATCATTGATTGGTTTTGTTTACAAGGAATCTGAAGAGATGAAATCCAGCACACTGGACCAAAGACTGAAGAAGAAAGAAACAGAACTTCTGTTGGAGAAACAGGAGAAGACTGACCAGGGAGAGGTAATCTTGAGTAGACAGACAGGCCTTCATAGTCAGACTGCATTAATGCGATGTGGTATACTTCACTAAAACCTTCCCCCAGAGAGGTAAGCTTTAGTAGACAGTCAGGCCTTCATAGACAGACTGCATTAATACACTGTGGTATACTTCACTAAAACCTTCCCCCAGAGAGGTAAGCTTTAGTAGACAGTCAGGCCTTCATAGACAGACTGCATTAATACAGTGTGGTATACTTCACTAAAACCTTCCCCCAGAGAGGTAAAGTAGACAGACAGACCTCTGTAGTCAGACTGCATTAATACAGTGTGGTATACTTCACTAAAACCTTCCCCCAGAGAGGTAATCTTGAGTAGACAGACAGACCTTTATAGTCAGACTGCATTAATACAGTGTGGTATACTTCACTAAAACCTTCCCCCAGAGAGGTAAGCTTTAGTAGACAGACAGACAGACCTTTAAAGTCAGACTGCATTAATACAGTGTGGTATGCTTCACTAAAACCTTCCCCCAGAGAGGTAAGCTTTAGTAGACAGACAGGCCTTCATAGACAGACTGCATTAATACACTGTGGTATACTTCACTAAAACCTTCCCCCAGAGAGGTAAGCTTCAGTAGACAGACAGGCCTTTATAGTCAGACTGCATTAATACAGTGTGGTATACTTCACTAAAACCTTCCCCCAGAGAGGTAAGTCTTATTTAGGCTGCATTACATTGTGCTATATTTCACTAAAACCTTCCCCCAGGGAGAGCCTTATTCAGACTGCATTACACTGAAGGTAGCGAACACTAAAACCTTCCCCCAGAGAAGTAAAACTTAGTCAGGCTGCATTGCACTGTGATATACATGACAAAAATCTTTCCCCAGAGAGGTAAGTCTTTATTCAGGCTGCATTACACTGTGATATACTTCACTAAAATCTTCCCCCAGAGAAGTAAGACTTAGTCAGGCTGCATTACACCGTGATATATTTCACTAAAACACTCCCCCAGAGAGGTAAGCCTTATTCAGATTGCATTACACTGTTATGTACATGAGGAATGTAATACAGAATCTGACATTATGTTAACAACATAAAAAATGAAGTATTTGACCATGTTTTTAATGCAATATGCAAGAAGAAAAAAATTTAAAAAACGTGGTCGTCTGACTTATGCCTCCTTTCTAGAAATTAAGAGACACATTTACTTTAAAAGCAGAAATCATGAAAGATTTTATTTTTATTTCATTTTTTTTCAAGGTTTATCATGCAGTTTTGAAAGAGCTGGAAACATTAAAAGTACAGTATAAGGATAACTTTGAAGAACTGAATACTTATAAAGACAAGGTGAGTGTGTAGCTGGAAGCACTTATATATGACATATTATTTTGTAGCTGGACATGCCAGATGGGGGCAGTCTATTCCTTACTGTCATACGCTCTTCCATTTTCATATCTCGTGATCACACTTCATTTTCTGGAATCAGTTAAAGCTTTCATAATATTAAGCTTTTTTGCCATGTTTTATAGACACTTGTATTTATTGGCTGTTTAAGGATGTACAAGCATTGTCGCTTTGTTTGTATTTCAGTAAACTTTTTGGCATTACAAGGATATCTAAAGAACTACTTCATACAGAGTTGTAAAATTTGTTGTATTAGAGCAGAAGCCTATTGAAAGTAAGGTGCATTGCTTCAATATTTATAATTTGCTCCATTTTCTCTTGTATTGGTTCTTCATGTCAGCAATGTATTCAAGAGTGACCTGGAAGTAGGAGGATTCTGTGCATTTTGATGACCAACGCCAAGCCTGATGACATTGTTATTCATGTTACTCATGTTGCTATGACAGGTATATGTTGAGGTGCTCAAACTTTTGTTATCCAGGTGCGTGCTCAAGAGGCTGAGAGATTGACCAATGAGGAAACACTGACCAAGTTCAAGGACATCATACAGAGCCAGAAGAAGGAGAACAGAGAACTTCAGACCAAGATTGACAAACTCTTCTACATTCAGAGTGATTTTGACAGGTCAGCATTCTCAATGTCTATACAGTGGTCTTTTTGTACTGAAATGCTAAAAAACAAAACACACACAAGAAAAGATAAACTACCCCAAAAACCAATATAATCAAGGAAAGCACTGAATAAAATGTGACCATACATAACAGGCAGCCAAATTCTGGAGCCTAAAGGTGATGATCGATCATTTCTGTAATATATTTATGCATGAAATTTATGCAATATTTATATAAGTGTATTATTTTTACCCCTATGATCAGATTTCATTGCTTAATATTTCAAATATAATAGCAGTTGATCAGTAGTAAGAATTTGGCTTGATAGCAGTTGTAAATTCTGGACTTCTATGCACACTTGTGTCTTTCATTGCTGCAGTTCAGTTGATAATTAAAGCTTCTTTTGGTGTACAGAGCTCAGGATACAATTAAGTCCCTTGATGCTGATATCCGTGACTTAAAACTTAACAACAAGGAGCTGCAGGCTGAAATAGAGAGCTGTCGAAAACGAGAAAGTGATCTCCTGGATTTAACCAAGACACTGACGGGGAAAAATGCTCTTTTACAGTCTGAAAACACAGCACTCAATGGAAAGGTAGTCATTCTACAGGATACAGTTTAAACCATTAGTTTAGTAAATATAAAACTTAAATATACAGGACATTTTCTGTGATGAAGCCTGCCTTATACCACTCTCACAAATTTCTCATACATTTCGCATGTATGGATGATTCTTCTGTGTTATGGTGCTGTAATATGATTTAAAACAAAATCAACAAATGGATTTACGAAGTTTTGGAATATCAGTGGGCCCTCTATCTACAAGCAAATGGTATATAAGATAAAAATTATGTGGTCCTCCTGCAGGTGGCTTGTACCTTCCTGTTTTCTGATATACTGTACTACTCTTTGTACAGTGATTGCCGCAATATGTCTGCTGAAGTGCAGTAAAGCCATTATCATTTTTGTGCACAACAAGTGGAAAGAAAGGGGTGTGAAGATGTTGTTCGTTTTTGGAAAGAATCAGTAGGTGTTGAATTTTGCCTTTAAACTCGGGTCTAACAGAGAAATGTATTTGGTATCTTTTTCAGGTTTTGAAACTGAGTGGTGACAACCAGAAAAAAGCTTTGGAGATACAAGAATTTGAAACAAGACTAAAAAGTCTGGTAAGTATGCCTAGCTGTTTGTTATGGTCCAAAATATTAGTAAATAGTTATTTTGTCTGGGCATTTAGGTTATTTGTGTCAGCGGAGAGATATTTATCTTGTTGATAATTTTGGAGGTAGTGTCATGGATATAAGTTGCTCATCACTCTGAGACATTGTTAAGTACATATATTGTCTTGAGTTGATTACTTCAAGGTTTGACAGACATAAAACACTCTTGTTTTCAGTCGGACCATTTAGAGGAGGAAATTAAATCCAGGAAAGATGAAACTGAAAAGCTAAAGGAAAGTTTACACGCAAAAACAAAAGCAAGTAAGTAATAAAGACAGTGTTCTTGATGCAAATTTTTTTTCTGCTTGTTAACTCTGATTCACATGCAAATCAAAGCTCCCAGCTCTGATTTACAACTATGTAGATAGCTACCTTCAGGTGAACCTGCTGACAGTTATACTCAGATTTCATGGTTTATCAGGTGTAGAGTTAATATATTGTATGGGAGGGACTACCATTAAAACAGGACAGTGATAGACCAAGTGTTTATGTCATACGTATAACTGTAATTCATTTTCTGTTTGGAATAGGTGAAGATTTGGGAAGACAGGTTGAAGAGCAAAGAGATGAGATGAAAACAATAAAAAGAAAACATGCAAATAACATCAAGGTAAGTTTGGCCACTAAACTTGTCAGTTGTAAATGTCGCAGCTTCTGTTTGTTCACACCTCACAGATCCAAAGGCTAACGTTTCACATACCCGCTGTCTCAACAAGTACTCCATTTTCGTCATATTGCCAGATAAAACTGGAGAGACCTAAGCACCTTTCCCACAGTGGCAAATTGTTGCATATCAAACATTCCAAAGTCCTCTGCATACCATTACTTGTTACCTTAGCTCAAGGTGTTGACCAGTAAACACCCAGCTAGAACCAGCTGATTTAATTACGTATCATTTAGTCAGAAAGTGTGTGACTAACTGTATGGAATGCTTACATTTCTGGCCTTCTAGTGTGAAGTTAGATATGTAATCATTTGCTCTATTTGACAGGACCTGACACGACAGCTCCAGCAGGCTCGCCGTAAACTGGAAAGCATTGATGCCAAGGGGGAGGGTAAGGAGTCGCTCAGTATGGGCTCACGGACCAGTTCTAATGGGTCGCTCAACACGGCTCAGGGAGATGTGAATGGGGGTCATGCTCACCCTGCCGCTAAAGTCCCAGTAGAGGCTCCTCAACAGGTGAGGCAGAACTGCTACCCTTTCATGGTGGGGATCTTGGAATATACTATGAGAAACTGTAAGAATGGTTTGGATTTTGGCTTCATCAGACAAAATATAATTGTTAATTGTTTAACTTCAGCTGAAAACAAAAATGTGCTTTTTTGTCATAACTTTTACACTTTGTACTGCTGAAGCACATACATAATTATGTGAACAGTAGCCCATTTCACAGGTTTTGCATTTCACCTACCTAATTATTGATAAGACACACAGTCCAAGAAATATGATCAGGTATCATAAAAATGGTTGAATATTTAAAAGGAATTTCTTCACATTTATGAGAGCCACAAGTTAGTGTTTGCAGAGTGATTTCACCCCTTGTTATGATTTTATCTTTCATACTTTGTAGGAGTACCCAGTCATAGTAGAACAGGTGGAGATAGATCGTCAAGTGCTCATTGATAGAATAGTGAAGTTACAAAAGGCTCATGCACGGAAAAACGAGAAGATAGAATTTATGGAAGATCACATAAAACAGCTTGTTGGTGAAGTGAAGAAGAAGAAAAGGTTTGTAGAATTCACATGGGTTAAAGTGTGAAAGGGAATGAGATTTGTCACCATGTAGTGAATATGCCACTCGTTTGAATGCTTCATAAGACGTAGTGTATAATAAACCTCAAAAACAGTATTGTTCTGAAAAGAAAAGACAACACTAGATCAAAGTTATGTATGCATTGATAAAGTATTGCACAAGTAAGAAAAATCGGGCACATTGGGAAAACTGAAACGGACACCCAGGTATCAATTTTTACTTTAATGTTAATTGAAAACTTGAAAACACACCTGTTACTTTTGACATCACATTTGATACACCATTTCCAAGTTGTTTGGCATTTCAGAATTATACAGAATTATGTGCTGAGAGAAGAGTCTGGAGCTTTGTCTACAGAAAACATGGATCTGAACAAGGTAGGAGTTTCCAATCTAGTCATCAAGTTTGACCTGTCCACATTTGGCAGGGTTGATTTATACATCTCGGGTAGGCTGTTTGTATTCCTGCACAATCCCAGCTGCTCTATGGACTTGGATACATGTAATGATAAGGTTCATTGTGCACAAGTCCCTCCCCTCTGCAACCAGGGATGCTATAAATACCTCTGTTTTACCACCACATGCATGAGGGAAGATACACATACATTGCAGTTTCTGTGTTTTTATGTAAAGTTGTGCCAGTTTGCCAATGAATGGTTTATAAAAAGCATTTTAGTTAATGCCTTCACCATACTTCAAGAGCTGATAGTTTCTTGTAAAAAGATGTCTGTCTAGAGAGCAATTGTGAAATGCTTACTGCACACCTTTCCCTTGTGAATAGAGTTCATTGTTTTGATAACAAAGAAAAAAACTGACAAAAGGATGATTTCATTCCTGTTGATTGCCTTTTCTTTGTAGTGGATACTTTCACTGTGTTTAGATGTTTTAAATACACAATATAATTGAAGCTATCTTATCACACTACTAACCATAATTTAACACTATCAGCCAGTTGTGTGTTTTAAATCTCAGCTGTTTGTTTTTTGTTTTAGTTACTAGAGAATGCTATAGAACTATTTTTATATGTGGAGCTTGGATAGAAAAGTCTTAAGAACAATCTGTCACATTAAATTTTATAGAGAAGTGAAGATAATGTCTGCTTTTATGCACTAAATCACATCTTCCCCCTCTCCCCTATCACTAACCTTTCCTTGTTCACTGTTGCTTAGACACGCTCACAGGAAGTTCAGGTAACTATGGTTACTCCACACCCTCACCTTACACATGTTCCTTGAGCTATGCTGGCTCCTTTAGTTGTTAACCCTTGATTCTTACACTTTGGGTGTTCTGACTTTAATATCTGGAACATAGATGTATTCGGCAAGATTGCCTAATTTAGGTGTATAAGATTGTTCTTAATTCAGTTATGGTTTACTTCATTCTTGAATTTCCTCTCCTTTCATTTTTGCACGGAGTTATCATAGTTTGTAGCTGAACATTGAAACGTTATTAAGCTTTTGTATCTGTTCATAGTTTTCCAATTCAGATGGTGGTGATGTAAGATGTAAATACACTTTATATATTTTTAAGAAGTATTGAGAACATGTGCCTAAGAGTCAATCAAGGCCTCAAGATAGATATCACCACACTGAAGATTGATGTATACAGATTCATTGACCTTGTTTTATGTAACTATAGCAAATATTAACCAACATCAGTTATGCAGCTTTAAACATGAACCTTTGCTTTTTCTTTATTTATCTCATTGGTTTTAATGCGGGTGAAGTTTTGGGTGTTTGATTTTAATTGCTTCGTTTGGTTATGGGATATGGCTATGGTTTCCCTTTAGGTGGATACAGCCTGGGAACATTTGCAGCAGGTCTGCAGGTTCATTGGTTACACATCTACTGGGTGGGCTTGGC